>NC_134720.1:19028333-19331363 GCF_049634645.1 Pelodiscus sinensis | reverse complement strand
ACCCCCCTAGGATCTGGCGTGTGAGGGTAATGTGGGGAATGTCTTTCTCCTCAGTCAGGGGCCATGTCACAGAGGGTATTTTTTTTGGTTTGCTTCTCACTTGTGTGCAGCCCCCAACGGATTTCTCTGTGGTCAGCACCCCTGGTCTAATGTATAGGCTGGTTCATGTCAGTCTTTGGGGTCTAAATCCCCAAGACTTCTGGGTTTTGAATGACTAGGTTAAGTTTTGCAGCTGAAGCTTGCTCAGTTCCCAGGCCTCTTCCACAACCCACATCAATTTCCCAGGTGCATATATTTGATTATGACCACATAGACCTTAAAAGGGACCGTGAGGAAGGTGAAAAGGAAGAAACCCAGGCAATCTCTTAAAGCCTTCAGTCATCTTGCCACCAGAATGAAAGCTTCCCCAGCACATCCTTCCCCTCCCTACCAAGGCAGAATCATGCTGGTTTCATCCCTTGCCTGTCCAGAGAGTTTGGGAGAATCACGGTTGACCCCAAGAAACAGACAAATGCCACTTTCCCGCATTCAGCCAATGGGCTATTTTACCCCATTCTCAGCCCCATGTGGTTTTCAGGAAAGTTACAATTCTTGCAAATATGGACACTTCTAGGTCCTGGTCTTGCAGCACTTATATTGGCCAATGAAATCTTCATCATTAGCTACAATGAGTATAGATACTAATCCTTCCAGTTTTTAGGCATATTTGCAATAAACCTAAGATCAGATGAAAAGTTAGGTGGAATCAGGTTCAACTGAAAGCTCCAGACAGACCAGAATCATAGAATGATTAACTAGAGACATTTATGATCACATGTTGAAATCACATGGCATTTCTGGGTTCATGCAGCAGACATGAAATTTGATGGTTTCCCCCTTCATTGAATGAAGATTTTTCATTAAGCTGAAGGATGCATAAACTCAGCATGAAATGAGAACACGCACATGGATTGAAAATGTTCTGCAAACCCCTGCAAAGCAGGACTTCCCCCACCCCAGGTTTGCACTACACAATCTCTATGTGGGTGGGAATGAGTAATCATAAAACCAAGATTAAATAGCTAAGAAAATACCAAATACAGCTGCTGAATAATAGATGGTCTTTAGAGAGATGCCAGTTTTGAAAACTCAAAAAACCACATTCTATGTAATAATAATTCTGATTGTATGCATGCCCCATTCTCTCACTCATGTTATTAAAGAGATCCCATGCAAGAAAGCAGCATCTTTGCTGTTCCTTTCCCACCTGAGTTTGCAATACTATACTGCGTTTGTGACAGAATTGTTTGATGCAAGTAAGACTGTTGTGACTCAGGGGCATAAATGTAATGAGCAGATGAATGCTTAAGAAGTAGAAATGCTGTTTTCATCCAAATGTTCCAGCAATAAATAATGAGGAAAATATAATATAGCATAAATGGAAAAAATCATTTTCCAGACATTTCCACGTATTATTAAATTATCAACTCTCAATTTTAATCACAAGTATCATGATATCTGACATTTCTCTGGAGTCTCAGCTCCTGAAGTCAGATGTCTATTTGAGAATCTTAGCCTTCGTTTTAAAATAAAATTAAAAAAAAACTTTCTAGACTCCATAGCAGTGTAGAAACACTTGAGTGTGTGAACCCTACAGACTCTTAGCACCAGGTGACAAATATAAAGTGAACCCCATATTTTAAAATCTCATTATTTTTAAGATAGCTTCATGCATTTTGGCAATTACTATCAGGATTTTTAAATGATTGGGACAATAATAAACTTTGCACCTAAGAATTATAATGTAGATCTGTTCCAACAAAACTGAAAATAACACAGTTAAACATGCTTGGTATAGCTGATGACCATACCTTAGATTCAGTATTTCATTCAGTTTCAGAAACTCTGATCCTTCATTCATTGCAGATGTGACAGACGTCACAGTTCTCCAAAAGTGGGTTCACTAAGCAATTTCCTTAACTTGCCAAAAACAACAGCTTGCCGTAAATGACAAACAAAACAAGACTCCACGCGCAGTCACGTATTGGTTATTTTTAGCCTAATGTTCATGGGAACATTAAGCAAATCTCATTTTCTCAACCTCAAATAGGCTGACATGCACTAAGAAATTTACATCCAAAGAAATCTAAGATGGAACATGATGATATTCACTGTTGACACAGTTAATGATTTTAAACATGTAAATCAGGAACAGTCCTTTTAGAAATAGTCTCTTGAGACCTCTATTGACAGCAAGCAAACAGTTCCTAATGAGCATCTATCTAAATAGGATCATATATTTAAATAGCTCTTACCATGCTATGATGAAGTATTGCACCACAAAATGGATGTTCCAGAAGTGCTTCACCCATACCATAAGTTGCAGGTGCATGAAAACTATTAGCCTTCCCACTCCAGTACACGTACTTGTCACTGAGGAAGAGTGCTGCCAAGAAAAGGATGAAATAGTGTATGTTCACAGGACATGTTACTTGAGAAACATTCAGGAAAACTTAGAAATAGACTGGTGGTGAAAACACCCACACACTCTCTATAGACAGAGCTGTTAGTGCCACCTGCAATTAAGATTGCCTGACACTTCCTGTTAGGGACCCATTTTCAGTTGCTTATAACTTGGTCACACTTAAATCGTTTAGGCTGCAATTTCACATGTAGATGACGGCTTCAGCCTGATTTTTTTTTCTTTCATTTAGCAAGTTCAGTCATTTCTGGAAATGAGATGAGAGGGAAAGTATGTTGTATTGCCCATGTTAGAAAGAGCAGTTTTGTTGAGTAGCTCGAGAAGCTCCCAGCTTTAGAACAGGGATGTGAACTTTAGCCAAGGGTTTGGCCTGGTGCGGGAATGGGCTCTTTACTGCTCATATAAAAGGCTTCCTAATTGTGGCCTACATTTAAGCTTCTGAAAAGCTCCAATTTATATATGCTTAGTATTGACGTATTAGCATCTCACAGTTAAATTCCCTGAATGTTATATCTGTAATTAGCATGCTGCAGCCAATGCTACTGAGGCACCTGGCATAGGAACTAGGGCTGTGAAAGGTTAACCAGGTGATGCTTAACAATTCTGGATAACTGGTGGGTGCAGGGGGCTGCTCCAGTCCTGCAGGGGACACACTGTGGACAGGGGCAAGCAGAGGTTGCTTCAGATGAATGGAGCAGCCTCTATCTAAGATGCACCCAGGCCAGGCTGGAGCACACCCACCCCAACTGCCGCCCTTTAATTGGTTATCTTATTAACCGATTCAATGGGATTTTGCATCCCTACTAGGAACTGACAGACTCTCTCCTCAGTGCTCCATGTGCTGGTATGCAGGCAGCATAGAAAAGGAAGCACACACTCATACATGCAAGAAGACAGGAGCTGGGCATGGTGGGGGGAGGGGAATGTAGATTGAGGACTACTGGGAAAGGTGAAATGCTGTGACAGAGGACACTAAGATAGGATGAGGATTTGTTAGGAAGACAGAGCTGGATAAGGAGTGAGGGATAAGATGGAGAACTTGGACAAGCTGGAAGGGTCAGTCTTGAGAGGCATCAGGACAGAAGGAAATAGTATATGATGATCACCAGGGGCCAACTGAAAAGTTGCACATAGAACTTCAGTTATAGCATTTCTTAGCTTTTGAATGCTTCACGTGGCAACTTTAGTATTCTTATGATAAAGCTTTTGTATATGTATACACACACACGTTGACTTCTACCAGATATAACCCATCACATATCAACTTTAAACTGAACTCCATGTGGCAGTGGCCAGGCCTTCTTTTAGGACACAGTCTACTCACAAAATCACACAAGCAGAACTCTGCACCTGCCTAATTTCCAGTGAAAGATTGGGGCCATGCTAGTTCAATGCACAAAAACAATAATAAAATACAAGTCATACAGGGCAGAGAAATGAGGACCACAGTAGCCTAACAAGAGCACATAGAGAAGAGTGTTCCATATTTTAAGGCTATGTCTACACTGCCCTCGTTTTGCACAAAAAATATGCAAATGAGGCAAAGCATAGACTATCGCCATGCCTCATTTGCATAATTAATGAGGCTCAGTTTTTGCACATGATGCTTTTGCCAAAAAGGAGCTGTCTATATGGGTCCTTTGTGCACAAAACCCCCCTTTTGCACAAGAGCCGTTCTTCCACATTTTTTTCAGGAAGAACGGCTCTTACACAAGAGGGAATTTTTGCACAAAAAAGAGCCATGTAGCTGGCTCCTTTCTGGGCAAAAGCCTCTTGTGCAAAAATGGATCCTCATTAATTATGCAAATGAGGCACAGCAATATTCCACACTTCATCTCATTTGCATATTTTTTGCACAAAACAAGGGCAGTGTAGACATATCCTAAGAGTCTTATTTTACTTGGCACAGTCATAATAACAGCCATGTAAGTGTGGTGGCGGTCACTGAGGGGAAGTAAATGGCCTGTAATCTCATTTTGACCTACCTGCACCCGAAATGTCCAATAGGTTCATGTTTTTCCTACTAGAATTCATCTTGTCAAATATGGTTAATATTCATGCTCTTCAGTGAGCGCATTACCCATTCCATCTCTGACCAAACTTCCCCAACAGAAGAAAACTGTTTCCTACTGACCACAGAAAATATCTTCTCTTAGGCAGATTATCCCCACACCAAGTTCTATATTATTGGCTTCTACCCCACCCAAATAGATAATACAGAGCACAAAGATGTGAAAGTGGGTTTGGTGAAGCGCCTAATCTTGTTCCTTGCTAAACTACATAATCAGTAGTTTCCATTTATCTTCCTACCTCTAGCCTCCTTTCAGCCCACTACCCAAGCAGCGCAGAAACCAGTTATTGCAGAGCACCGTACCTAGCATCACTCCATTCATGTTCTCTCATCAGTGGCCTAAATTCACAAGGGAACTCAGGTGTGGTGACACTGAGCATTGCCACTCCTAACTGTGCCTACAAAATCACTGGGATTCACAAAACCTGAGTTCAGTTTGCTATACAATGAACAGGAAGTGAACTGCCTCAGTATGGGATTCACTAAACTAGCCAATAGGAAATGCCACGCCCCAGGGTTTGTGCTAAGCCTCGCCTCTCTCAGATAGGCACCTATGTCTCTAGGCAAGAGTGAGGTGCCTCCTTCTGTGAGCCATACCTGCAAATTTTCTCTTGGCATCAGGGTGCCTGTGTTATTTTGGCAAGGAGCTGGGGATATAACTTTTAGCACAGGTGCTCACCTGTGATGTGGGACAAACCTCAGTCCAAGTGCCTCTTCTGCCTAAGGGAAAAAAGGCATTTGAAGAGACATCTAAAACCTATCAGGTGAGGCTCTAACCACTTAGCTATGGGATAATGTGATGTGAAGCTCCTTCAGTATCTCCTGTTCCAATCTGGATGAACAATTAACAAGTTGTTTCTTTAGTCTCACCTCCCAGGGGAATACTCTGACCATCAAGCTACAGAGTCATTCTTATACTTGTGTGTGCACTCTCTCTCATCCAAAGATTCCTTCAGGCTTTTTATTTCTCAGTGGAAATGAAGGGTACCTCACCTCAGAATATCCTAGGCCCACTGGTTACAGTCTTTACCTGACAGAATACACAACCCGATTCAAATCCCTTCTCCCCTTTATTCAGAAGGGATGCCTTGAAGCAGGGGTCTCCCAAATCCTTCATGAGTGTTCTAAGCTAAAAGTTACAAGGAACAGCCTCCTGCCTGCTTCTCCTCCTCCTGCCTTGCCCAGGAATTTTGTATACACTTGCCTACAGGTGGTTGATCCAATGGGCGAGCTCTGAGCATACTTACTAGAGCAGGCACAGCATCTGAGTTAGGGGGATGAATGCCTACCTTCCCCTGTGATAGAGATGTAGCCGTGTTAGTCTGGTGCAGCTGAAGCAAAATGCAGGACAATGTAGCACTTTAAAGACTAACAAGATGGTTTATTAGATGATGAGCTTTCGTGGGCCAGACCCACTTCCTCAGATCAAATAGTGGAAGAAGGTGACTACTTTCTTCCACTATTTGATCTGAGGAAGTGGGTCTGGCCCAAGAAAGCTCATCATCTAATAAACCATCTTGTTAGTCTTTAAAGTGCTACATTGTCCTGCATTTTACCTTCCCCTGGTTTGTGCATTGCTTTGGGGCTGGAATCAATCCAGATGCCTGGTGTGGGGAGTCAAAGCATGCATGCAGAAACATAGGAACTTTTATTGCAAATATTTAGGCACTGAGCAAACTTAGACACCGATAGATGGCTGCTGAGCAGGGTTTTGTGAATCACAGTGGGATCTGACTCTGGAAGGCGGAAACCTAAATCCTTTTGTGAATCTAGCCCAATGTCTTTTTCCAACATGGCTTTGGAATTCCCTGCCTGACCTTGTGTACTGGGCCTCTCTTCCTAGGCCACTTTCAAGGCATCCCTCTTTCAAAATGTTTTTTAAAAGACCCACTGCAGTAGGAGGCACCAACTGATTGAAAGTCCAAAATTCAAAGCATGACAAACTAAAAATACCTCAGTGAAGTGTAATCATCTCACCCCCAAAGAAAACAGAAGCATGAAACTTTTTTTTTAAAAAAAAATATGCGACTCCTGTGATTCATTCTCAGCTTGATTGCTTGGACACTGATTGTCACCTTCTCCCTTTCAGTTTTGCTTTGTGATGTTGCCTGGTTTTTGAAATGCTCTAGATAATGGGACAAAGACCATGAATGTAAGCCCCAGTACTTTATTTGCAATATACAAATAATATGTAACAACTTCACTATTCACTCAAAATTCTTTTGGAATTTTTCTAAATCATCAGCAGCAGTACTGCCTGCTTTCACTGGACTAGTAAGTCATCCCCCACACAGCAGGCCATTTTCAAGTCCCTGGAGACTGTTTCTCTCTAATGACTAGCATGGTACAGCTGCAGAACACCTACGGCTTCTATGAAACAGCCTTTTTTCATTAACCATTAATGCTCCTCTTTTCCTTAGGACAGATTTGTCTTCTTTAGTTTACGTTGGTAATTTTTTCTTTTTGGCCTAATTGACCCAATAAATCAATGTTATAATTTGAGGGTAAGTGGTGTGCCCCAGATGTTAAAATGAGAGACTAGGAATTGGAGCATAAGGACTCCAATCCTTCAAAGACTTATGCACATACTAATTTTACACACTGGCTGTGTCTAAACTGGCCAGTTTTTCCGGAAAATCAGCCACTTTTCTGGAAAAACTTGCCAGCTGTCTACACTGGCTGCTTGAATTTCCGCAAAAGCACTGACTTCCTACTGTAAGAAATCAGTGCTTCTTGCGGAAATACTATTCTGCTCCCATTCAGGCAAAAGTCCCAGTGTAGACAGCTCAGATTTGTTTTCCGCAAAAAAGCCCCGATCGCGAAAATGGCGATCGGGGCTTTTTTGCGGAAAATCGCGTCTAGATTGGCACGGATGCTTTTCCGCAAAAAGTGCTTTTGCAGAAAAGCGTCCGTGCCAATCTAGACGCTCTGTTCTGAAAATGCTTTTAACGGAAAACTTTTCCGTTAAAAGCATTTCCAGAAAATCATGCCAATCTAGACGCAGCCACTGAGTAGTTCTACTGATTTCAATGGGATTACTCATCATGTGTAAGATTAAATATATAGCTAAATCTTTGTAGGATCAATGACTATGGCAGACTTCAGAGCAGGTCTAAATGATAGCTACTGTACAATAGCCTATATTAAAACCTGGCCAGAGAGCATAAAAGCAGCTAAATTCTTTTGCTGTGCTTGTTACAATTAAAACAGCAGATATTCAGCTGTCAACAACTGATATTTCAGTTAGTCATTTTTCTCACACAACCTCTGCAGGAAAAATACTGGGCAAAACTCTGTGGGGGAAGCATTTACATTTCAATCACAATATGTAGTAAGATGTGAGTGTATCAGTGGATATGAGTTGTACTTTCATTGTATTCATCCCCCATGCCTAGCATTCTGAGATAGAGACTGGAACTTTGTTCCACTGACAAAAATCACTCACCCACAGGCATGTCTCTGGCGTGTCCCACCTTTTCATTTCTGTGGAACACTGTTAGCTTATTGTCCTAGATCACCTGAGCTGGATGAGATGTTAATACTTGCTATAAAAAGCCAATTAGTTGAACAGGGCCATCTTTTTGTCAGTTCCTTGCTCTGGCTTTAATAAAGCCCATAATAGGATTTACTGCTCTACAGCTGTTTCCATAGGGCATGTGTAAACTCAGGCGAGTGGACTTTTCTACAGCAAAGTAAACTCATGTAAGTAGGTTTCATTTCTGGAGGGGGTGACATACTGGGGTGGGTTAGGAGAGGAAAACTCCCTGGCTATGTCTACATTGCAGGCTTCTTGCGCAAGAATGGCCATTCTTGCGGAAAAACTTGTGGAACATCTACACTGCATGTGCATTCTTGCGCAAGTAAATTTACAGTAAAGTGTCGGAACAGAGGACTTCTTGCGCAAGAGTTATTCCTCTCCCCACGAGGAATAAGCCCTCTTGCACAAGAGCTCTTTGTGTGCTAGCAGTTACGGGGCCATACTTTAAGAGCTCTTGTGCAAGAAAACAGTGTGGATGGGCAACAAGAAACCCCTAAAATGGCCATCAGAGCTTTCTTGTGCAAGAGAGCATTCATACTGCCATAGATGCTCTTGAGCAAAAGCACATCTCTTGCACAAAAGCACATGGCAGTGTGGACATGCTCTTGCACAAGAACTTTTGCGCAAGAACCCTTGCGCAAAACAGTTCTTGCGCGAGAAGCGTGCAGTGTAGACGTAGCCCCTAAGGATTCCTTGAGGAGATAGAAGCAGGAGGTAACCCCTGCAGGATGAGACCTCCTAGAGGATAGACCCCATTGCAGCAAATTTCAAATACCGCAAAATAAGCCAGGACAGAGGAGTCTGATATACCATTTAATATTAAAACACAAGTGTGGAATCAGATCCTGACTTGTGGGGCATGAATGTACTGCAGAGAACTTTCCACTGCCTTGCCCATCAAAGAAGCCAGGGGCAGAGTGATACAACCACAAAGTATGGCCCCGTAACTGTTAGCACACAAAGGCTACCATAACGCAGCACACATCACACTACAGTACACACTGCTCTTTCTCAGGGTAGTGCAACGGGCAGGTGTTCCTCGCCGGGTGTCTTATCCCATCGTTGGCGGTGGGCCAGCAGGAAGTCGCTAGGGCCATACATCCAGTGCTTTTTTTGTGATTGTACTGCCTGGTACGCAGTACAGCACCTCCAGACGCATTAGTAGCACCTCCAGTCAGAGCTCACCAATTTTTCCCCTGGAGTACCGGCACCTGTTCCCCTGGAGTACCAGCACCATTTTTTTTTTTTTAACAAAAAAAGCACTGCATACATCTAACACACAGCGCTGTTCTGTTCCCCACACTCATGTACAGTACCTGAGAATAGGAAAAGGCTTTTGCCCTTTTTAAATCCTGTATTCTAAAAATAAATGGGGTCATGAGGGTTAAGAGCTGATAAGAAGAAAATTGCAACAGATTGTTCCTCCTCAGTGGCTGCAGAAAACCTGAAGATTAGATAATCAAGTATGATAAGTTGCAGGCAGGGTAAGTAGCTCTGCCTTTTATTAAGATTGCCTATACTTCCCATTACAGGACTCTTGTTTTTAGTTGTGTATGACATTGCCTGTTTGGACTGCGATTTTCCATGCTATTTGCATCTATGTGTAAGAATTTTAGGCAAAACAGCACTGTCATTTTTGAAGAGGGGAGGAGGAAATATATTATTTTGCTGATATTAAAAATATTCTAATGAAAATTTTCTTTGAGGGGTTCTGTCACCATGCTCGGGGCAAGGCCTGAGGATGGCCTTTGTGTCAGGGATGTGCCTTTTTCTGTTACAGTGAAAATCCACCCAAAAGAGGTTAGTTTATAAGCATCTGGAAAATCTCACATGTATAGATAGATTCCGCTGACATTGAAACCTACTGGCTTGGGTTAAAAGAGGAAAACTCTGCAAAGACCCCATGATGGAGTTTTGCTCACATTGGCAGGTGTGGAGGCTGTGTGTGACCCCTATAGAACCAACTGTAGGACTGGTCCCCAAGTGTCAGCACCTGCCTGGAGCCTTCCTTCAGGAGGGGCCCTACAAAAATGTAGTATACAGGCAGTCCCCGGGTTACGTACAAGATAGGGACTGTAGGTTTGTTCTTAAGTTGAATCTGTATGTAAGTCGGAACTGGCGTCCAGATTCAGCCGCTGCTGAAACTGACCGCCAGTTCTGACTTACATACAGAATCAACTTAAGAACCCCAAGCGTCCCCAAGTCAGCTGCTGCTGAAACTGATCAGCAGCTGATTCCAGGAAGCCTGGGGCAGAGCGACAAGGTGCCGCGCCACTATTGAAATTAGAAATTCTTAGCTTCATTGTGGTGAAAAATGCTTTGGTAAAACATGCAGGACTTAGCTCAGAGTGTAAGGGAACACACATTTTAATTGTTATATATATTTATATTGTATTTTTAAAAATGTGTAAGCTGCCTTGAATATTTTAAATAGAGAGGCGGGGTAAAAATATTTTTAACAAATAAACAAACACATCTCCAGGGCTCTGCAAAATTTGAAGGATTTAGTTTGTGAAGAGAGTTCATGTTCTGAATCTTGCAGTTTTATTTGTGAGGGTTGGAAGCAAACCAGATCTTTGCTGGTTTACGTAGAATTTTGAGCTAGACAAATTCAAATTGCCACAGGAATATTCTCCCAGCTTCCCCTGAGTCCAGCAATCCCCGTCAGTGTAAGTAAAATTCATGTTTGTGTGGAGTTTGCAGCACTCCCAGTTATATAACTATCTCAGCTCACAGTTACCTGTAACAAGGCTGGATGGAGATTTGAACAGCACACAGCTTGAACCCAAGACTGGGTGTCAGGGTCCATGCAACAATCCCTATTCCTAAAGCACTTGCTCTGAAGTATATTTGGACAAATAGAGAAAGGGACTTCATTTAGTTGTTTACCTCTCAAGCCTTGGCTATGTTTTTCATTATCCATCAATAAAGCCTGATTTAGCCAATTCCAATTGAAACATTCCACCATATAAGTACCAGATCATGACTCAGACTATAATGAAAATAGTTCCAGACAAAGTATAAACAACAAAACCTACCTTAAAGTTTTTAGGGAACACAAACAGGATTATTTCTTGTACCAGATAATAAAAGCTATTAAAGATAATTGCATTCTGCCTACCTAAATTGCCCCTGTAGTTTCAACTAGATGAAGCATTCCTCGCTTAGTTTTGAACTGTTGAGTAGTGCCACTTTGTAATGTTAAACTGCCAATGTCTCCCACTCCAGCGTAGAAGCTTTTCAGTGGTGGGTGACATGATCATTCCCTCTCCACATGCACATATGTGCACACACCCTTTATACAGTCGTTTAGATGATTTATGAATGCAGTCATTATCAATTTTATGTTATCAATTAATCTCCAAGGAAAATCATAGACAACAAATGACTTCAAATATAGTTCCAAAGAGAAATCTTCAGATTGAATACTAAATTTCAAATAATTGAAATAAAAAGGAAAGTCACATTGAGTCAGATTGATTTTTTGTTCCTATTTTCTTTATAGAAGGTGACAATGAAAAGATCTGGCAGGATTCCAAGCACTGATTTAGCCTATGGCTACAAAAAGCATAGGCATACCCTTAGTAACACAAATAGCATTTACTCATGCAAGTAGTCCCAATAAAGAAAAAGGTTACTGAAGTTGTACTAAGGACTGTTAAAAAGACTGCCGAAATTACTGTTGAAGTAACAGCTACCTATGTAAGCTGATCTTAATGGGTTTCCAAGCTTTACAAAAGTGCAGATAATATTCTTATTGAAATCCAGTAAAGTTAGCAAGAAAGTGAACAAAGGTAAACGGTACCCTGCTAGGAGATTTGTTGAATATACAGAATCAGAAGGCCTATATGCCTGAGTACCCTTAACTCCCACCAAAGTCAATGGAAGTTGGGGTACTCAGCATCTTTATGGGCAGCATCTCTTACTATTGGTGACTTTAAAAAAAAATCAGCGTAGACTTCAAAAAGCATAATGGTAAGGAGAGTTTGCTGTATGTATGTTAGGTTCCTTGTATGCAGTATTTGGAATCCCAAATATACACAGTAAATTATCCTAATCCTTATGAGTATATACATACATTACATCTTTATCTGATTATTTCTCTATTATATCTCTGTTCATATTCCACTCCCATTTCTTTCATCTGCTCTTGCTCTTGAGATCAATACATTTTGAATCAGAAAATGGTTTCAATGGATTCTTATATTGGTCTAGGATTCATGCTCAGTATTTATCCTTTTAAAATGTCTCAGATCTATATTTGCAAGTGTACATTAGGAACAGTGAAAAATTCAGTCTGAATTTTATTTTTGTATTTAAAATAACTGGTTACCTAATATAGTTAATAAAACTTTTCCATAATTAGTAAATTTTGATGCAGTAAATACCTTCTATTACATAGCAGATATGATTTTGTGACACATTAAGTTGGCTCTGAGATCCCCACTCAAAAGAAGGCAAACCAAAGAAATTATAACCTTATAGTCAGATAAAAACATTTTTGAGTTCAATCTTCAGCAAAACTAATGTTATAATCTGACTGGTATAAATGAGCTTTTGATAAATGGGGTAATTTACATGTACTTATGGTATGTTATAAGCCCACGCACTGCAATTTTTTTTCTTGCTGTAGAATGTGCTTCTCGGTAAATGTTTTCTAATGAGAGCAGCAATCTTCATGACGCCATATGAAGCCAAATGTTTAGAATTTGTTTCTGGTGACAGACAAAAGGACAATTATGCTAAGGATACTAAACTGTAATTTTAGTCCATTTTTTAAAAAGTACTCTGGGATGAGTGGCATGATATTGCAAGAGACAAAAGTTAAAGAATGTCAGCTGTCTGCTTCATTTCTGCTCCTTACCCTTTTTCATTTTTAGTTCCTTATGGTGGGTGGGATTTGGAAATGCTAAAGAAATGAGGCTGGCATGGGACGTGATTAGAGCTGTGCAAACTTTATACATCTCAGCGGGCTTTAAGCTTTGCTGCCAACCCCAAACTGGCTCAAGTTCAGCAATAGGTTCAGAGAGTTTGAGTGAAACTGCTCTGTCTTCATTGGTTCTGAGGAGATACGGGTTCATGCAAAAATTATGTGAAACTTGTTCCTTTCCAGGCGGAGGGTATGATCTCTCTCTACCTATGTGTGTGTTCCCCAACACCCCAAAAATTAAATTTAAAAATCAACACACCCCTAAGGTGTCAGAAACCCTGCAAACAGACATTTCTATTCCTCACATTTTAAAAATGAATCCATGCCTAACAATGTATGCCATAAAAGAACATAGGATGCCAGAGGTAAAAAAATACATTTTTAGATAATCCTGGAGGAATAAAATAAGTAAGATTATATCCATGTAAAACATATGCTACATAAAAATTATTGACAATGTTTTTTAGTTTAAAAAAGTGTGGAGAAAAGTAGCACACACTTTTGGAAGATTTTTTTAAAAGAACTGCTGTTTGAAATGTTTAGAATGAGTCCCAGAGAAATGGATTACTAGTCAGCAATCACACTGAGTATCTCCCTTACCAACTCTGCAAATAATCAAAATATATGGGATGTGTCTATACACAGACACACGCATGCATTTTATTATGATGAAACCCAGAAATTAGGTGTCTCATTGCTTAGCTGAGCATCATGAACTACAAAACTGAGCTGGGAAATAATGTGAAATATGCTTTTGTGTATGTGGTATTTGACACTTGTGCTCCCAATAACATTGAGAATCAAAAAGTGTTGAAATTCACAAAATGAAAGATAACTACTAAATACTTTCAAAGAGAAACTGCTGAGCTACAGTTCATCTTCAAGTTTGACACAATCAACTCTGGATTAAACAAAGACTGTGAATGGCTCGCTAACTACAAAAACAGCTTCTGCTCTCTTGGAATTCACACCTCCAGATCAGCTGCTAGAAGTGGGCCTCATCCTCCTTGATTGGATCCACCTCATCATCTCCAGCCTGATCCTGGCCTGCATATTTATTCCTGTCTCTGGAAATTTCCACTACATGCATCTGACGAAGTGGGTCTTTGCCCACGAAAGCTTATGCTCCTACACTTCAGTTAGTCTATAAGGTGCCACAGGACTCCTCGTCGCTTTTGCAGATTCAGACTAACACGGCTACCCCTCTGATACTAAATACTTGGCTTCCAGTTCTAATCTGAGTTGAAAATTCAAGTTTGTTCTTATATATATGCAAACTATTTCCTGCTTTTTAGTTCAATTTAGTTGTGTGCAACCTCCCAAGTAAAAATGGAGTGCATGCCCTTGTGAATTAATAAAGGGGTTCTTCAATGATATATCTTC
Organism: Pelodiscus sinensis; assembly: GCF_049634645.1. Lineage (NCBI taxonomy): Eukaryota > Metazoa > Chordata > Testudines > Trionychidae > Pelodiscus > Pelodiscus sinensis. The sequence continues at coordinate 19,316,980 of NC_134720.1, read as the reverse complement.
TTTCACAGGGTCAGGTACTTCTCCCACTGAAGCTAATGGAAGTTCATTAGCTATGATGCAGGATTAGGCCCTTACATCTGACAAGAGAATAATCCCTGAAAGATTTTCAATTATCCATAAGCACAGTTCAATCCTTATAATGTTACCTAGTAGCCCGCAGTATTTAGAAATAACAGGAATGACTGCATGTACATTTGCTGGAGAGAATTCATTTAAGAGATATTTGAATTGTGTGTATCTATTACCATAGACTGAGGTTTGTGTGTAAACATATATTTCACATATAAAAAAACTGGGTCACATAGTAGAAGTCCGTTCAATCAGCTGTGGTAGTGCTAAAAGTTATTAAACATTCAAATAACTTAAATAAAAGACATAATTACAGCTAACTTGGCTCCTTCCTTAGTTTCATAAAATTACCCATGGGAGCTCTGAAATGGGGAGAGGATCAGCTGAATCTAATTTTAACTTTGTTTAATTAGCCCATTTAAATAGCTGACTGTTCTAACAAGGCTGTTTTTATATGGCTGATTTTGCATTTCAATTTGACTTTTTCTTTAAAAAAGTGAAATATTTTGTATTTTTGTTTTGAGAAGTACCAAATTAATTTAAAATGACATTCATGGAAAAACGTTAATGGAAACCTTTCCAGATTTAAGACCCAAATTCAGTAAGTCACTTAATCATATGCTTGATTTGAAACATATGCTTATATTCCATTGACCTCAGTGGAACCGCAGCACATGCTTAAGTGTTCTGCTGAATATGGAGGGACTTAAACAAATACTTAAAATTAAATCAGTAATTCTAAAATGTTAGGTGAGTGGGCCTGATTCAGATTTCACTTACACTTGCAAACCAAAATAACCTCACTTCACCATAACAGCAAGACTAGGAGATGACTGTACAGTGCCATCCAGCAGAATAAATAGCTTGCCTGAATGATATTCAAAAGCGACCTTACCTGAGCACAGCCATGGATTGATTTGTGTGATTGAGACCTATAATCCACTCGAAGGAGGAAGTAGTCCATCCTAGGACTTCAAACATTGGGATGCAGAAGACAAGCCCCAGTGGTTAGCTTCTGCACTCACTGAAGTCATTGAAAGTACTGCTGCTGACTTTAATGAGAGGAAGATCATGCCCCTTGTCCTTAAGACAGGAACAGTCCTATAATCCTTTCTCTCTCATACAAATTGCCAACCTTCTTTGGGTTTGTGCACTTTGTGTGTTAGAATCGTAGAATCCTGGGGCTGGAAAAGACATAGAGTCCAGCCCCCTGCCCAAAGCAGGACCAGCCCTCACTAAATCATCCCAGCCAAGGCTTTGTCTAGCCGAGACTTTGGTGTTGATGCCATTCTTTTAGTTACTAGTAAAACAAACATTATTCAGGTCCTCCTATGAGGCATGGCGTTAGCAGCGCACCCACTACCATGTTTTCCACTTCCCAGCTGTGCAGAAGATGTCCTAAAAGCAAATGGAATGTGGAGCTGAGTGGCATGAAGATCCTACTCCTCTTTGTGGTCTGCTTCATACTGCCAATATATTAACATCACAAATGACTTCGGAAATGAGCTTTTCAGCTGACAGGCAGGTTAATCTAAGACTGGCACATCACTTTATCTTCTGCCTAGACACCGACCCTTAACATTTGCAATGGTCTCTCAGTTGCCTAATCTCATGCTCATTTAGGCACATGGCAACACTTCCACAATTTGTTCAGCTACTTTGAGTAAGCCAGGCTGTGGCCACTGTGATCTCCACTCAGAACACCCTGGCATCAAATCTGACATTTTAAAAGCAAATAGAGGCTACAATTGAATGGAATTCCAGGGAGCCTGGATTTGCATGTCCTGACTCTGGTTTATGTTGACATCATTATTACTCTGCCTTAAATATAGAGCCATTTGAAAATATTTACCCTGATTTTTTTTCTTATTTTCCTGCAAATCCATTAAAAGGTCTTTCTACAAATGTTGAGAGACTGAATATGCCAGTGTCTTATTTTCCTGGAGCAGCAGGATAATTTTCAGTACTCAGTAGATTAACTCAACTGTAGGAGCCAGCTGGAGGTGGGGATCTAGCTGGCCAGGAGGTTGGGTGCAGGATCGGGATGTAAAATCCCATTTAATTAGTTAACTGGTTAATCATTATGTTTAACTGATTAAAGGAAGAACCCGCTCCAGCCCAGCCAGATCAGATTTTAAAAAGGAGCATTTTATGTTTAAGGGTTAATTTTATGCAGATAGGGCCTGATCCTGGTATAAACTAGCCCAGCTACACTGATTTCAGTGAAATTACAGCTATAGCTGTAATCAAAGCTGAGCATTTGGCCCATCAGTTCTAAATCCAACAGGTTCACCTTGGAAATCCTCTTGTTTCCTTTGGTCATTGCTTGTTTGTTGCTACAAGTGATCTTGACAGTAAACTTTTGTTGCAACACAGTTTCTGATTCTAATTTTTTTAAACAAATCAGACCCATTCTTCCAAGAACGTGTATGGTGCCTAAACCAATAATGGTATAATATGCAAAAACACCTCATTTTGAAAGGACTGTCCTGAACGATCTAGTCAGGCACTACTAAACATAGCAGGAGAAATCTTTATATGATTTCAGAGCAGTTATAGTGAATGAAGGGAGGAGGACTATGTCATGGGTTAAAAAAAATCATACATGATTACCTTTCAAAATGGCAAGGTACAATTTTCTTGTAATTATAGAGGCATCCACCAGTTCTGCTTCACTTAAGGAACAACCAGTGTTTCAAGTCCATTTTTAGTGCTCTATAATTACTCATTTATAAAATTTAAATTCTTACTGATCAAAGTCTCAGAAGAGTTTTCCCCAGTATAGCTAATATTGTTTGGAAGTAACAGTGAGAGAGAAGCGACAAGGAGTCCTGCAGCACCTTATAGACTAACAAATGTATTGGAGCATAAGCTTTCGTGCGCAAAGACCACATGCATCTGATGAAGTGGGTCTTTGACCACGAAAGCTTATGCTCCAATACATCTGTTAATCTATAAGGGTATGTCTATAAGTGTATGTCTACACTACAAAGTTAATTCGAACTAACAGATGTTAGTTCGAATTAACTTTGATAGGCACTACACACATGAACCGCTAGTTCAAACTTAATTCGAACTAGCGGTGCGCTTAATTCGAACTAGGTAAACCTCATTCCACGAGGACTAATGCCTAGTTCGAATTAACTAGTTCGAATTAAGGGCTGCGTAGCCACTTAATTCGAACTAGTGGGAGGCTAGCCCGCCCCAGCTTTCCCTGGTGGCCACTCTGGGCACTACCAGGGAAAACTCTTCTGCCCCCCTCCCGGCCCCGAAGCCCTTAAAGGGGCATTGGCTGGCTACGGTGCCCATGCCAGGTGCAAGCCTGCCAGCACCCAGCCAGCAGACCCTGCACCTGGCACGGCTCGAGCCAGCCACCTGATGCCACCCAGCCCTCCGCCTCTTCCCAGGACCAGGCTGGCGGCTCCCGGGAGCCTACCCAGGTCTGCAAGAGGCGGGCGCCCGCCTGGTCTAGTGCAGACATCGTGGACCTCATCCACGACGTCCGCACTAGGCACAGGAAAGTGGCCATCTAGGGCAGGATAGCTGCCAGCCTGGCCACCCAGGAGCAGGTCTGCATGAAAATCAGGGTGGTCCACTGAGACCCCCGACCCTGAGCCCTGAGCTTACAATGGCCGTACTGGGTCAGACCAAAGGTCCATCTAGCCCAGTAGCCTGTCTGTCAACAGCGGCCAACACTAGGTACCCTGGAGGGGATGGACCGAAGACAATGACCAAGCCATTTGTCTCGTGCCAGCCATCTCCAGCCTTCCACAAACAGAGGCCAAGGGATACCATTTCTACCCCCTGGCTAATACCACTCCATGGACCCAACCTCCATCACTTTATCTCACTTCTCTTTAAACTCTGTTATAGTTCTTGCCTTCACAGCCTCCTGCAGCAAGGAGTTCCACAGGTTGACTATTTGCTTTGTGAAGACGAACTTTCTGTTGTTAGTTTGAAGCCTGCTATCCATTCATTTCATTTGGTGTCCTTTAGTCCTTATAGTATGGGAACTAATGAAGAACTGTTCTTTATGCACCCTCTCCACACCACTCATGCTTTTATAGACCTCTATCATATCCCCCCCTCAGTCTCCTCTTTTCTAAGCTGAAAAGTCCCAGTCTCTTTAGCCTCTCTTCATATGGGACCTGTTCCAAACCCCTGATTATTTTAGTTGCCCTCCCCTCTCCCACCCTCTCTCTTCCCCTCTCCCACCTCCTTTTCCCAGTCTCCCCGAGTTTTGTTCAATAAAGAGAGTTTCTATTTTTGACCACACGTTTTCTTTATTTTGTACATCAGGAAGGGGGGCTAGGGAGGGGTAAGTAGAAGGAGGTGAGGGAGGACTGGGGTACGAGCCCCCGACGGGGAGGACTGGGGTGGCTCTGCGGGCTCCTCGGGGTGGAAGCTCTCCTGAAGCCCCTTGATTGACCCCCCCTCCGGATGGCAGCCTGTGGGAAGTGCAGCCGGGCTGATGGCTGAGTGCTGTGATGTGCCGAGTGTGGGCACTCAGGGCACTCCAAGCCAGGACTGCTTTGCAAGCGGGGAACCCCTGACAACTGTCTGTCCGGGGTGGGGGTTGGGTCCCTCTAAGCACAGCCCTGGGCTAGCCTCAGACAGCAGCTCCACGATCTAAGTCCTAATCTGATGCCCTGCCGGCACTGCTTCCGGCCATCCTTAACCCCACTTCAGGGTCCACTCAGTGTGGACATGCTAGTTCGAATTAGCAAAACGCTAATTCGAACTAGTTTTTAAGTCTAGATGCGCTAATTCGAATTAGCTTAGTTCGAATTAACTAATTCGAACTAAGTTAGTTCAAATTAGCGCTGTAGTGTAGACATACCCTAAGGTACTACAGGACTCCTTGTCGCTTTTGCAGATCCAGACTAAAACGGCTACCCTTCTGATAGTGAGAGAGAAAGATCTCCTAGAGGCTGCATAGCTCACAACAGTGGTTTTCAAACTTTTTGGCCCATGGCCCACCCCACTTGATGCAGACCTTTCCATGGACCACCAGCCAACTGCCCTGATGACAAAATGGTTGCAGGAGGGAGTAGGGATTCACGGTCTGGGGCAAGCTGGGAGGTAGGGTGCAGGAGACCACTGGAGGTGGGGATCTGGCCAGGAGGTTGGGTGCAGGATAGGGATGTAAAATCCCATTTAATTGGTTAACTGGGCCTGTCACGGACAGGGGCTACTCTGGCCAGCCAGTCAAAACAACCCCTGGCTGTATTGGGGGCCCCGGGGGCAGGAGCAGTTGCTACCGGTTAACTGGAACTGGTAAGCCTCACTTGAGGCTGGTTAACCATTCACATCCTTATTGCAGGAGTGAGTGGGGAGTCTAGCTGGGAGGTTGGGTGCAGGAGTAGGTTGAGGGTGGGAGATTCTGGGCATGAAGAGAATAGGGGGCACCTACTTCGCTCCATGCCTTCCAGTGCTCCTAGGCTTCACCCCCCGCTGCTCCCATTGGCTGTGATTTAGGCCTCCAGGCGAGCACTTTCCTGTGTTGCTGTTTCCCCAGCCCGGAGGAGTGGGCGAAGCAGCACACAGAATGGCTATCATACAGATCCTGCCTGTGAGGCTCACCCGCTCCACCACAGCAGAAAGCCAGCACTGGTGCTCCAACCTCATGGGGGTGGGGCACAGGCTCCCTGCTGCAGGGCAGGGGAGGCCCAAGCCTGCAGCCCACCTGCAAGATGGATGCAGACCAACTCTGTGGTCTGCAAACCACTCTTTGAGAACCAGTGCTCTAGAATGCCTTTTTAGGCTATTTTAGCTTCCCAGTCTGGTTCACATGTACAGTACAGTTGTAAATGCTATTTGTTGTAGATTTAAAATGACCATCTCCTGATTTTTTTGGTAATAAAGGGGAGGGGGAAGAGCCAGAAAATTGGTTTCTTCAGAAAAGCAAGTTATGCTTCCATGGCTTCCACTTAATCAGTCAAGCAAGCTCAATACTGAACAGGTCCTATGTAGGCAGCTAAAATGAAGCAGGGAGATTTGCAAAGTTCTCTACCATCAGTAATCTGACCAATTAATTTAAATGAAAGAAAGGGAGTTGAGTTCTTCTGAAAATCTGGCCTCAATTCTGGGAGCGAAGAACTTTTGAAAATCTGATGCAGAATTACCACAATAGTGCAGTTGCTACAGGAATTGAGAATGTTATTATAATCTTCAGTACTTTGTCAATAATTCTGAAATAATTCCAAGTAGCCGTTTCCAGAATAAAGATGTATAACTGACTTTGTATGATAAAACATGTATCAACCTAAATAAGACCATCGTCAATAACTGTAACTCACATTTTGTTTCTGGGATTTATTATTTCTAAATAAAATTCCATAATTGTTTCCTTTTATGAATTTACATGTCCATACCTGAAATTTAAAAAATAATTTAAGGCAAAGTTACAATAAAACTTTAACGGATGATATCATACATTAGTCTGAAACAGTCAAAGAACCTGGCTGATGATTTTGACTTGCTATCTTAAGAGTCTTCCTCCGATCAGAATGCTAAAAAGGGTGAGCAATTTTATAAGTACCTATCCCCTCTTTCATGCACATACTTGGTGTGAAAGCTCCCTTTTCATGCACATACTTGGTGTGAAAGTTTTTTCATTACAAGGGGAGTCCATATTATATTATCCCACGCTTCATTAGGAGAAGTCATGTTTTGCCAATAATGTGCAACAGAATCTTGCTGTTAACAAATTTGCTGACCTTTTTAAAATGTCAAAACCCATGTTTGAGTATAAATTGAGCCATTTGTCCAGGTATTCCTGTCACTTTTAAATGCAGTTTAATACAAGCATTTGATTGCACATGTCCTAATTCTTCAGACATAGAACAGAAGCCATGTCTGCACTATGGATGCTACAGCGTCAATAAATATGGTACACTATGGTACTGTAACCCCACAGTGCAGACACTGTGATGGAAGGGGGTTTTCCACTGCTTTAGGGACTCCACCTGACTGACAGTAGCTAGACGGACAGAAGCAGCCTTACATCAACATAGCTGTGTCTTACACTGGGACTGGGGGTTATATATGCCATTTGTTATATATGTGTAACCCTTCTGTCAGGTAGCACCACCAGCAGCAGAGCTGGGTTCAATATCTAGGGGTTCCGCTCCATCCATCCATCCATCCATCATAGAACTGGCTCAAGCCCCCACCCAGTAACCTGGGAAATTCACACAACACCCCTGGGCGTCTTTGGGAGGCACTGCTTCCCTGCTCGCAAGCACAGAGTCTGAGTGTGGAAAAGATACTTTTAATAAAAGGGGAGAGAAGTAACATGGTATTGATTTGGGAAAACAAAGTTCATAACCAAAATCATGAGTAAACGGCCCAGCTCAAATATGTTGGGCAATGTCCTTTTTCTCTCAATCCCTCAAGCTCCGTAATGTAAATGTTCCCTTCACATGCCCAACCCTGCTCTGCTTCCCACTCACAGTCGCTGCCCTTGGTCAGGGCAGACCAGAGTTCAGAGGTGATCTGCAGTGACCACCTCCCATCCTGAGTGTGGGGAGGTAAGAGGCACATCTCCCACTCCACTGGTCACTCGCTATCCACCAGCTTGCTGCTCTCTGGTGCCGCTCTGCTGGCCGCCACTTTGCTGGCTGCTCCTCACACCTCTCCATCAGTCCCCCCTCGCTGCTGCCGCTCTGCTGGCTGTTCCTTACACCTCTCCATCACTGCTAGCTTGTGGTAGATTTGGCTCTGGCCCAAACCTAGTGATTTCAGCTCTTAGCCCAAAGCATAAACCAGCCACAAGAGATTCCAGCATCCACTAGAGTAAATTTACATACAAAAAAGACCCCTTATGGAGCCTTTCCTTAATTCTATCATTGAAACAGTGGGGAGAAACAGATTGAACCAGTCTTACACTACAGACAAATGCACTAGGTAACGCAGTATGGGAAGGAGGTGGACAGCCCTTGGTGGGGAAAGAACAAGTTAGGAACTATTTAGAAAAGATAAACATACACAAATCCATGGGCCCAGATTTAATGCATCCGAGGATACTGAGGGAGTTGGCAAATATCATTGCGGAGTCTTTGGCCATGGTCTTTGAAAACTCATGGGCTACGTCTACACTGGCCACAATTTCCGGAAAAGGGATGCAAATCAGGTAAGTCAGGATAGGGAAATCCGCGGGGGATTTAAATATGAGATCCTCCGGAAAAGGGCTTTATTCTGGAGGATCACGCCAGTCTAGACGCTTTTTTTCCGGCTTTTCCCCAAGCTTTTCCCCAATCTAGATGCTCTTTTCCGAAAATGCTTTTAACGGAAAACTTTTCCATTAAAAGTATTTCCGGAAAATAATGCCAGTCTAGACATAGCCCCTAAGTAACAATTTGAGGTTATATTATATGCTATTAGTATAAGTGACTTATTCCTGATTTTGCATGTAAATTTGCTTTATTTTTACTGGTGTACATTCCAAGTAGCATCACTCATAGGAAGTAAGATTGCAAGGGGTGCTGCAGCACATCCAGATTTTGCATCTGGTTTCCCCACACCCAGGGACCAACCCATGCTGCTGACCCACCACCGGCTCTCCCAGCCCTGGGTCCCACCATCCTTGCCATTCCCTGGGGTCCCACTGCCTCCAGTAATGGTGCCATTTTGTGAGGGCAGAGGAGGCTGCAACTATGTGTACAGGATCCTGTGACTGAGCTCTTCTTCCCATTCCCCTATCAGGGAGAGAGGGGGAAGTGCACAGCTTGCATGCATTCCTCTCACTCCTGGCTGCTGAGGGGACTGGGCAGAGGAGGAAATCACACAAAGGGTCTGGCAAATCTGCCCAAGGGTCTGACAAATTTGTTGGCCGCTCTGGGAGGGCACAGCTCTGCACCCCTACCCTAAAAATGATTCCAGCACCACTGGCACCAATGAATTCTTCACCCTCCCAGGAAAAGCTCCAGGAAGAATACAGATTATAATCATTGTGCAGTGTGGGAACAGGGAGCTGTCTGCTCCCTTCTGTGCTTGGAGATGAGCTGTTTATTGTGGAGAGGAGCACAGCATGACTCCAGAGAGCATCGCCTTGCTGGGGCCATCCTGCAATTGGAAACTGTCTTTCTGGCTGCACGCACCAGACAGCCTGGGGTCTCTGTGGCAGAGGGGGGCCATGTCTCTTCACTGCAGGTGGGCTCATGCTTTTAGCTCTGAAGATTCTGGGTTCAGACTCCACACTTGGCATGGGAGTGTTTGATTGTATTTGCACTCCTTGAATGCCAGGATGCCATCATGTCCAAGCTCTGTCTGGAGGGCCACTTGTGTGCAATAGGGTTCTTAGTTTTTTTGTTCATGTTCCCATTTCAGAAAAAAATGGACTGGAGAAGGACAGATATTTCAAGTCTTCAGAATGGAGAACAAGAAAAGGATTAACCAGTTACTCTGACTTCAGTAACTGGTAGAATTGTGCAGTGAGTAATAAGGAAACTTGCAGTTCATAATGAAAGGTGAGGAAAGGTGCCAAGAGAAGGCATTTGAATTCATGAAACAGATTATGTAAGATCAACATGGTAAAAATCTTCTGAAGCCATTTCAGGTTTGGGAGATTGAGAAAATATAACAAGTGTAATTTTATTGGATTTGAGTAGGCCAGAGAGTGGTTGATTCCTTGAACACTGTATGGGATCCAGGAGATTTATATTTTCCAAGTTTAGGGTCACTGGCAGAGACTCAAACTGCTATGTTTTCATTTTGGAGGGAGAAGTCTTTCTTATCTACAATTATACAGCTCCTTGTCATCTGTATTCCTTTAGTAGTTAAATTATCTTTAAAAGTTAGATGGGTTTGTCAGTAATTGATAGCCACTGTGGACTACTAATGCTTTGGCACACTACCAGAATAACCATGTCATTAAACTTTAATCAGCCCACGATAATTTAGTGACAGTAAAAGAGCACATTGAGGTCAGGCATCAGCTTTCAGTTTCTGGACCTAGAGATAATTCAGAGATTATTTTAAAGAAGTATCTTGTTACATCCTGGTGTTAGTTTCTGAAAGTATGTAGTTTTGTGTAGTTTGGACTTCACATAGAGTATTGTTTAATTATATTGATATTAGCTTCTTATACCGATTACATTTCCTAGTACCCATAACAAGATATTATTTGCTTTTCCTAAATTCACTGAGGTTTTGTCTCTTCTTTCATTTACGTGAAATAAATTTATTCTGCCTTATTGTGGAAAAAGAACTATAGCAATAGCTCTGTCATGTTGCTAATAAACCTTCAAGTGTAATTGGTCACCTTTTTGTTCTTGATAATAGCATGTGTGCAGAGAGGACTCTAGTTATAAAACAGGAATAAAGATACATGCATGTATTAACTCTGTGAATAAAATAAATTTAATTTAAAATATTATGATTTTGATGCTTCTGTACAAATTAGTTTTAAATTAAAGCTGGCAAACTTTCAGATAACATTAATCATCTGAAGAAGTGGGCTGTGCCCGTGAACGCTCATAATACCATCTACATGTTTTGTTAGTCTTTAAAGTGCTACCAGACTATTTGTTGTTTTTTAAGTTTTTTGTGTTCCAGACTAACTCGGCTCCGCTTCTGAAATTAATGATGTGTGTTTTCTCTTCACTGCTTATTGAAGCTGGAACAAGTTATTCTCATAACTTTTAAGAAAATAACTGTTTGTAACTTGAGAGCAGTTCAAGCCTGGTTTTTAATGTTATCTTTGGGCACAGATCCATGAAATAGACATAAATTGCCAAAGGAAAGGCAAGTAAACATATACTTTTGCTTTGACAGGCATGTTCCCAATGTTCTTTTTCTTGCATTTACACTGGATAGGTAGACCTAATGGGGGCTTTCCAAAAGCAAACAGCCAGTTGACTTTCAGCGGGGCATAACTGAACCAATGCTGAACAACTTTCAAAAGTTTGCTCTGTCTTATATTTTCTTTGTAGCCAACTAATCATGTTTCTGACTAGATAATTCAATACACCTGTATGTTTCACCTGAAGGTCACTGCTTTGTCAAGCCGAGACTTAAACACCTCTAGGGATGGAGATTCCACCACCTCCCCAGGTAACCCATTCCAGTGCTTCACCACCCTCCTAGTGAAATAGTTTTTCCTCATATCCAACCTAGACCTCCCCCACTGTAACTTGAGACCATTGCTCCTTGTTCTGCCATCTGTCACTACTGTGAACAGCCTTTCTCCATCCTCTTTGGAACCTCCCTTCAGGAAGTCGAAGGCTGCTATCAAATCTCCCTTCACTCTTCTCTTCTGCAGACTAAACAAACACTAATCCTTCAGTCTCTCCTCACAGGTCATGCGCTCCAGCCCCCTAATCATTTTGGTCGCCTTCCGCTGGACCCTCTCCAATGCGTCCACATCCTTTCTAGAGTGGGGGGGCCCAGAACTAGACACAATATTCCAGATGTGGCCTCATTAGAGCTGATAAAGGGGAATAATCACTTCTCTGGATCTGCTGGCAACAGGGCTGGCCCGAGCCATTTTGGCGCCCCGGGCTCCGGGCTGGCAGCGCCACCCTGGGCGCATGGCGCATGCACGGGCCCGTCCCCAGGGGCGCGCAGGCCCGCCTCAGGGCGCACGGCGCATGCACGGGCCCGTCCCCAGGGGCGCGCAGGCCCGCCTCAGGGCGCACGGCGCATGCGCTGCCTGGCCACCACCACTAGCGTGCAGCCCGGGGCTGCCCGGGCGGGCCGCACCTAGCCATGCAGGGCCCCGCGGCCGAGGGGGGAAGGGCATTGTGCGGGTTAACGTGGCCCCCACCCCGGGCAGCCACTGTAGCCCACCGGGAGCCAGGTTTGTGGTGCCTGATGGCAGCTACAACTGCCATCAGGCGCCCACCATCAGTTGGCACCCTGGGCAGCTGCCCGGCTCACCCACCCCTTAGTCCAGCCCTGCTTGCACCCTTAGCTCAAAATAAGCTACACAATTATTTCAAGTGTATTTCAAAATTGCTTATTTTGTAATTTGGTGCTTTCTATACAGCACCAAATTTCAAAATAAACTGCTATTCTGAAATGTCCCTTAATCCTCGTGGAACAAGGTTTACAGGGACATTGGAATAGCACGCCCATTATTTTAAAAGGTATTTCAAAATAAAGGGTGTACTGTCAAGATGCAGAATACACTATTTTGGGATACTGACAGTATCCTGAAATAGCACCGCAATGTAGATGTACCCTTACAGATTTCAAGTCATGGCTTAGGGAAAGATAAACAGCAACTGTCTTCAAAAAAATTAGCAGTTTTATCACTGACTAGCAAGAGATGAATATTGATTCTGTGGAAAAAAATTATATCCGACATCATCTTTAGAAAACTTAACACATTACTACTATCTCCTTTCAAATTTTTTATTTACCCTGGTAGGTTTTGGAAAAGAAGTACCCACAAAAGCATGTCTACCAAACAAAAGGTTTTGTTTTTCTGTGAGCAAACTTCAGACAAATAAAATTCCTCCCTGCCCCAGAAGAATGATGCCATTTGTCAACATTGATTTAATTGACAGATTCGAATTCTCCTTCCCTATATAGCTGGAGTAACTCAATTGAACAGGCACCAGCATAACAGAGAGCAGAATGTATCCCATCATATTTAAGAAGGGGTTTATTAGTGGATAGAAAGCTGAGATGTGAAGCTATAGTGCACTAGAGTGCCATGCACTAACTGTCCATGTGGACCCTAGTGCCACACACCAAAAGCTCCCTAGTGGGATCTGACCTCCTTCTATTTGAAATAGGAATTTTTAGTACTTGTCGGCAGGACACACAAGGCCTATCAGCATGTGGCACACTAGTGAGTTGCAGATTTACACCCCAGCTTGCTACATTCTACCTCTCCATCTAGTGGAGCCCAATGCAAACTTCAGAAGAGTTTCACAAATTTACCATAGTTCTCTTTCATGGAGAGCTGGGCAGCAGAAAGCTGGGATTCGTAAAAAAGTGTCAGTCGATGCCTCCTGGGATGCTAATAGTAATGACATGGATCCTGTTGATTTAATGACACTGCACAGCTGGACTCATTTTTGAGAGTAGTAACAGTTAGGTACCAAGGGTTGGTTCCCCCTACACCAGTTTTACAATCACTTAACTCCATTCATTTCAATGTCACAGCTTATGATATACACCAGTGTGAGGGAAACCTACTAGATGTTAACTGAGAGAAGGAACCATATTGTGATAATCTATTATGTGCTATTCTTGGAATTAAAGATTCTTCTTACACAATTATTTCAACACACACAAAATCTATTTATAGATCCTTTGACTTTCAGCTGTCACTGAGGACCAGATGCCATAAAGTGCTGAGCACCTTAAAATTCATTCAAACTTACCAACCACATAAGGCACTATAAATACCTTTAGTTGAGGTCCATACATATATAGCATGGTTATTTAACAATGTAGTTAAATCACTAGATCATCACACTATGAACAAAATAAGTGATCATAAGTGCTGTGGCTTATAAATCACAATCATGTTGACACATTTGAGAGAGGTAGCCATCTTAGTCTGTTTCAGCAAACACAACAAGGAGACTGGTGGCACTTTAAAGACTAACACATTTATTAGGGCATAATCTTTCATGAGCTACCACTCACTTCCTCAGATGCTGAAGAGAGAGAGAGAGAAATGGGAGTGTGACATCAATGTTAAGTAAATCAATGGATGTGGCTCACCTCCAACAGTGGTGAGAATGCGAGAGTACCACAACGGGAAATTATCTATTGTAATGGGAGAACCATTCCCTGTGTCTAATTAGACCTTGATTCAGGGTGTCAAATTTGCATATGAATTTCAGCTCAGCAGTTTCTCTGTGCAGTCTATTTTTGAAGGTTTTTTTGCCTGATACCGTTCAAGTCCAAAACTGTGTGTCCCAGGAGGTTAAAGTGCTCCCCTAACTGGCTATTGAATGTTGCTATTCTTATTGGCTGATTTGTGTTCATTTATTCTTTTACGAGGAGACATTCCAGTTTATCTGATGTACATGGCAGAGGGGCATTGTTGGCATATATTACATTAGTAGATGGGCATAGGAATGGAGCCTTTGATGGTATAGCTGATGTTGTTAGGTTCTGTGATGGTGTTACTAGGATAGATGTGTGGACAGAGTTGGGTTTGTTGCAATTAGGGATATGAGCATGTATGGTTAAGTGTATGTTCGTGGTTATGTGAAACCACAATCCCCTGCTGCAGGGGGAGGGAAAAGATGGGAATTGGTGCAATCGGAGCTGCCTGCCCTTCTCCCCCTCTGCCTCCCACAGAAGCAGCAGCACAGGGTGGAGCTGCCTCCCTCTGAGCATCAGCTCCTGCAGAGCCAACAGCTCCCCCACCATGTTGCTGCCTCAGATACATGGGCAGCAGTGCAGTGAGTTGGAGGGTTAGATGGGGGCTGGTGCTTGCAGGGAGCATTCCCTCTTCCCCATGTATATGCATTGTAACATCCCCAGTTGCAATGTTGACAATAATCATAAGATTCTTTGAAACTGGCACATTTCCACTTAATGATTTTCCTATTAATAAATAAATAAAAATGACTTTCTTTTCCTGTGATGTTCTAGAGAGTAATTTAAGTATGTGCTGGCACTTGTAATTTTTCTTGGAAGAATTAATTTGTTCTATAACCTATTTTACACTACCCTTATTCACATGAAAAAGCTAACATCAAACTTTAAAATTGGTTGTGTCCATTCTCAATTTGTGCAAAATGACTTTTGTGAAAAATATGAAAGTTGAAAGGATGGACTGGCAAAAAAGACAGAATAGAGGATGCAAATTAAGACACTTGCCTTTCACCTGTGGAGATCTCAGTTCAATTCAGCCCTTTAGAGCCCACATGAGCCATGGGTCGCACATGCGCCATGAAACATTAAGTCAAAGGAAAGACTCCCAATGATTTTAACTGAATTTTGAATCCGACTGTATGAAATGGGATAAGCACAATTATAGGTGGTGAATGTGTGTGTGTGTGTGTGTGTGTGTGTGTGTGTGTGTGTGTGTGTGTGTGTGTGTGTGTGTGTGTGTGTGTGTGTATACCATCTGGAGTATACTAAACATATCAAAATTAAAACTCACTCTTGTCCTAAACACTTAAGCAGCTGAGTGTAACTTCACTAGTAACATACACTTAAAGGCTGGTAAAATATGCACATCTATCTGCACCAGGTCAGAAGGCAACAACTGTAGCAAGTGACTAAATAAAGGGAAATTACACAACCTGATTAATAAATTCTGCAAACATCTGAAGTAATAAATTGTGCCTGGTGATCAACTACACATGTAAACACTAAACTATACTATCTGCAGCAGTAAGCAAACATTTATTTAATGAATACTGAACAAGAAAGATATAATATGGACAAACAGATACAGTAATCTCTTTTAATGGACCAACTTCTATTGGTGAAAGACGTTTTGATCTACACAGGTCCTCCTTCAGGTCAATTTTTAATAAAGGCTTGTATATCTTAAATTTGTATAGCTTCACTGGTAACTTTTTTTGCAATTTTATTTGGAAGTTAGTAATTTGCATGCATATTTCTGGTAAACAGACAAAATATAGGCATCTGCAAAAGTGTACACAAATTCATTATTATTTAAATCATGGTAGCGGCCAAAGACCCTGATCAGAATGGGTGCCTCATTGTGCTAGATCTTGCATAATGTATATATACAGTTCCTGATCCAAAGATTTTACAAATCAAGGTCTCTTTTATAAAACATTATGAACAACTTTGATTGTATACATAGTACTATTATATACAATGATAAGCTCTTGTCTTGCTAAGAACTTGTCTGCAGCTAACTCTGTCAAGACTATCTTCCCTACCTGGATTATTTTTTTTTTTAATGAGGGCTTAGATATTGCATAAATTGGTAAAATCTAGAGGAAATTCACTGGCTATGCTAAATCCTTAGACTGTGCATTCTTTCTATGCTCATGAATTTCCACGATCTCTAATTAGAGTGACCAGAGGTTCCTTTATAAAGGGACAGTCCCATATAATGATATATACCTATCTCATAGAGCTGGAATGGACCTTGTGAGGTCATTGAGTCCAGTCCCCTGCCCTCATAGCAGGACCAAGTACCATCCTTGACAGATTTGCTGTCCCTCCCTGATTGGCTCCCTTGAGAATTGAACTCACAATCCTGGGTTTAGCAGGCCAATGCTCAAATCACTGAACTACCCTTCCCCCACTTAAAAATGGGCATTTTGTTGTATATTTCCTGCCCTCCCACCCCATCAGTGCTGGTGGGTCCTATTGCTGGCCAGATCCCTGCTTACCAGTTGCCTGCCCATCAGCGGAGGGTCCGATGGCCAATTGTGAAAGTGGATATGCAAGCTGGTGGCGGGGTAAAGGTGCAGCATGTGTGTGGTCAGCTGCTCCTTCTGTTGGGTCATCAGTGCAGCCCTCGTTGTGTGCCAATTGATGGTCAGAAGGGCCCTGCCCCTGTCCCATTTCTGGCTGGCATTGGCTGGTTAAGGCTAAGTGCTATGAGCTATGGAGACAAATGTGTGTAGGCAGGCGACATGCAGTGGCTAGTAATGTGTCATCTCTGCTGTCCACCTATCAACCCTTTATGTGCTTCCCCCTATTGCTGTCCTCTCTCGGCTATGACCTTTCAACCACCAAGAGGGGCTCGTCCCACTCCCAGCACTGTGTAGAGAACAAGCCCCTGGTCTGAGTGCTCAGCTCACCAATGTCCTGTCCTTCCTCCCCCTACTGGCTGGGCCAGAGCCCTGAGAAAGCCCAGACCCTCTGGCCTAGGGCACTGGCCAGGAGGAGCCCCAGAAGTCAGATTCCCTGGGCACTGGTGGACTATGCAGCCTTAAGGTTTCTCTTCCTGCCTACACTGTACCGGGAGACAGGCAGCAGCTGGGTTATGTCAGTAGCCAGCAGCAGGCTGGAGATGTTAGCTGCCTTTTAGCTCTCTTGAAGGCAGGAAGGGGCAAGTTGCTTCCAGATATAGGGAAGGGTGGGGAGAGAAGATGAGTTCTGCAAACACATGAACCAGATCATCTCTTCCCACCCCCTGTGATGGAAGCATCCCCTATCCCTTCCCTCCTGCACGATGCAGAAAGCTGCTGCTAGCCACATTCTTGTGTGACCCTGACAGAAATCTGAGAAGGGCATGTGACCCCCTGTGCCTCCCCCGCATATTGCCTCAGGAAGATGCAGCACCAGAAGCCCAGCCAGACATGGAGGTAGAGAGCACAGGGCAGAGAGGGTTGAGTCAGTTGGTCACAGCCCTCCAGGTCAGAGATAAATGGAAGTGTGTGTGTGTCACCTTTCCCCATGTGTGAGTGGCAGCATAGGAGCATTGTGTCACTCCTCCTCATGTGAACCCTAAAGATAAGAAGGTAAATAAAAGAAATACAGTGCAGCTGTATTCCTTTTATCAGAGGCTCAGTCAACTTGATGTTAAATTGAATGTTTTATTATAATTCTGAATGCTTGCTGTTTAACTTACTTGTATTCAAGCAATTTTACCAGGTGTTCCTGTGCTCGGTACATGGGAAAATGGTCACCCTATCCCTAATGATGACTGTGTCCTAGATGACAATATGTTAATGCAGATGGAGCCAGCTATCCTGGCATCACAATGTTTTTCCTGTTGTCTATGCATATCTGGAAGCTATGGGGCGAACATGCTGTGGATGACATATAACTCTGAATGAAAAAGCAATGAGTGATAGTAATCAGTTTTGTGCTGTCATATGGCGACCAAGGAAAGACAGATTTTTAGCTTGTCTGCTAGCACTCTCAAACTACTGGAGAGGAAAAAGAGAAGGGACAAGCCAGGGCCTGCTACCTGCTGTAGAATACAGAGTTCAAGTGATTTGGCTACCTGCACAATAAGAGAATGAGTCAATAGTAGGTTGTGAGGAAGTCAATAATAGAGAAAAAAGTAAATGGTGCTCTCACAGAGGAAATAAGTGAGAGAGATGCTGGCAAGGATGGATAATAGTGACTTGGAACTAGTGATTGTGCCAGTCAGATTCTTGAAGAGGTGTTTTCATAGGGTAGAGAGAGCCAAATAAAAGTATGACAAACGGCTGTCTAATGGAATAAGAAAAAGGAGAAGAAATCAAATTATAGGATAGGAAGGATGGTTTGAAATTGGTTCTTAGGATGTGATAAAAATCAAATAGTGTAATCTCAAAGCAATCTACTGGAGTAAGAGGAATGAGTAGTGTGTCATGAGTCTGTGTGATGGAAAAAAAACAACATTTGAGATGGCCTCTTCTGAAACAGAGGCTAAAGCAGAGAAGATCAGAGGAAGAATTCTCCCTCCTCTCTCTAATTTGGGGGCACTTTGCTTCTCCAGAGCTCTTACTCCTCCTTGGCTCACGAGTGATGACACACCAGGGCAGAGCCTGAAATGAAAGCATCAGGAGAAACTGGCTGAGGAAACTCTGGGGCCCCCTGCCTTCAGTCCATAGAAGGAGCTACCGCAGTCCTACCTGACTGACAGTAAAAGAAATGACAGAATGGCAGCAGAGGGACAAATCTTCCTACAGAGTCATCCTTTCCCCAAGGTGGAAAGGCAAAATCTCCCTGCTGGTGTCTGAAGCCAGGAAGTAGGAATGTGGGAGCTGGGGGTAACAATTCCTGATTTCAGAGAGGTGAAAGAATGACAGTACAAAAAGCTGAAAGACCGGGAACGAGAGAGATGCAAGAAGGAATAAAGAGAGGCAAAAGAATATGGTACAGGTTCAAGAACTAAGGAAAGCAATACACATGTATTTATGGAAAGGAACACATCATGGCTTAAGGGGGAGACAGTCTGAAATAATCAAGCAGAATTAGAATGGCCTTAGGCAAGTCTGAGTCTTATTTCCCACCCATCCCCATCTATAAAAGGAGGGAGAGTTTATAAAATATTCATAACATCCTGGCAGCCCAGTGAGATAAGTGAATGTTTAAGGCGTTATTTTAACAAAATCAGAGAAGCTTAAAAGTGATTGTTCATAATGGCAAGAAAGTGAATGACAGACAAAAGGAAAAACAAAATAAAACAAAAACAGACAAAAGGACACAGGAGCTCTAGAAGTTTGTGTCGGGGGGGGGGGTGTATCAGGTAGGTTATACAACTGGAAGTTGGGAGCGTATTAAGGAGTTTTACAGAAGATTGTGATCAGAGGATGTCTGGAAAATGTGACCTGTGGGAATAGCAGTGTGTGGAAGAATCAAAGAGTGGAGGACTCAATCTTCAGGATTAAAGAAGGATCTTTGGGACAGAAGGTAAACCAGAGTAGAGAGAGAAGGAAGGAAAACAGGGGAGATGCTGAGTGCAGACAATAGTGTAGAAAGGTTAAGGAGTACAGATGGTGATAGAAGCGCAGAGGCGGGAAAGAGAGGATTGGGGGAAACTTAAACAGAGCAGGATCAGCTATGCAAAGTCAAATAAAGCAGACCTAACGAGGAATAAGAGGAGAGTTGGAGACAGGTGTTAAGGGAAATTAATGGGGTAAGAGTGAATGTTGGAGAGTTGAAGAAACACTGAGGCAAAGAGAGACCCTGGGGGTGGGAGTCAGAGAATGTGTGTAGAGAATCAAGAATAACTTATTTGAAGTGACTGGGGGAATGAAGTAGGAGAATGCTGAAGGGGCTCAAAGGAAAATAATGAGGTGGTGCTGGGTAAGGGAGTAAGGCTTGTAGGAGAAGGTAGGAGGACATGAAGTGCTAAAGGCAATCAAAGTACAAGTTGGATCTTGCTAAAATGATTGGATCCTGCCAAATTTTAACACCAACCTGCAAATTCAGGCACCTAACTAAAGAACTCCAGATGTTCCTAATGCAACCCAGAACATGAGCACAACCAACACTGGCTTCCTGAACCTGGATCCTTCTGAAAAGATCAAGTCCCTATCTTCTTCATGCCAATGTACAGTTCAAGTCTAACCATCCTACTGCACTGAAACATTCTGGATGAACACGCATTGAAAACCAAGCATTGAAACAAACAAACAAAAACCCACACCAAATAAAAATCCCATCAAATTGTCTTAAAAACTATGAGGTTAAAAAAAGTTGGGTTCTTTTTAAATATTTTGAATTTTGAGGCTTTAAAGTTCGCATTTTTTTAAAAATATCTCCTTAATTATAAGGGCCAGAAACCTTTAAATAATTCTTACTTAATCACATAATACAAAGAGTTGGGACTTCAAGAAGACACACTAAAATATCATCTGATTCACAATAAAATCATGAGCTGGCAACGTTACATGGAATCTGTTGGAACCAGACAATGTTTTGCCTCAACCTTCAAATTCCATGGCATTAACGCAGAACAAGTATTACAGCACTTACTGTACCAAAAAATGTGGACCCTGATGTAGTGATCCTTTTACACCAGATAAATCTGCAACCAATACCCTGTTTCAAATTAGAGAGGTCCAGAGAAGAGCAACAAAAATGATTAAAGGTCTAGAAAACGTAAGTTATGAGGGAAGACTGAAAGAATTAGGCTTGTTTAGTCTAGAAAAGAAAAGACTGAGAGGGGACATAATAGCAGTTTTCAAGTCTCTAAAAGAGTGTTACAAGGAAAATGGACAAAAATTGTTCTCCTTGGCCTCTGATGATAGGACAAGAAGCAATGCTTAAATTGCAACAAGGGAAGTTTATGTTGGATATTGGAAAAAACTTCCTATCAGGATGGTTAAACACAGGAATAAATTGCCTAGGGAGGTTGTGGAATCTCCATGACTGGAGATATTTAAGAGCAAGTTGGATGGACATCTATCAGGGATGATCTAGAATGCCATGAGGGCAGCGGACTGGACTTGATGATCTCTCGAGGTCCCTTCCAGTTCTAGTATTCTATGATTCTATATAAACGACCCATTGTACAGGTTTTAGCTGATGAGCAGGAATTGATGCATGGAACACAAACATCCAAAAATACCCAGATATCAATTGGGAAAATAATATGGCAAAACCCAATTTCCAATATTTCATGGAATATATCATGGATACCTAGTCTAATTTCTTAAACCAAAAAGTTAACTATGGGAACAATCATTTTAGACTTGATTCTAACTAACAGGGTGGAATTGGTTGTGAATTTGAATATTGAAAGCAATGTGGGTGAAAGTCATTATGAAATGGTACATTTTGTTATGCTAAGGAAAAGAATAAGTGATTAATGAGCAGAGCCATCTCATCAATAGGACGGTTTGGGGTTGCCACACCAGGTCTAGCACTTTGGAGGACCTCACAGTAGCCACCTCAACTGTCCTATGGATAGGATCAATGTTCCCTCTTTTTCCATCCTTTTGCAGAGCACATTTTATGTTCACCAAGGTATGTGTGGATGTGCACCACTGAAATAAACACATACTGCTGGCTGTGGGTGTTCTGCCAATCAGCTGGTGGAATGTGAATCTCTCCTGGGTGGCCACCCAAGCATTCAGCTTACAGGGAACACTGGTCAGGCCCCAAGGATACCTGGGGAATTATTGGTGGAGCTGAGCAGAGCTTACTGGGGCCAAGGTGAGAGCTGCGATGCTTTACTTCCCACCACCATGGACAAATGGAGCGATCTGGTTGGGAGATGGTGGAGCAAAACAGACTGCTAGGTCCTGTGTCTCCTAGAACCATGGGAAGTGTGGGGCAACATGCCAGGCCCTCTTGTAATCTCCTGCCTAATGCCTGTCAGGGAAGGGTGCTTCAGGGAAGGGGTGGAGTGGGGGCAGGACAGGTCCACATTTAGGGCAAGTCCACACTACGGGGCAAAGTCTATTTTATGCAACTCCAGCTACCTGAATGAGGAATGTTGGACTGTAACCAAGTAACGATTTAACCAATAAGCTGATGATTATTGGTTAATGGTATCGGTTACACTCTGCCAACTACAGGGAGGTGGCTTTGCTGCAGAAGAGCAGGGCTCCCAGTTCTACTCCCGCAGAGGTGGCCACCCAGGTCACAGGGAGAACTAAGGCTGCGAGGGCTGGCAACCCTGATCCTGGGGAGGCTTTGCTGTGTGCTCCGCAGGGTAAACCAGGGAAGAGCCCACGGCATGTAGCTGTATAACCACTGAAATTTGCAATGGTAACAGAATCACCTATTTAACTGACTTTTAACATCACTAATGTGAATATCATAGCTAGAGTTAATGTACCTCAAGTTGAATTACTGAGCGGTCTCTAGTACATGGGGGTCAATGAAAGAAACGCTCCCATTGGCTTCCCTTAAGTTTCTCATTCTAATGGAGCAGTGGTTCCCAACCTTTTTTATACCGCAGACTGGCAAACCCATTCACAAACTTCTGACGGACTGGTTGCATAATAAATACGCAAATAAAATGTTAACAGACAGCTTCAGCTGCAGCAGCCACCCGCCACATGGTGGCTACCGAAGCTGAAGCCAGCTACTTTCCAGAGGCTCAGGAGGCCAGGTTGTAACTAATCCTGAGCCCTGAAAGCTGCTATGAACAGCTGGCTTCAGCTCCGGAAGCCACTGTGGACCAGCAGCCAGCGGTTCACAGGCCCGTGGTTGTGAACCGGAATCAACTAGAGTAGTTGGCAGTCAATTTAGAGCAGGGGTGGGCAATAATTTTTAATGGAGGGCACTTCAAGAATTTGATGGGTGATCAAGGGCTGCACTCTTCTCTGATATTAATGGAGGAAGTGCAGAGTCTGGAACGGAGGATGGGTTTAGAAGGGACCTCGAGGTAGTGGTTTAGGGTGCAGGCAGAGGTGCAAGGTCCGGGAAACAATGAATGGTCTGGGAAAGGGTTGTGACCAGGGGAGGAGGTGCAGAGGGTTCAGGCTGAGACCTAGGACAAGAGAGGGTCTTGGAGAGAGTATGGGTGTAGGAGAGGCTTTTAACATGGAGGAGGGGTGTAGGAGGAGGAGCAGAGTCTGGAAAGAGGTTATGACCTGGGGCAGGTGTGCAGAGGATTTGGGTTGTGACCTATGGCAAAAAGTTGGGAAGAGGAAGGGGGCTGAGTGCCAGGAGTGGGCTCTGGCTGGGAGGCACTTATCCTAGGCAGCTCCCAGCCAGCTGCCCAGGGTGTCTGCCAGGCCCTCACATGCCGCTCAAAACAGTCAGCTGTGGGGATTTTGTGTACTGCCTGTGCCACAAGCACAGCCCAGGCACTCCCATTGTCTGGTTTCCGGAATGAAACCTCCTCTCTCAGGGCAAGCAGAGATGAACATGGCTCCCACAGCTGGCCACTTTGAATGGCATAAGGGGAGGTGGGTGCAGCAGGCAGGGAGCCTGCCAGAGGGGTCCTGCTGGGCAATGGATCACTGTGGGCCCTATTTTGCCTGTCCCTGATTTAGTAGTGGGTCTTCACTAAACCCACTAACTCAAGCCCCTGGAATATATTGCTGCAGCACCACTCCCGGGGAAGTATAGACAGCCCTCAGTGTACAGTAGAGCACAGGGGTTGGTGACCCAGAGTTTATTCTTCCTGACTCTTAATACCTTTGCAGAGAGAGGTGTAGATGACTGGATGCTTCTGGTCAGGAAGGAATAGCAGTATCTATTGCTATTTTACTGTTTGAGAAGATGGGAGGTCAAAGGGTGGTAGGATCCAGAAGGAACAGTAATTGTAGTTTCCAACGTATATGCATTGATGTCCTAATACTGCAGCATCTGCCTTTCCCTAAAACCTATTTAGGATGCTTGAGTTTGTATTAAGAAAAATTAGGTGGATTGCGGAGGATCCTCGTACCAGGTAGACATTTTTGCAGCGCCAGCTTACCACGGAGTCTGGATATCTCGGTTTACTTAGTAGAATTGGGAGGAAACTGGCGTTAAAACTTGGCAAGCTCCCGCTGTGACTTGCCCAGAGGCCGGGGATGCATCGGGGTCCAGATGTAGCCCCAGGAGGAAGAACTGCTGCTCCCGCTTCCCGCTTGTATGGTGCAGTCTGGGGGCTCCGGGCCCGCCGATGCCAAGCCGCAGGAGGCGGCGCGTGCCAGAGCCCGAGGGCTGGGAGCGCTGGCCCGGGGCCAAGGTGCCCGCAGGTCCCGGGGCCGGAATCTCTTGCTGCAGAGGGAGCCGCTCCCTGGCCTCTGTGACCCTGCCCCGCGCGCCGGTGGCACCTGGCGGGAGCGAGGGGGGCGGGATGCGGGGGGCCGGGCTGGCGAGCGGAGGGCGGAGCGAGGCGGAGCCGGGCTGGAGCAGTGCGATGGCAGCAGCGGAGCGCCCTGCGCCCTCGCTCTTCCCCGGCCACCGCCAGAGCCCGGCGCTCGCCTCCTCGCCGCTGCCCGCCATGGCCGCCCACTCCCTGCTGAGCGTCCCCAGGTAGGAGCCGGCCCCCGGGGGATGGGAGCGCGGGCCCCTGGCTCTGCTCCCCAGGGACCTGCGGGCGCCCCTGGGGCGAGGAGGAAGGGCAGGCGGCTCGGGGCGCAGCGCCCGGCCCCGGGGCAGGCTCCCCTCGCCCAGCGCTTTCCCGCTCCCCCGGCGGAGCCTCCTTCGGGGAGGACACTGCGGAGCGAAGCCCGCGGGGAGCGCCGACCGGCCGGTGTAAACGGGCTGCGGGAGCGGGGCTATCGAGGCATGAACCCGGCGACGGAGCGGGGTGCTCAGGGGGATGCCAGCTGCCCAGCGCAGCACTGCCCGGTGCTCAGCCCCCCCCGGGCTTGTGTCGCTTCCTTGCCCCCGGCTCTGCCGGTAATTGCTCAGAAGGACCTGGGTGGGGGTTCTTCCGAGAGCCCCACAGAGCTGGTGCTAGGTGCTCCGGGCCTTGCAAAAAACTTTTGCTGCGAAGGGACTCGCCAGCGCTGATAATTAATAGCAAAGCATTAGGGGGCTCTGCTTCGGAGGGGTTGAAGCCTCTTCCTTCCTGGCCAGGGCGACGCTGCCTCTATAAAAATAGCGATGCAGAGACTGAAAATTAACTCGTCTGGGAAACGAGGATAGGGTGGTAGAGAAAAATCGTACTAGAAGCTAGATGGTAGAGAAAGTGGGACATTAGACATTTCACCCTAAGGATGCAGTAGGAGGAAGGCTTGTTTAACTATCTGCGGTTTGCTTTTAATAGGGGTTTTCCAGGAAAGCACCTCTCCTGTTCGAATAGGGGTTGGGAATCTAAGGCCAAGGGGGCAGATGCAGCCCCCAGCTTACCTGAATTTGGACCTCGAAACTCAGGGTTCCCCCCAGCATTAGGGAGCCTGCACTGGCGCTTTGTCTCCTCCCCCCCATTCCTCCCCCATGGCTGGAGCTCACAAAATCTACTAGCCCAGGAGCCTCTAGACTTTCTCCTTCTCAGCCTATAGGGTTAGGTGTTTTATTTCCTTGTTTCTCACTTGTGTGGCCCTCGGATTCATTTACCTGTGGGTCAGCAGCCCCCGACCAAAAAAAGGTTCCCTACCCCTGCCTGTTGGAACATGATTTTCAGTCCCTTGTAACAGAGCTATGCCAGAAATGAAATCTTTATCATTTCTATAGCTATATTATAAAATTAAATGCTATAAAATGAAGTGTCATCAGATTCTATCATGGCCTTCATACTTAAGAAAATAGATTAGTGGCAAAACCAGCACATAAAAGTTGTAGCATATGTAACTGACTATTAATCATCCATACAAATTTGTTTTTTAAGCTAGTAATATTCTGACAGATTTGGAGCTGTCTGCATTTATTTTACAAGTATGCTTTTTTTTAAGAAGAATAATTCTCACAATATACAAAATGATTAAGTAAAACAAATGGTGTCTAGTTAACAAATAGAGATCAAATGAGGGACAATTTAGGAAGAAAATATGGGTAGAAGTAACTGCATGCAAAACATTAAATTGCATTTGAATATTATACTAAGTACATTTTTTATTATCTGAATACCTTTATGTACACAAAATCTAGAGATCAGAAATATAAGGGTCTTTTAAAAAAAGATGTAAATTTAGTACGTTGGGATTTAGGTTAAATGCTTTTTTATTTCTAATGTTTGATTAGACTTAAAAATTGAATGGTAAATTAATATTAAAATCAGTGTTAAGGTTAATGGTTTCTCAGAGAGCAATAAAAACAAGATAACATCCTACAGGCTCTCTCATCACTTCCCACTGGACAGCATGTGTGCCTGTCACACTCATTTTATAGTAATAGAACAAAATGCAAGTACAGCACTCTTTAGCTGTCTCAGTCCCAGCGTTTTAAATAGGAAATTCTCATTTACACTATCA
This sequence comes from Pelodiscus sinensis, assembly GCF_049634645.1. NCBI lineage: Eukaryota > Metazoa > Chordata > Testudines > Trionychidae > Pelodiscus > Pelodiscus sinensis. The sequence continues at coordinate 19,290,761 of NC_134720.1, read as the reverse complement.
GCTGTTCAAAAATTCCTTTTCTCAGAGAAAAAGGATATAAAAAGGGAAAAAATAAGGGATGTAACAGGCTTCTCAGAGCAATCTTCAAAATGCAGTTAACTGTCAATTCTTGGATTATAGCATGCCAACATACTTTGTTTAAATGGTGTAAAATACATACTACTAGAGGTAAATGCATCTAATCTTTTAGCAATGAATACAGTGGGTTTTGCTTTGCCTTTAGTAAAGAGTTCTAAAGAGAACTAAAGTTAATGCTTATGTTTAGAGTGCTTGCAGGTGAAAAAAGGAACATACAAGGTGATAACTAACATGTGAAAGGTGCTCACTGATCTCAGCTTCCAGTGACTTTAATGGGAACTCATGGGCTTCATCTACACTGCAGGCTTCTTGCGCAAGAAGCTTTTTGTGGAAGAGATCTTCCATAAAAACTTCTTGTGCAAGAGCACGTCCACACTACAAAAGCGCATTGATTTTGCAGAAGAGAGTGACCAGACTTCATGGACACTCTCTCGAAAGAAAGCTCTGATTGCTATTCACAGAATAGCATCCAGAGCACTTGTACTTTTTTGATTGGCTCTTTTTGCGCAAAACCTCCTGTTGCCTGTCCACGTACCTTTTTGTGTAAGAACTCTTGTGCAAAAAGGAGTTATTCCTCATAGAAAGAGGAATACCTACATCGCAAAAACCCCTCTGTTCTTTTGATTTACTGTAAATTTACTTGCGCTTGAGGTGTGGATGCTCCTCGGGTTTTTGTGCAAAAACCCTTGTAGTATAGATGTAGCCTTGGTGAATAATAGTTGCAAGAACAGGGATTTTGCCTTTATTTTAGTACAGAAGCTTGAAGTAAACAACTTGCTTGAATTTTATAACAAACCCCAAAAGAAGGGTGCTGCTTTGCTTAGCTACATACAATTTCATGGCAATAATTCAGTCTCCTCTCCCCTAACCTTGAGTAGCATCCCTGCTGCATTTTTTCCAAGCTGTTACTTGGCTGCCCAAGCTGGTGAGAGAGGAGAAGGGCTACTTCTCCATGATGCAGGATCAGGTCCTTAAAAAAACCCACAACCATGTAAATTCACTTGTTTATTTTTAATTTTCATACATTGGTTATGAGCGTAGACTGTAAAAACATCTCTAATCAAAGTCTGTCTTCAATTGCAAGAGATTCATTCTAATGACCAGAAGGGACCCTTAGATCAGCTGCTCTGACCGCTTGTGTCTCAGACGCCATTAAAAATTTCACCTAATTACCCTTCTATTGAGCCCATTAACTTATGTTTAACTGTCTTCCAGAAAGGAATCCAGTCTTGATTTGAATACAAAGAGAAGCAGAATCTACTATTTCCATTGACAGGTTGTTCAGAAGGTTAATCACCCTCACTATTAAAAAAGTTGTGCTTAATTTCCAATTTGAATGTGTCTGACTTCAGCTTCCAACCCTTGGTTCTTGTTGTGCTTTTCTCATCTAGACTAAAGAGCCAGTATATTCCTCCCATAAAGGCATTTACGTACCATAAACAAGTCACCTCTTGACTTTTTTCATTGACATTTTTGATGAAGTAGATTGAGTCTCTCACTATAGAGGGTTTTTTTTCCTTTGTCCTCTCCAGCTATGGCTCTTTCCTTCACCCTCTCCAGTTTTTCTAACAACCTGTTCAAAATTTGACACTTGAGTTGCATTCAGTACTGTAATATCAATAGCACTAGTCCCATCCATAGAGGTGATTTTCACCACTCTTCTCCATCTTGCTACTGCCCTACTCATACATAAAAGGATTACATTGACCTTTTAGCTACAACATCACAGTGAACTCATGTTCAGTTACTTGTCTACTATATTTTCTAAATCTCTCAGAATCACTGCTTTCCAGGATGTAGTTTCCCATTTGGGAGACATTGTGAGCACCCTTTGTTCCTAGATGTCTGACCTTGTATTTGGCTCTATTAAAACTCAATGTTTGAATGGGCCTCATCTTACCAAGCGATCCACATTGCTTTGTGTAGCAGCCCTGTAACCTAAAACGTTTAATATGCATTTGGATGCTGTATGAGTCCAATGTTTTTAATTAGAACATTGTTTGATACTAAGTCAAACACCTTACCAAGTTTAACTTCACTGATGTAATATAGTTAAAAGTCAAAATCATAACCATGTTGACAAACATTAAAAATTAAAGGATATGAGAGTCAAGTTATGTTCCTGTCAATTTTTCCATTATTTTACTCAAGGGTAAGGTCAAGCTAGATACTCTGTGCCTGGTTACCTGGCTCATCTCACCTGAAGAGATGAAGACTGGCAGGAACACTCTTCCAGTCTTCCAGAATTTCTTCAGTATTCAAAACAAAAATGAACATTAGAATGTCAGCAATTTCCTAACCTAGCTTTTGGAATTCTTGATGCACATTATCCAGCACTGCTGATTAAAATGTTTATTGATTAATGTTATTGTTTAAGCACTATTCTTTTTTACTACTGGACTGGAAGGTACTTCATCATCCTAGTGTGATAAAAGTCTTATCTTACTTCTGTTCTATATTTGGAAGGAAACATGTTAAACACTGTTTTTTCCTGCATCATTAACAATTTTACCATCCCCATGTAATAATGGGCCTATACTATGACAGAATTTATTTTGTTCCTAATATACTGAAATTCCTTATTGTTTTCAGTCCTATATTTCTCTCCCCACACCATGTGTTTAGATTCTCTTAGCAATTTTCTATGCTGTTATTTGTAATTTACATTGCTTGTATGTTTCATTCCCTCCTCTTTATTCTCACTCCACCCCATGTTTTATATATTGCTCCCCCACACCCACCTATTCCCTTAATTTCATCACTGAACATGGATGGACTTTTAGCCAAATTTGTCCTCTTCCTTGATTGTGGAATCATAACTTTGTGGCCATCTAATAAACACTTTGTAAAGGGCTCCCAATTTTCATCCCCATGTTTCCTTCTCAATGGAAAAAAAGTTCATCTTTTCAAGTGTTTGATAAAGCTTAATTTGGATCCAGGAGCTAAGAAATGTACTTTTGAAAAGCTTTGTGGAAAAGCCTTGTGGAAAAGTTTAGAACCGGGAAAATTCCCAGCTAGTGAAATTCACTTGTGTGGAGACAACACAAGACTGGTGCATGCTTAAGCCAACCTACAAATCTTCAGAATAGAGTTTAAGCACTATGCATTTACAGTGGCTAGTAGAGGAATGTTCCAGCAGTTTTTGTTTTCAGTTATTTTCTACTATTTTATATTTAAAAATTTGCTGGACAGTTGTGATAAGAACATAAAAGCGACCATCCTAGGTCATACCAAAGCCCATCTAGCCCAGTATTGTGTCTTCTGACAGTGGCCAGTGCCAAATGCCCCAGAGGAAATGAACAGAACTGGTTACCATCAAGTTATCCATCCCCAATTGCTCCTTCCCAACTTCTGAGAGAGACAAGGAACACTATTCCTGCCCATCCTGGCTAATCGATGGACCTATCTATTTTGTTTTAACTCTGTTTATCTTGGCCTTCACAGCATCCTCTTGCAAAGAGTCCCATAGGTTGACTGGGTGATGTGTGAAGAAATACTGCCTTTTGGTTTTAAACCTGCTATCTATTAGTTTCATTTGGTGACCTCCTGGTACTTGTGTTATGGGAAGAAGTAACAGTGCTTGCTATTGACTTTCCCCACACCAGTCATGATTTTATAGATTTGTCATATCCCCCCTTAGTTGTCTCTTTTCCAAGCTGAAAAGTCTTAGTCTTTGTAATCTCTCCTCCTACAGAAGCCATTTCTCTCCTCATGGCATCTGTTCCAAACTCCTAATATTTTTGTTGCCCTTTTCTGAACCCTTTCCAATTCCAATATATCTTTTTTGAGATGGGACAACTACATCTACACATGTTATTCAAGACCATTAAACTGAGGACACTTTGTACTGCAAGTAAAGCTTCTTAATTAGAAGGGCAGAGGATTTATACTGTAAATACTTAGATGACCACATATCCCTGGAGAATAGAACCATTTAGGTTATAATTTTTATCTGTGTCATAGGGGTGTTGTGGGGATTAGCCAGCCAGTGGGCTCAATTCTGTAGCTGTTTCATCAGTGAAATTATCCATGCAGAGAGTCACCAGAGGGCCTGTGTGTTCCACTTAAGTCTGGAAAATGCAAGTGTAACTGTGCTGGCCTTCTACAGAAGCATGAATTTCACCCCATTCATGGGACTCTCATCGAAGTCAAAGGGCATTCCATGCATTGAGCAGGGCATCAGTGTGCCCATGCGGTGAAGGTGCATTTTTCAAACTTTTTTAGTCATAATTATTACTGTAAATGTGGTAGGCCTGCAGCTTTATTTTTTACTCCACCAACGAAACACTTTGTATAATAGAATAGTTGCTCAGAAGAAGAGAGACATTTTATATTAGAAGTGAAGAAGCTGATAGGTCTGAATCTCTTTCAGTTTTAAATGGTTTACCCTATTTTGAATACACTGCAGACCTATCTCATTTCCTAGTGGAAAGGTATCAGATTAGCAGGGAAATGATCTTTTATGCCAAGAAGTCAGCTTGCACGCCCACAAAGTTTTATGGTACTATTGTCCTGTAGTTATACCATCCTTTTGGTGTTGATGTAAGAAAGTTAAATTGTATTTCCAATATGTTTACCTTTTGAAAATAAAATGTTTGAATAGAAGGCTTGCAGTCTCTGAAAAGAACTCCCACCCCATAAAAAGTTGTTCCTTAGGTTATCAGGAACAGCAAAATAGTAACTTGCCAGAAGACGTTGTGAAGACTAGGACTTTCACAAGGCTCAAAAAAGTAAGATAAATTCATAGAGGATGGGTCCATCAATGGGAGTGGGCAAGGGGGGGTGAGGGCAGAAGGCACTTGATTGCCTGTTCAGTTCATTCCCTCTGGGGCACCTGGCATTGACCACTGTTGGTGGACAGAATACTGGGCTAGAGGGACCTTTGGTCTGACTCAGTGTGGCCGTTCTTATGTAAGAAATAGTTGTAAAGGAGTTAGGTTAAAAGATCTTGTAATCTCTACCTCACATTATATACTGTGCTAGTTATGAGCTTTTGCGCAAATATAGATTGTAAATTAAATTAAATACAATGCAGTGTTGTTCATGTTTTCAAAAGCAAGAACCATGTTTGAACTATGCCAGTAGTTTGTGTGGCATTTCAATCTACTTGATATGAAATTGATTAGCACTTTAGAGAAATACAGCCAAGGTAGTGGAGATTAATCAAGCCATCTAGTCTGTGTTATGGGCTGTACATGTGAAATCCTAAAGTGCGGGGTTTGCAGTCTATCGGCTTGTTTTGGTTTAAAGTAATGCAGGTGAATTTTAAGTAAGTCATTATGTAGTCTGAAAAGACTTATTTTTGTAATTGAGTAAAATGTCTTTCACTCGAAGATATAACCTGTAAGAATTTTAGGATGGGTGTGCTAAAAATACAATATATTTTACATGGGGAATAATCTTAATCTATACAATACTTTGACTTTTAAAGACTTTAGAAAAGTACTTTTTAATGACAAAGAAGCCAGAGTCTAATATCCTCTCTCACTGAGAGATGGGTTAGTCCAAAGGTAGCCCCACTTAAGTTGGGGGGGACCAGAGTGTGAGGGTTATTCATGGAATAAGGTTGTATTCAGTGTGAATAAGGCTATTGAAATCTGGCTCAACAATGAGTGTCCAAACTGAGGCATTGGGGCTCTGAACCACCCCCACTCCACCTTGCAGACTTCACAGTCCATGCTGCAAGTTTAAAGTGCTGTTAACACTGCTAAGATAGAGCACTAGCACCGGTCCAGTCTGTCCAAGTTAGTCAGCTCAGGCTGTGATGCCTGCTCCCATGGTCTCCAAAATGCTGCATAGACATACTCTAAAAGGCTGTTAAAATGTCTCAGGCAGATACTCACTAGTTAGTATATTAACTGGGCACTTCACAGGTAAGCATGTTATTACTTGGCAATCGTTAAGAGTGCAATGGGATTACTTGTGTAAGTACCATAGAACAGAAGGGAAGAAAAATTGGTATCTAGGTTCTAACCCTGTAATTCTTATACAACCAAAACTTCCACCTGATCTTTCAGCAACTCCTTACTATCTTAGAATTCTAGCTGATATTCACCATTACTATTTATTTCTCCTTTTTAGAGTATAGTATTCTTGTATGGCACAGTAGCTGGGTCATTCCTCTAAGGAATGACAGCAGATCCTTTGCTCATAAACTATCCTGAAATGTCAGGCATGGCTCAGGTATGAGGATAAACAAAGGGGCAAGTATCCACTTACGGAACACAAAGAATAGTTTCACAGCTGCTCCATGAAATATACTGCAACCTACTGGCTGGATAACTCTGCAGTTATCAGAACAAAACAAAAAACCTCACTTTTTGGCATGAGGAGAGAAAGCAAGGACTGTTAGTTCCCCCTTCTCCTTGCTTTCTTTCCAATTCATGGAGTGCACGCTACCCAAGAAGTTCACTTTCTCCTGGGTTCCATAAAGTATCGCTCTATGCAGCCCTCCCCCGTTATGCCACAGAAACAAGCTGTTTCTGCAGCAACTGGGCCTTTGATGAGGACAATGAGTTTCCCCTATTATTTCCCTTTATTATTAAAGTCGAGAGCTCAATGACCTGATTATGTACTGTTGGGTTTAGTCAGGGGCGGATATAGGGCAGGGCAAACAGGCTTCAAAATGCCATGCGCATGCGCCGTGGCATGGCATGGCGTCACAGCGCATGCGCCGTGGCAAAGGAGGGGCCACGCAAAATTATGCTGCCTGGGGCCCCGCAAAACAGTCATCTGACCCTGGGTTTAGTGACCTATACACCTTTTATAGTTAGCAACAACAAATTTTAGTGTGTTGAGAGAAAAGGAGGATCCTGCTTATCAGTGGTTTGTTGGCCCAGTTCCCCAACTGCCTCCTGCCCTCGTCTTGTACATCTGTGCAAAATTAGTGTGAATCACCATCAAATCAGGCTGCTATGGTATCTCTAGACTACATGGCTCCGTCGATGGAGCCATGTAAACTAGTTTACCTGGCATAGTCAAAGAAGTGGGGATTTAAATAATCCCCGTTTCATTAAAATAAACATGGCTGCCACACTGTGTCTAGACTGCCACGCTGTGCCGGATCAGCTGATCGTCGGCACAGCGCGGTGGCCATATTTAAATCCCTGCTTCTTTGACTATGCCGAGTAAGCTAGTTTCCATGGCTCCGTCGACGGAGCCATGTAGTCTAGACATACCCCTAGTGTTTTCACACCAAATTTGCTATGATATACAATGAACAGTTATGCAGTGGAGAAGCTGTCTGTAGCAGAAGACGAACCCTGATACAGTAAAACATTAGTGAAGGAAAGGTAAGGCCCTTGTTCTGGGCATGTGTGTTCCAGTGAGAAGGAAGCTAAGATCATCACATGGCTGAAGGATAGGATGCTACCAAAGGGATGAACAGTAGAGCTGGTTCTAAGAGGTTCTAACTCAACTAACAGGTTGAGTACAAGTTTTTCAGAAGTGATTTTAGAGTTTTGTATGCTATAGAAAGCATCAGATTTTTGATCAGTGAATAGTAAGCTTCATTTTGTCTCAAATAAAAATCCAATCATTTTCATCGATCTGGGATATCAGAAAGGAAATAGAGCTTTATTACTCCAGAGGAACTGAAAGCAACAGCCTCATGTAAACTGTTAAAATTGATTTTCTGTGAGCAAGCGAGGATAAACTATAGATGATCATTTTGACACCAAAGTCTATCACAGAATATTCTTGTACAATTGAATCGAATAGGTTAGTTTAGGAGCAGATCTGAATGTGATCAGAGAAATAGTCTCATTAGAGAAGGGGTTGGGAACCCAAGGCCCGGGGGCTAGATGTGGCCCCGACGTGTCTGGATCTGGGCTCCCACTGCCTCTCCTCAAGGCTGGAACAAAATCTACTAGCCTGGGCTCTTTCCCCTTCTCAGCCCAGGGCCATGTCAATGAGTGAGAACTTGTGTGCAGCCCCTGACTGATTTTTTTCTGTGGGTTAGCAGCCACCAACCCAAAAAGGTTCCTCATCCCTGCATTAGAACATGTGGAACATAAATTAGCTGAAGAGGCTCATCTTAGACTGTTTTACAGTATTGTCGTCATTGACTGAGTTCAAAAGTCATATCAGCGAAAGGCATCTGTCCACTGCTTGAGAGTCAGTTTGTCCTTCTGTGGGGCCAAGAATATGTTTTCATGTTCAATGGGAATTGTACCCATGGAATTTGGCTTTTGGTAGAATTAAGATTAGTGGCTATTGCTGAATCAAGTGCAACACAAACAAAAGAGGGGAGGGATAGCTCAGTGGTTTGAGCATTGGCTTGCTAAACCTAGGGTTGTGAGTTCAATCCTTGTGGAGGCTATTTGGGGCAAAAGTTTGTCAGGGATGGTACTTGGTCCTGCTGTGAAGGCAGGGGACTGGACTTGATGACCTTTCAAGGTCCCTTCCAGTTTAAAAAAAAAAAAAAAAAAAATCCTACAGATAATCTTTTACTGTCTCCAGCCTTTTTGTAACTATTAGATATGGTGAAACTAACCAGTGTGTTTTGGCTGCTGTAGGTGATCAACTTTTAAGGTTGTACCTGATCAGAACAGGTACTATTTAACATAAGAAATCAAGTTACTAATCACCCCCCTCTTTGACACATGCTGTAAGAATGTGGCTCTCTCACCAGTTTTATGCTGGTGAGATTCCATTTACTGCTGACTTTATGTCACTGTAGGAGAAAGAGGCTCAAGCTCTGCATACAGAAACTGGGATATTTCATCAGTAACTTAAATGATGTAAAAATTTGTGCATAGGGTGTTATCTTACTATATAGAAGCCTTAAGGTGGATTCCAGTGTCATTAGATATAATGGAGTGGAGTAGAATAAAGCGATTTGTTGTTTTAATCACCGTGACCCTCTTTGCAGATGTTTTTCTGTAACGATGGAGACTTTACTAAAAGTGCACTGTGTAAATCAGCTTTTAACATTTGAAAGCTAGGGAAAGTGTGTGTTAACATGCAATCAATTTCTGATACCTTAATAAGAGTCAAATGTATTTGCTGTCTTAATAAAGGACCAAGTTCCAGAACTGGGTGGAGCAAAGAATAAATTTAGTAAGTAGCATTTCCTAGAACAGCCTTCTGTCCTGCTGATTAATTACTCTGATGCTGAGTGTAGCTAATTGCACTACGTCATATAGATAATTAAACAGGAGCTGTGTCAACTTCCATTTTTAAATATTAATCATGTACAGATTTGCTATGGAGGAGAGCTGCATCAGCTCTTGTAACTAGACAAGAAGATCAACTAATTGTTTTATGAAGATTTCAGTGAATTTGCAAAAACCAACCCACACAGTAACCTGTGATCTAGGTAACTGAATGCTACCTAAGTTTGTGAATGAAGTTCCAATAATCTTGAGAGATATTTTCACACATTTTCCCTTGCATATTACCTATTTTGGATATGGGGGAGGGGAGAAGCTTGCTTAAAATCCAGCAGAATTAAAGCCTTATACAGCCGGTCCCCGAGTTGCGAACGGTCGACTTATGACTGTTCGCAGTTACGACCAAAAATGTTGTAAATGTCAGACCCCGAGTTATGAATGTGATCCGCGCTTACGAACAATGCAGTCGCATGTAACTCAGTGGGGTCCGACTTACAGACAAACCAAGTTATGACCAATTGCTTGGTCTGTAACCGGTTCGTAAGTTGGAGACAGGCTGTATAGAATTCTAAGCAACTGGTCATCTGAACTCATTTTAGCAGAGTGTAGGCAGTTTTAAACAGTTTCAGAAGGTTTGCACCAATCTATGTCAGAAAGAACAGAACAGAGCCTGCTGAGGAAAAGATCTTGGCACTCCAAGTACAAGTTTTTGTAAGGATATAAGCCTAGACTACACACTACAGAGGGGCAGGGAGAGGGGGTGACATGGCTGGTCCAAATCTGCAAGTCTTATGCAACCAGGATACAATAGGAGACTTGCTGACTCCAGACTCATTGAAGTCAAGGCAGGAAGGATTTTGGATTTTCAGCAACTCCAGGAGCAGGCTCAGATGTGTTAGCTACTATAAATTCTCTTACAGAATTACTTACAGGCACCAGCTGATATCAGTGACAGATTGTGCTAGGCACCGTGCAAAGGAAGCACGGTAAAGAGCCGGCAGTCTACAAAGTCAAAAGAATGGAAAAATCAGCTTGGTGCCTTATGGTTTTAAGTTAGCCCCTGAGAACAGACTTAAAAAATGTCAACAAAAAAGGAGATATGTTATTTACCTTATGCTGTGCCATGCTAGACACATTCAGGGGCATTAAAATATCACTATTTAAGAGGACTGCGAAAATGGGGAGGGATACATTTAAAAAAAATTATGACCAGGCATTGTTCCTTTGACTTTTCATAGCTTTAATAGCGAGTTTTATTTAGCATTTCTGTAAGCAGTCTTTGGTCATCCCTACATGTTTATCTTCACTTTCTGTGCTTGCGTTATATAGTTATTTAATATTGAACACAGATCCTCATTTTGTATCAATACCACACTATGGGTAAGTCTAGACTACAGGGTTTTTTCGAAAAAAAATTGCCTTTTTTTGAAAAAACTTCACCTGCATCTAGACTGCATCCATGTTCTTTTTGAAAGTAAATCAAAAGAACGCGGCAGTTTTTTCTATCACAGTAAACCTCATTTTACGAAGAATAATGCCTTTTTTCGGAAGTACTCTTTTGAAAAAGAGGCGCTATAGAATGCAAACAGCATTTTCGAAAGAGCGTCTAGACTCTTGAAAAAGAGGCTCGATTTTTCAAAAAATCTGCTTGTAGTCTAGACGCTCTCTTTCGAAAGAGGCTTGTAGTCTAGACGTAGCCTGTGTGTGAGGTTTTATTATAGGAAGTGGAGGATTAAGGCCATGATACTGCAAACATAAATGCACATGCTTTTTTATGTGTGTGGGTAACCTCATCTCAGTTAAACTACTCATGTAAGTGGAGTTAAACATGTAGTTAAGGCTATGTCTACACTGCAGGCTTCTTGCGCAAGAACTGTTTTGAGCAAGAATTCTGGCGCAAAAGGTCTTGCGCAAAAGTACATCCACACTGCCATTTGCTTTTGCACAAGAGCATCCATGGCAGTGTGGATGCTCTCTTGCACAAGAAAGCTCTCATGACCATTTTAGCCATAGGGGTTTCTTGCGCAAGAAACCCCTGTCCCGTCCACACTGCCTTCTTGTCCAAGAGCTCTTGCGCAAGAGGGCTTATTCCTCATGGGGAGAGGAATAACTTTTGCGCAAGAAGCCCTCTCTTCTGATGCTTTACTGTAAATTTACTTGCGCAAGAACACGTATGCAGTATAGATGCTCCACAAGTTTTTGCACAAGTGTTCATGCGCAAAAAGCCTGCAGTGTTGACATAGCCTAAGTGTTTGCAGAATCAGGTCTTATATTTATAATTAGTCTGCATAGTCCATCCTTGTCATCATGCCCCATACTTTTAACTCTCCCATCTCTCAAAGACAGACCTGGTGTTTTGTGAAACCCTCAGAAAAGCAGGAAAGCAGTTCCTGGTAATGACTGATCAAGTACTACTTGATTCAGTCTCACTTTGACCAATTTTACACTGGTGCAGCTGCATGTAGCCTGGCAGCTGCTTCTGATTTATATCAGAACTAAGCCCTATGAATGTAAACATCCAAAAACAAGAGATTTCCAAAAATATAATATGAAAAATGTTCAGTGTATCTTGAAGTTAGGTGAGATGTTCTTCAGTAATTTTAAAAAAATCATCACTAATGCCAACAATAAAGACTTTCTAATTTTTAATAGAATAATTGCATATGAAGAACTTGGAAACCCAATTCCCTATAGATGGGACTGAGCTGAATAGACTAATCACATTTGGATCTCAACCACTATAGAAAGGTTCTTTTAAAGTTAAAATTATTGTAGCTCAGTTTGTCTTTTCTCTGTGTGACAGATAGAAGGCATCTAGCATAAGGCCTGGCACTCCTGTGGCTGTATCATTTGAAAGGCAAATTCTCTGCCAGATATCAAGATGTGTCCCTCATAAGAGTGATGGCATGTGAGATCTTAAAATAAAGCAGGTGCTCAGCGAGCTTAGCTTTTGAAAAAATACATCTTTTACTCATTTTCTGTATAGAACATATCAGCCTACAGATCAGATTGAGGGAAAGTGGTCAGTACCCTCAATTCCTAGTGAAAATAGGAGTAGAGGGAGCTGCATAGCTTTCAGGAGGCCCTGAGCACTTTACAGGTTTAGATCTAGATATTGTCCCATTTTGTTACACTTGGGTCCCACAGCCATAATAAAAAAACCCCACACATTTGTTCAGGGTATTTATAGATTGTCTGTTTGACTAACCATCTGTGCTCCTATTGAAGTACACACATGGCCTGGACTGATCAAAATGAATTGAATGTTAGAATAGTAATTTTAAATGGCATCAAATCCAAAGTTGTCACCACATAATGATATATTAATCCTTTTACATGCAAAGTTAAAATTTAATACAGAATTCAGCAGACACTTAACATTGAAGAACAGCAGGAATAGTCTGTTTCTTATGTTCTGGTTAAACATTTTTTTAAAAAGGAGAGACTTCTGGTTAAAATGGATCAAGCTCTCTCATCCCTTCTGCTTAGATTGATGAAGTGAGGTAGATATCCCTTACTTCTCTGGATGGCTGAGGTAATAGCTGTGGCTATCAACCCCTAAATTGTGCGCTCTCCATTGAGCAGATAGCTATGAGAACTTGAATCAGTGTAACCATTTTCAACTATCCCACAGATACTAAAAGTTTTTATGTACAAATGACTAAAAATTCTTAAATACTATTTATTGGGATTTTTTGGAAAGCTATAAAAAAGTCTAGAGCATTTACGTAATTACCCCTCTTTGTATACTTGGATATTTTAGATACTTTTGATAGTTAGCAACTGATTGCTATAGAGATGAAACTTAAATGAAGCTCTGAGCACAAGAGATCATAGTGTTTGGGTTTATTTAAAAAAAGATACATAGATGGGGCCATTGTGCATATCAAATGCAGCAGTAGAAATGGAATGGTAAAGAGTGAATGCTTTTGATGCATTTTGGCTAGCTGTTAATGATGGTAACAGATCATTTATTCCTCTATCAGTAGCCCCCATGGGATACTAGTTCCTTCTTGTACATCACACTTTTGTAATGAAACCTATAATGTAGGTATGAATATTCTAAAGTTACAAATAAGCCACTAGAACAGAGCCAGTGGTCTCTGTTGTGACCCTGCATTATGGAGTTGAACCCTCTCACTGAAAGGAATGGGAAATGTTGCCTTCCAGAGCTCCCAGGTGTGCAATGGCAACACACCCACTGCTAAACTTCTTTAGATGGGCAGCTAGCTCCTAATCAAGTATCATCAAATGACAAACTCTTCTCTTGTGCACCTGTGAGGGGTTTAGTCAGTCAGACCCAGAGAAAATAAAATGATTACTAAGGATGCTGAAAAACAGGAGGCCAAAGGAACTTCAGTCTCTCTGGATAAGTCTATACTGCAATTAAAAACCCCAGCTGGCCTATGTCAACTGATTTGGGTTGAAATAGGCTGTTTAATTGTGGGATAGATATTTAAACTCAGCTGGAGCCCAACTCTAGAAAGCTTTGGAAATAAAATAAGCTACCTCACAGGATTTAACACAATAAATAATTTTGTGGAGGGGCTAAATCGCCAACTTGCTGACACCCATGCACATGAGACCTTTGAAGAACATGGAGGTGCTGCAAAGGCATGTTGGCAATTTAGTAGCTGGCAATCTTCCCTGTAAGTCATTCCAGGCAAAAAACCAAACAATCTAGTTTCAGGTTAGGGAAGATTATGCTACTGAAATGCCATTTTTTTAACCTGAGACAGGAAACAGAAGTGACAGAGTCATAGAAATGTAGGACTGGAAGGGACTCTAGAAGGCCTCAAGTCATGGCCTCTGACACTGTGGCAAGACCAAGTAAACCCAGACCGTCCCCAAGGCTGTGTCTAGACTGCAGGGTTTTTTCGAAAAAAGTAGCCTTTTTTCGAAAAAAACTTCACCTGCGTCTAGACTACAGCCGCGTTCTTTCAAAATTAAATCGAGAGAACGCGGCTTTTCTTTCTACAGCGGTACTCCTCATTTCACGAGGAAGAGCGCCTTTTTTCGAAAGTGCTCTTTCGAAAAAAGGCGTTCTTGAATGCAAACGGCTTTTTCGAAAGAGAGCATCCAGACTGCCTAGGTGCTCTCTTTCGAAAAAGCGGCTTGCTTTTTCGAAAGTACTGCTTGCAGTCTAGACGCTCTTTTTCGAAAGAGGCTTGCAGTCTAGACGTAGCCCAAGAGGCATTTGTCTAACTTTTTTTTTTTTTAAGTCTCCAGTGATGTTAGTTCCACAACCTCTCTTGAAAGCCTATTCCTAAGGACAGCTACTCTTATAGTTAGAAAGTTCTTCCTAATATCTAGACCATCAATTATGCAGTCTTCAGTGAATATGGAGAACAACTGTCCTTTTATAAAAGCACTTAACGTATAAGACTTATCAGGTTCACTCCTCAGCCTTCTTTCCTGAAGACTAAACATACCCAGTTTAATTTTAAAATTTTTTCTCATTGGTCAAAGTAATGGAGTTCTCTGCTTACCACTGGAGCACCTCCATGTGGCTATATCTAGGAAATAGCTCAACCCAATCCAACAACTTCTAACACTCCTGGGCTATGTATACACTTGCGGCTTCTTGCGCAAGTATGGCCGTTCTTGCGCAAGAATCCGCAGAGCGTCCACACTGCCTGCCTGCTCTTGAGCAAGGAAATGTACAATATGCTCTTTTTTAAGAGGTGTAAGCCCTCTGGCGCAGGAGCTCTTGCACAAGAGGGCAGTGTGGACGCTCAGCAGGGATTTCTTGCGCAAGAAAGCCCTCTGGCTAAAATGGTCATCAGAGCTTTCTTGCGCAAGAGAGCGTCCACACTGCCATGGGCGCTCTTGTGCAAAAGCACAGCTCGCACATGGCAGTGTGGACGTTTTCTTGCGCAAGAGCCTCTTGCACAAGAAAACTTGCGCAAGATGTTCTTGTGCAAGAAGCCGCCAGTGTAGACATAGCCCTAAAGTTGCAATTCTTCCACTTTGAGAGTTGGGATCCTCCTCCTTTGTACTTGGTCTTCCAACCAAGTCACTATTTTTTTCCTTCCAGCATATAAAAGGCTCTGGACTAGCTGACTATATATTCTGGCACTCCCCCAGTTCAAAGCTATGCTACTTCCCCAGGGGCTACTGGAGGAACTATTCCTACTGAGCCAAGATCATAGATCTTCTCCTGCTTTCTCTAAACTTGAAGAACAACTGCACACTTCTACACTACTTGTTTCCTGGGTTTATACAAACCCCCACCTATTCCAGCCCAGATGAACTCCATCTTCAATTAGAACTTGTCAGTCAAGCCTAAGTGTACCTCTAGGTGCAGACCATCAGGTTAATTAGCCCCTTCTGAGCCATATAAACCCTTTCAGGGATGGTATGGGAGTAGACATCCCATCACAGTCAGGTTCTCTAAATGTTTTGTCATGTTTGTTGTTCTCCCCTGGTCTCTCCAATTTGTCAATGTCTGCCCTAAAATGTGGTAGCCAGAATTGGACACACTACTACAGTTGAAGCCAAGTAGAGTGGAGCAATTACCTCCCATTTATTATATATGAAACACCTATTAATACACCCAACAAGGATATCAGTCTTTTCCATAGCTACAGCACGTTGTTGACTCATTCAATTTGTGGTCTACTGTAACCTACCGATCATTTGCAGTAGTACTAGCCCCCAGCCAAACACTCCCATTTTATAGTTGTGCATTTATTTTCCCCTTTCCTTTGTAAGTACTTTGCACTGGACTTCACTGAATTAATCTTGTTGAATTCAGACCAATTCTTTAATTGGTCAAGGTCATTTTGCATTCTGAGCCCATCCTTCAAAGCATTTGCAGCCCCTCTCAGCTTGCTGTTAAAAGCAAATTTTATAAGCACACTGTCTACTCCATCCAAATCATTCATGAAAATATTGACTAATACCTGACTCAGAATCCCACTCAATATGCCCTCCCAGTTTACCAGCAAGCTACTGATTATGACTGAATATAGTCTTGCAACTAGGGATGTAAAGGGTTAATCAGTTACCGGGTAAGCGTCACTCTTACCAGGCAGGTAATGATGCTTACTCAGTAATCAGCAGCCCGGCCTGACCAGATCAGCCCACAGCATGCCACGTTGCAGGCAAGGGTCTGCTCTAGTCCAGGGGAATCCCAGTTAATGGATTAAACTTCATGTTTAACCAGTTAACTTTTAAAATGGCATTTTACATTCCTGCTTTCAACCAGTTGTTTACCTACTTTATAGCAATTTTATCTAGATCACATTTCCTTAGATTGCTTATGAGAATGGGACATTATCATAAGCCTTACTAAAGCAAAATATATCACATCTACCTCTCCCTCCAATCCCCAGGCCAGTAACCCTGTCAAAAAGGAAATTAGGTTGGTTTGGCATGATTTGTTCTTGACAAATCCCTGGGGGATATTTCTTATAATAGTATTGGCCCCATTTCTCCTCTTCCTGCCTCTACTTCACTCTTCCATGCTTCTTTCCCACTCTTCCTGCACACTCAACCCACCTCTTCCTCCAAGCCCTCATCCCCCAAGTGATGCAGCCCAGAGCACTATTAGGGGCCCGGTGCTGGCAGCAGGAGTTGGACCCCTTCACACTCACCAGCAGTGGAAGGTGGAAGTGAGGTGATGAGCCCCAGCTCGCTGTGCTTTCCCTATTCCCAGCCATGTCTTTCTGCTTCCCGCCAGTGAGTGAAGGGGGTGGGTCTGCCACTATTCTGAAAGATGTGGCTGGGAGCTGGGGAACTGGAGCCACATAGCTCTGCTTCCCCTTGCCTCTGACAATGACTGTGAGGAGTCCAGACCTGCTGCAGGTGCCATCCTGCCCCCCTGCTAATCGCCCCCACTGGCCCCTTGCTCCTCCAACCCGTGGCATTGGGGGAGAGGGGTCATGTGCCTCCTCCAGCCCTCCCATGCATCACCCCTGATTTTATTTTTTCTGGAGCTGCCTCATCTACCGCCTCTTCCTGATCTGATGATCTACTGTAGACATCACCCCTAATTTTTAAATCTTTTTATCTTTACCAAGAGTCTCAAACTGGTCTGCGCCTTCTCCTCTTCTTCTCATAACAACACGCAATGGGTGAGGGAGTCAAAAGCCCCCTGTCCACAAAGGATGTAAAAATCATTTAAAAATGTAACTAACAGTCCTAGTGGTTATAGGGTTACACGCGCTGCGGGCTCTGCAGCATAACTTGTACGTATAAGCTGTATATTGCAGATCCTGCAGTGCAGCTGGCTCTCCAGGAGTGGGGCCTGCAGCCAGGAGCTGGTACATGCCGGGAGCCAGCTTATATGCCAGCTACGGGTCCTGCTTCTCAGGGAGTCAGCTTACATGCAGGCTTTGCAGTCTTACTGCCATCCTCGCTCCTGGGGTCCTGGTGTGTGACCATAACAGAAACCGATAAGATGATGCTTATTAGTTAACTGTTTAAATGGTTGCTCTTTTACATCCCCACTGTCTCACCGTTTGAGCAGGCACATATTCCTCTCTGTGGTATTCTCCGTAAGCATAGGTGTATAAAAATCAGTGTCATAGCTAAAGTCCAATTTTAAATGCAGAGTTTTAAATGCAGAGCATGCAGGGAAACGGGGGGGAGCCTGTTGCGATTAACTGGGGCCGTTAACTGATAAGCAATTGCTTATCAGTTAAACAGCTAGCCAACTAGTCACAGACATCCCTAACATCCACCATCTTTCAGGGTGCTATACAGTAGGGCTACGTCTACATTGGCATCCCTTTCCGGAAAAGGGATGCAGATTAGACACTTCGGAATTGCAAATCCACGGGGGATTTAAATATCCCCTGTGGCATTTGCATTTACATGGCTGCTGCTTTTTTCCGGCTTGGGGATAAGCCGGAGAAAAGCGCCAGTCTAGACGCGATTCTCTGGAAAATAAGCCCTTTTCCGGAGGATCTCTTATTCCTACTTTCAAGTAGCTGGGAACACACTGGCTGCTAGCCCTGCCTCTGGGGGGCCATCAAGTAACCATACCCACTAAGAAATTTTGTGGATACACAATTATTAAAATAACTGCTTTCTGGTGGATGTAGTGATCCCTATATAAAATTTGAGAGAGTTTGTAAAGTGCTGTCCTTCTGGCTGCAAACTGATTATTTTCAGGAATAACAGCATTGCGCAAGAGGGTTTTCCTTGCACAAGAAGGGGAAGTGTAGACAGCTCCTTCTGGCGCAAGAGCCTTTTCCAGAAAAATGGTGGCTCATTAAATATGCAAATGAGGCTCAGTTATATTCCACACTTAGCCTCATTTGCATATCTCTGGCGCAAGATCGCGCCAGTGTAGACATAGCCCCAGTGAGCATCACTGCTGACATCCCTATCTTGAATCCATTCATAATATCATTTAGGGATATTTATGGTTTAATTACTTTCAAAGTTCCAGGTAGCAATAGGTGCACATTGATTAGAGGCATAGAGTTGGGGGTCAATGAGGTTAAATGAAGTTATCCTCATCTGTTGCGTGGATTCAGGGAAATACCACTCTGACTTTTTAGAATGTCTCTGTGACGACTATGCCAAATTCAGGTAAGGGTTTAAACCAGTCTGGAAGTTGCTGGTGGTCTCTGTGACAGAACCCCTCCCCCCATGCTTTATAAAATGGACTTATGGACATGAATATACATAACTCAAAGGTGCTTTGAGCACATTATTTCGTGTAACCCATCAATCTTCATGTCACAATCTTTTTTTGATGTATGTATCCCTTTTGTGTATAAAATTAGACATATGGAGTGGGGAATACTTTGTGGGTTTCAAATGTGTGAATGACACACATGGAGGGTGTTACCCTCAACTGTTAAATAGTCTCTTTTGTCCTTCAGTCTGAGAAGTGGTTGGTAGGGAGGGGCCTCAACTCCTTAACAAAAAGAATAGGAAAGGAGAGGCCTTGGTCTTTTTGGCTGGGCTACACCTGAAAGAAGGAGCAGAAGACCCCAGGGTGTGGAGACAGCCCTGGTTTGAAGGGGCAGCTGGAAAAGGTTTTAGGGTGAGTTTGAAGACTTTGTACTGAGGTTTCAGTGTAGAATTAGCCAACCATTTTTGTTTCTTTTGATTTGTAACTTACTTTGCTCTGCCTGTTCTCACTTATTACCACTTAAATCCTACTGCTTCCACCAAATAAAATCATTTTTATTTTCTATCAAACCCAGTGTAAAGTTACCGGGGGGGGGGGAGGGGGAAGGGGGTGGTAACCAACGTGCACATTCCCCCTTTCATTGTTAAAGGGGGCTTACCTAATTCTTTGGTGTTTGATCCCATCTGGGGAGTGCTCTCTCAGGAGACTGGGCCCTAAACTGCATTCTCCTTGGACCTGAAGTGGTTCGGTGTTTGTACTGCTTCTTGGAACTGGCCCAGCAGGACCAGGTGGTGAGGAGCCCCGGAAAGCGGGAAGGTGAGTGACAGGGGCCGTGTCAGCATCCCGAGAGGCACCCCAAGGGGTTGTCTGTGACCGCACCGTGTCACAGTCTCCATCTTTACCCTAGATATAATAGGAGGCAGTGCAAGCTGAGGTTCCTCCCATCTTGCCAAGGAAGAGCAGTGAAATGTTGATGACTTATTCAACATGGACTAGAAAACAAGCTGAAATCACAGAATACATGTAGCAAACATTGGTATTGGGAAAGAAGAAAAAAGCATGGAAGGTTAATAGAAGTCATGGGATTTGAAGGTGTGTGTGTCTGTATGTGTGTCTGTGTGTGTGTCTGTGAGAGAGAGAGAGAGAGAGAGAGACTGAGAACTGATAGGGGGAAGGAGAAGTTTCTGTTAGGAGGAGAGGTGAAATGATAAGTAAAACCATGGACAAAAGTTTGAAATGTTTTGATGAATTTTGGATTAAGTGTAGAAAGCAGAAAAGTAGGATTGGAAGGGAACCTCGATTTGTAATCTAGTCTAGTCTCCTACACTGAAGCAGAGCTAAATATTGTCTTGACCTCCTGTGAGAGGGATTGTCTTACCTATTTTTAAAACCTCCAGTGACAGATTCCACAGCCTCCTTAGGTAATTTGTTCTAGTGCTTATCTACCATTACAATTAGGAGGTTTTTCCCTAAAGTGCAACTTAAATCTCTCCCTGCTGCAATTCGAGCCAATTACTTTTTCTCCTTAACCACTGAGGACAAGACAACCGTTGATCACCCTTTTCTTTGCAAAAATTGTTGTAATCTTGAAGACTGCAATCCTTAGTCTTCTCCAGACTAAACAAATCAATTTTTTTTAAAAAAATCTTTTCTTATAGCTCATGTTTCCTAGTTGTTTCATCATTTTTCTTGCTATCCTTTGGACTTTCTACAATTTTTCTCAATTTTTCTGAAGTTTGGTGCCTAGAACTGGACACAGTACACCAACTGAGGTCACATCAGTGCTTAGTGATATGGAAGAATTACTTCTCGTGTCTTGCTTACAACATCCTGCTAATATAGCTCATGATGATGATACCTTCTTTTGCAATAATATTTCATTGATGACTCATTTAATTTGTGATCCATTGTAATACCCAAGTACAGTACTCCTTCCTATGCAATTATCTCCTAGTTTGTATTCCTTCCTAAGTATAGAACTTTGCATCTGTCCATACTGAATTTCATCCTGTTTCAGACCATTTTTCCAGTTTAAGATCATTTTGAATTCTAATCCTGTTCTCAATGCTTGCAAAACACTATCTAGACTTTGACAGATGTCTCTCAGAACTTTCAGGCTGTTGGCCCTCCACTGTGGTAGTATATTATTTGGCCTAAAATTCTAAATCATCATTCTTTTACTGTCCATTTTTTCTAGTTTTCAGTTTCCTCATCAATAGAGCATTAGAAATGTTGTATGCCATAGCTGGAATTTAATTGCACTAAAAAACTTCTCTGCATTTGTTCAATTCACTTACTTTAACCAAGATTGTCTTCTTTCATAGATCAGCATTTTCGTATGTTCACAGTGCTGAGATTAAAGATCATAATGAAAAGATGAAAAGCAGTAGGCTTTAATAGGATTAGTTCAATAAAGAACAGTAATGGACACTTAGTATTTATTGAACAAGTTCCTTAAATAGGAACAATTACTGAACATCAGCAGTGAGTTTTTGAAAGCTCAAGATGGTAGAAAATTGAAGTTTGTTGATACTGTTTATAAGATTAATTTTCTTTAGTGATAACCTGGGGAATTCTTTAAATTACCTATTTTTGCGTGATGAGTAGCACCATCTGCCAGATCTGCAAGGAAGACAATTATTTTTAGGAGCAGATGTGTTTTTTGATTAAGCTTTGAGTCATCTAGGTCACTATTTTTGACACATTCAGTACAGCAATCATTTCACATTTTGACCCATTATTTAAAAAAATATAGTTTATTACAGCTAGTACTTTCATTTCCTGCAATTGCTGCTTCTTCTCTCATGGAGGTAGCAACTAACTTCTGGTATGTTTACTTGCCATCTCAGTAGGAACATTATGGCGTTTATAGCAGCATAATGCTTAGGCAATAGGGCAAGGTTTTGTGGCAGACAAGCAACCTTTGACACACTCCTTGTGTGTCTTGCAGAATGGGAAGTAGTACATAACGTGTCCCTTCTCATGTCTAGTGTCTTTGGTCTAATCCCTTATCTTCAAGGCTTGCAAGGAAGGCAGTTTCACCAGCCCCAAAACCAAACGATGGTTCTTTCAATGGGGAAGCAGTTGACACATATTTTTCCTCCCCCATATTCTTCCACAACAAAACCCAAGATAACTTAAATTTTACTGTTACATTGCAGCTTCAGTTCAGTAAGCAGTGAGCGTACTTCATGCCATCAGAATTCCCAGAATGAGAATATGCATAAGAGGAATTCTAACCTGTACTGTCTGAGATATGTCATGGTAGACCAAAAGGGCTCTAAATTCAAGTGTACTCACTGCAGCAACAGCTTGCTCCAGCAAGCATCAAGTTACAAGTGCTGACTCAGTTTTGCCGAGGCTGTTTAGAAGACTTGCAGTTTGCTGGTAATATGGCCTCCCAGCAAAAGCAAGAGAGACCCCTCCTTCCAATGGGAAACAAAACACTGTCATCAGCTTGATAATTGGCATTTTCCCCTTAAACTCCAGTTTCTGGGTTCTTGTACTGATTGACTCTCTTTAGTCCGGCATCCTCAGGATCTGACCAGTTCCAAATCAGAGAATTTTCCAGACCACGGAAGGTCAGTATTGTCTAGTATCATTATCAATACCCAGTGCTTCCTGGGCTGTTAGAGGACATTTAGGGGCAAATTAGAGCTAAATATCAGTACAGAACACTAAGAGCTAGGATTCGGGGCGGTAAACAAACTTTATGGGACCGCGGGAAACTTAGCCACACCCATGAAAAGTGGACATCCAGCTAACTAAAATCATTCCAGACAAGAGAGTTCTGGACTAAAGAGTTCAACCTGCAGTACCTTGAGAATCTCAGGAGTCGTTAAAAATTTTCTAGCGCTCATGCTTGCAGAGAAAAAAGCTTGGAAAATGTAATAAGTGTACTGGGTCAAAGCATAAAACAAATAAAATGAATCCTAAAGTTGTTTTTAAGTCTCATGACTCAAGCCAAATCTATGATTTTTGAATGCTCGGGACTAACAATACTGCAAGTGTCCTAACAAACCCAACTTTTTAGCTCTTTCTTGATCTCAGTATTCTTTCTTTAGCTGTCCTACACCACCTCTAGATGATTCCTAAGATGGACCATCTATGTAAGATCCCAGGATTGAAACCTAAAGTTGTGGACAGCTCTCTTCACTAACCCCATAACCACTGTGCTCTACATCAGTGGTGCGCAACTTGCAGCCCATCAGGGTTCTATGTATTGCCTACAAGATATTTTGTTTACTGTTGCCCATGCGCAGGGTTGCCAGTTTCTGCTGGTTTCCGTCTGTGTATTTTTTTTTTCCTCTTGATGATCACTAAAGTGACACACACATAAAGCAAGGGCATGTGAAGTGAGTTGCGTTGACTGACAGAAAGTGCTGCTACGGTTCAGTCGGCACACCCCACAAATTCTAGGTATGCAAGTGCAGTTAGCAAACTTACTCTTATCACTGTGCAGGATATAAGCCTTTTGCACTTTATCATATTGGTTACAACAGTCTTGGTTACACTCATGCAGCCCAAGCACTAGCCTTGTTTGCCCATCAATGCTCTACATCCTACAGTTCTTGCTACTCTACCGCCTTCCTGGCTTCTTCCTCACACAGACTTTCCTAGGTTCCTTCTCCTCTTAACAGGGAGCCACTTCTGATATTTCCGTTGATCTCGGAAAGCTTCCCAGCACAGCTCTACTCCTACCAAATATTCCTTAATGGTAAGACAAAGTTGCCTCGTATTTCCTGGCAGGCCTGCTCTCAGACATTTCCTCGTGGACATAGGACTTCAGTGCAGAAGGAAAGAAGTCATGTACAAGTCAGAGCAAGGATTTGAACTTCGTGACAACCCAGCTCCTCCTGTGATAAAGTGCGTAAGGCCCTGGTTTATATCCTGAACAGAATGTTTTTGTTTCAGGGGGTTACTGGGGCCTTAGAAATTATGGCACCTTTAAATTAAACTCAAGTGCTACACTGATGACAACACCATGAGACCGGGAAGGGAATAGAAAGGCCAGGTGGGGTAATGCAGCTGTGCTGCTGTAGCAGAACCTTTTAGAATCCTTTTGGGTCCAAATGCTGAGGAACTGATAAGGGCAGATAAGCTATACAGGCCGCGGAAGATGTTTCCTGCAAAGACATAAATCTGTCTTGGCCACAGAATGAAGGTGGGAGAGCCTGAAGAGGGTGTTAGCCATCTGCTTCCTTAAAACATCAGATGTGATTGGGAAGGAAAGCTCACAAGGGAGCCTATAGGATCCAGTGCAGAACCACAACAACAAAAGGCTCAGAATTTTGAGGAGACCTTATAGAGGAGGTGTTGCAAGCTTCCAACTGGCCCATCCTGAACAATCAGTGAGCTTCAGGAAGGAGAGGCTGAGTTTCAGCAAAAGCTGAATTCTTGCCAATTTTGCCTACTTTTGATTTCATTACATTTTAGGCTGTAGATCTTTTCCAATGTGGGATGCCCTACCTGAAGCAGCTTACTAAAAATGATCCCTCCCACGTGCACGTGCTAATGTACACCTACTTCACAAGCACACTTTCTTCAAGGTGCAAACATAGCTAAGTAGGGGCCCACTGTATCCAGGAGTGCACAAAGTTTGTGGTCATTTTCTTCCTTATAAAAAATGCACATTAAGGTATCCTGTGAAATTTTCCCCAAGCTTTCTTTGTTGTAACTGCTATGTTTGATCACTCTTTAAATATGTCTATCCCCCTTCCCACCAATTAACTAATCCAGATAAGCGATTCAGTATTTATTTATGCCTAAGGAACTACCAAATTTACAGCCATGAAAAATGCATCATAGACCATGAAATCTGGTCTTGTGTATTTTTACCCTACACTATACATCTTCACCAGAATTTCTCAAACTGGGAATCCCAATCCAAAAGGGGGTCACAGGGATGGGGGGGGGCAAAGTAGTTATAAGAAGATTGTAGTATTGCCACCCCTACTTCTGTGCTGCCTTCAGAACTGGGTGGTTGGAGAGTGATGGCTGATGGGTCAGAAGGCAGCAGAAGTTAGGGTAGCAATATCATACCATGCCATCCTTACTTCTTCACTGCTGCTGGCAGTGGTGCTGCTTTCAGAGCTGTGCACGTGGCCAGCATCCACAGCTCTCCAGGATGCTATCTCTGAAGACAGCGCTTCTTCTAGCAGTAGCACAGAAGTCAGGGTGGCAATACTGGGAGGTCCCCCCCTAGTAATCTTACAACCCTTCCCCCAACAGCCTTTTGGGTCTGGACCCCTACAGTTGTAACACCATTACATTTCATATTTAAATACCTGAAATAATGAAATCCAATGCATGTGAAATTGACCAAGATAGACTGTGAATTTGGTAAGACCCTATTTAAGCCGAATACTTACACAATTTAAGAATCAAACTGCATGTCATCTGCAACACAGGACTAGGTGTTCTGCTCTGATACCTCTGGAGACCAAGAACACTTTCAGCTTTATGGTCATTCTCAAATATACCCAAGCACATTGTCAGAGGTCTTCTAAAAACCGACTATGCTGTCCCATGTGTACCAAGTAGCCAGTCTTACAAGATTCACAGCTATAAGTTTCTGTCTGACATTACTTTAGCTCTTAGCAGTCACCAGAGACTTCAACAGTAAGTGCTGCAAGTCAATGAACTTCAGTCTGTTATGTAGCCTGTTCTGTCTGATATAGTTCATAACACAGAGTGACTTCCTATTTCACTCTACTCAGCTCTAGCAAGCCTTTCTGTATTTGTACATAAAGATCTTTTCCCTTTCTCTTCAAGCCTATTTTCTCTTGGAAAATGTTGGAGGTCTTTTGCCTTATGTGGTTGAAAAAAAAAAAACAGGGGTGCTATGTACTATACATCACTATTACCTGATTATATATTCCAAGGAACAAATTTGCTAGTGTGCCATAAATAACAGCAGGACTCACTTTCTACCTTAACATATAACAAATGGAGAAAGAGAAAATCAAGTCCAGTAAGCTCTTTGGTTCATGGTCATATTTATTGTTTGATTTTTCGACTCCTCATGTCAACCCCCACAATGTGCCTGAAGGCATGTAGACCAAGATATAGAACAGATGATAAATGATCAGTGCTTCAATTCCCTCTAGTGTTAAAATGTATTCCATTTAAAAACATGAGTATATGGATGTTCTTGCGCTATAGATCAGACATTAACTAGAGCCTTAGTTCTAGACTGTGAAAACAGCACATTGCAGCTGTATTGCCCCTTATTATAGGCTAACAGCCTAGATAAATCTAGATCTTAATCCTGAGTTTGAATGGAGACCAATTGGCATGCACAAATATGCCTATATATACACATGCTGAGAAAACGTGGTTTAGTAAAATTTCATCCGAACTTCATCCCAAAATTCTTTACAGAAGAATAAGGTTATGCAATTAAAATTAAGAATAGAGAAATTAAAATGGCATAAAATGCACATTCTCTATCCATTTGAAGAAGTGGGGGACGAAATCATATTGATGACAAACTAAATACATGTGGATAGGACATGAGACACAGAATGGAAAGTCAAAATTAACATTGTAGCTGGTCCAAGTGTGGCTTTAAATAATTATTCTTTGATCCTGTCAGACTTTAGATTTAACTATAGTTCTGATCTCTAACAAACTGAGAAACCAGAGTGGTTCCACTGATTTTTATGGGGGATATTCCAGTTTTACACCAGGGAAAGATCAGAATCCACTCCATAATTTGTCTTGAGAGTTACATAGAAATCCCCTATAATAATGCAATTTTTCCTTACTAAATTCCAAGGAAGTTGTTGACTACAAATATTGGAGTGTTTAAGACTATTTGTCTAGATTATACAGGTGAAGAAAAGGCTGAAAATTGAGCACATTAAATGGTGATGTCACAAAAGAAAGGTACATTTCCTGCCAGCACACCGCCTCCTAGCCCAGAAGGAACATTGTATTCAGCACCTCCTCATGTTCTTCTCAGTTTCTCAAACTACTCTGGTTCAAAACATGCAGTTCCCTTCATGAGGTCTCATTTATTGTTTGTACACAGTGAAACTCACTTTGTTAGTTAGCCTCGTTCATACCCACTGAGCCCTGGCCAACTTTCTGGTCCCAGATCAGATGTCATCCAGCCTGGAGCTGGGATTAACTTTAAACAGCCACTCTGTTCTGTCCTCCTGCAGGGAGTCCCAGCTCTCTTCGTTAGAGCTGGGTTGTAACTTAGACCAGCCTCAGCCAGTTTCTTTCAGCAAGTCCTTTCTCCCCATTCAGTCCTTGGAGGGTTCAGCAGACAGCCTTGTCCTACAGCCTTCTCATTCCTGCTATGAGGGAAGAAGCAGCATACCTGCTAGTCCCCGTCTCCCAGCTCATCTGCAATTGCTTAGGGGAGAGGGGGATCCTTGTCCTGTCCACTATACAAAGCTTCTGGTCTAGGCCCTTAAAGAAACAGTAACAGACTTTGTCCCAAACACTACTTATTCCCTGGACTGCTTCTTCTCCAAAAGTGTCTTATTTCTTAAGAGTTTATGTACATCACAGACTCCCAAAGAATCTTAATGGGCGGTACCATGTAATGAGGGGTGGACTTACACTAGGTACCATTGTCCTTTGATAGTCAGTTTGCCCTGTCATGTGTAAGTGAGACAGATATTCCAGAATATTTGTGCCTTTTCTGTATCTATATTACTGTACTACATTTCAATTTAGCCTTATATTTTTTTCATTCACTATTTTAAATTCACAATGGTTAGTAGTTTTTAGTAATTATGGATCAGCTTCAGATACCTTGACATTAACTATCTGGTTAATAGTCGTACTGACTACAAGTCCCTGTTTGCAGAACTAGATATCCTTGCTTCAGGGCAGATTGATTTAAATCACCAACCGCCCCTCCCTCCCAATACCCCATTGATTTAAATCAATGAAAAGCAAACCAAAAAAAGGTAAGATTGCACTTAGATCCTGACATAGTTAAATCAGTGAGACTCTGATCTCTAACAAACAGAGAAACCAGAGTAATTCCGCTGACTTTTAGAGGGATATTTAAGGCACTATTCCAACAACTCCCTTAACCCTCGTGGAATGAGCGTTATAGGGATGCCAGAATAGCACGCCCGCTATTTTGGGAACTAGCGGGTGCATTTAAAGATGCATCGTTGCTATTTCAGGATACTTCTGATATCCCGAAATAGCGCCGCAGTCTAGATGTACCCTTAGATATAATTTAGCGGACCAGTTCTGCTAAAATATAACCATGCAGAATGGGTCACTTAATACAAGTTGTAAGACTTACTGTGACAAGTAATTTTTGCAGGAATGGGCCCTTAGTACTATATGATATTTAGGAATGCTGAAGTCGTGCATAAAAAGAGATGCAGGCTTATTTCATTGAATTTACCTTTCTGTAATTTGATTATTAATTATTTAGCTAGCAATTTTTGTTTCATAAGAAATAATTAAGCTAATCTAAAAGCAATGTTTTACAGTTGATGTCAGCTGTGTATATAAAGACTGTGATTGAAAGTCTGATTTGCATGACTTCACAAGAAGAATATGCAGATGTGAATGATAAATACAATTCAGCAGCATGCACACAACTTGCAATATAGTGTGTGTGCGCAATTCTCATTGTTTTAGTCTATGATTATAAAGTTACCCTGCCTGGGCTTTTGAGTTCAGTCACTCCCACTGTTTTCTTTTTGCTTTAATAACTACTATTCAACTCACTCCTCAAATTCCAAGCAGGTAATAGTAAGGAGAAAGTACAGTATGAATTGTCTTTTATACTGGTGTCTTCCAAGCTCAATTAACATAGTAAGGATGTCATTTACTGTCAAAACTGCTTAGGAAAAGAAGCTAACACCACATTTTAGTATATTATTAAAGAGAGGCAGATGTAACTAGGTCCAGCTAAGTGTTATATTCTAGTTCTTAAAAGGCATCAGGTTGCTATTTCATAGTCATTGTAGGATAGTCCCCCAAAGATGGGAAAATTGGGATAACCAGCAAAGGAAAGTACAGAGAGGTTGGTGCAATCTGAGATAAGATGCATTTCTTTAAATTGAGCTGTACTTTTGGCATCATTTCATGTATTTATGCAGATGAGTCATTGGAAGGATTTTATTGTTGTTGTTCTCTTTCTTCAGCAACTTTGAATCCCCACTGATGTATGAAGTCTCAGAGCACCAAGGCAGCGGCACAGACAGTTCAGAAAGCAGTTTGGGGAGCTCTGTCACAGCATGTAAGAAGGTAACTTCTCTCTAAGCTTATTTTATTTTCCAACGGAGATCTAACCAACAATGCAGCTCTGCTTTCAGTTCATGCTTTTATGAGGATTTCAGAATCAACTGATGCACAAAATTAAGTCAATAATATGGAAACATTAATATTAAAAAAAAAAAATCAGACTGGCCTGGGTATTTTGCAGTTTTATTTGGTTAGAATCTGCGTACCAATGATTTGGCACAACACTTGTTCAGTGTATCAGTGATTACTGTCATAGGCAGTTTTCCCTCTTTTCCCCTCTCACCAAAGCAATAGACAGTATGTGAATAGTCTAGGACCTTGTATGGATGTCCAGATCTCTTCTGCCTGGTCTGGTGTCTGACTTAGTTGGGTTTTTTCAATCCATGATTAGAAGAGTAAATGTCATTCCGAGGCCGAGAGAAAAAAGGGTAGAACAAGGGAGATAACCCTAGGAACTGCTATGGAACCCTAGCATTTATGTTGAATTATATATGTTAGAGTAACTTTGGACTAGAAGTAGTGTGTGTGCGTGTGTGTACACACACACACACACACACACACAGGAGCAGGAGAGACAATTGTGTGTACATTTATTTCACCATGGCTGAGAATATACTACTATAGAACTTCAAACCTTAGTAAAACGTCTTCAGTGTCCTATGGGGTCAGATTGTGGCTGTCTTATGGGGAGGAGGGGGAGAGTACTAGCAGAGCCTCTGGAGAGGTGAAAGAGGGAGAGGGTCATAGTTCTGCTCCCATTTTGCAACAGCCAGGAGTGCTCTGGGGAGTTCTAAGACAAATTGTGCTTAGCAAAAGCACAATATTAGAGTCGTTGAAAAATTCCTATGGAAAAATATTTTTTAGAACAACCCCCCACCTCCAAAACGTCAGCTTTCTATAATCATTATTTTTCATTTTCAAAAAACTTAATTTTTTTGTCTGAAAACTGAAAATTGCTGAAAAAATTTCACGTGTCAAATGTTTTCCATTGAAAATGAGAAACAGTTCTATTTTGGTCAAAAAGCCTTTCAGGAAAAAAAACAACAACCCTACTCAACTAGCCATTGGTTTCCCTGGGGCAGTCCTCATTTCAGTAGGAGGCAGTAGCAAACAGCCAGAGCTGTGATCTTAAGAATGAACTGAAAGTAGGAATGTAAAATTCTGTTTGATCAATTAACCAGTGTGAGGGGGTCACTCACCACCGTAGCGGGGGTCCGTCATCTGTTCCCGGAATCAGTCCATTCCGCCCGCACGGGGCCTCCGCTCACGTGGGGTTTCCCCTCTGGGATCCTCCGGTCACGTCGTTCTCTTCGCCACACTGCCCTCTGGCAGTGCCCAAGTCACTCGCTCTGAGCCCCCCCTTCCGGGGGTTTGTGTCTCTCCGGCAGGCCTTACTTCAGGCCTAGCAGGCTGGCAGTTTGTCTGTCCGAGCGCCCCTGGCCCAGCCTTGACTCTCTAGCCCTGCCTTAGCTCCAGGGAGCATCCTGCTCCCTAGGCAGCCAGGCCCACACTCCCTTCTCTGAAGCAGCCCTCCCCTTTTATGGCTCCCAGCTGGGCCTTAATTGGCCAATGCCGCCCAGCTGGGCTGAACTCCCCAGGCCTGCTCCAGGCTGGGGTTTGACTCTTAAAGGGCCAGTACAGGGCAGCTGCCCTGTTACACCAGTTAAAAGTTACATTATGTTTAAATAAGGTGCAGTCTGGCTGGGCTGGAGTGGCTCCCCACCTGCAGTAGGCACAGCAAACCCTGCTGGGCTAGAGCAGCCTACCGCCTGCTCTCTGCCATGCTGCAGACTGTTCCGGCCAGGCTGGGTCTGCTATGGGCTGCGGACTGATCAGGCTGAGCTGTGCCTGCCACACCACTCTATGGACAAGGTACTGATCAGGCTGGGCTGGACAGGAGTCCCCTCTGCCAGTGGCAAGGCACAACGGGCTCCCAGCCCATGCAATGGTGGGCCACACTGGATTGGAGCAACCTGAATGGGCTGCCAGTTAACTGAGTAACCAGTGACATCCCTAACTGAAAGGTTTTGTTTATTCATGACAGTCCTTATTTGGTTTTAAGAAAAGAGGAAAAAGAAAAAAAAATCTAACTGGAACCGGACAGGTACTCCCTATATTTCTCCTCCTTTCAATGTAAATATTAACAGAAAAATGTTCACTGACATTAGTACCCCATGATTCTCTACTTACCTCTGCCAGAGGCAGCTACTTCACATCAGATTATGGCACACTGAAAGGTTAGTGAGGAGAAGATCTTGTTCTTCTTTGAGTAGTGTCCCCGTGGGTGCTCCACTGTAGGTGAAGGGTTGCCCTGAGCCGCAGATCGGAGCTTTGTATAGCAGTTTCCCCTGTTGAGCCACGCATGCCCAGGAGGCGTCTCGAGCCCTTCCCGCCTCCTGAGGAGCGTGACTCAACCCCCTCCCTTTCAGTTCCTCTTTAACCGCCCTCGTCAGCGGACGGAGCAGTTAGGAGCTCCCTGTCAGATTATCTGACTGCTTTCCTCTTACTAATTTAGGCATAGTTAGCTTCCCCTGTTATCCTAGTTACTCTTTCCCTGTTTCTTTATAATAATAATAAAAAAAAAAACTAGAAATAGGAAAAATAGATTAGTTAAATCCCCCCCTCGGGGGGGGGGCTTGAACTTGCCTCAGACCGAGACTCTGGTGAACCGGCTTTCTCCGCCTGTCAAACAAGAAACACATAAAGACTTAAAAAAAAAAGAAGAAGCAAACCACATAAACTATAACAATATAATAATTTCAAGAGCGAGAGAGCCTGCAATGTCCGGCTCCTCAGGGTTTAAAAAGTGCGCTCAATGCCAGGACCCAATGCCGGCTTCAGACGGCCACTCGGACTGCACACGGTGTTTGGGGGAGACTCACTCTCCACACAACTGTACCCACTGCAATTCCCTGACGGCGAGAGCCAGAAAAGACCGTGAGCTCCGCCTCAGGATAATTTTATTTGAAAAAGCTCTACAGCCTGCGGGAGAACAATCTGCACCGCAGCAAGAGCCTCCGCCGCCTTCCAAAAATACCCCGAGACCCAGAGCATCCCGCTCTCTTCCAGCCTCTTCCTCTCCCAAACATAGAGGAGAGGCACACCAGCCTGGGAAGTCCCCTGCCACTAAGGCTTCGGGGCGATCCTCCCACTCCGCGCCGGTATCGGGGCGCTCAACAGCTGAGCGGCCCCAGGAGCGCTCTAAACAGCCGGCACGGCATGAAAAGCCGCCGCCGCTTCGAACCGCGGTGCCGCTTGCAAGCGCGGCACCGCTTTCAGTCCCGGCACCGCTTCAAGCCTCTGCGGTGCCCCGGGACCGTTCTCAGCAGCCGGCACGGCATGAAAAGCCGGCGCCGCTTCAAACCGCAGTGCCGCTTCAGAGCCCGGCACTGCTTCCAGCCCCGGCACTGCTTCAAGCCTCTGCAGCGCCGAAATCTACATCACGGCTTAAAGCGGCGGTGCCTCTTAAAGCCACGGCACCGCAGCAAAACGATGGGCAGCCTCCGAAGCCTCTGGCAACAGCTGATGCTCCGCTGGTCCTCCCACAGCCAGACAAGCAGCCAGATGAGACCCCTAGGGATCAGCCCCAACAAGAGACTGATCCATACAGTGGGCATCATTACCTGTGCCTGCCCTCTACTTCTTACTCTCCTGAGGGGTCTCCATCAAGGCGATCCCCTCCCAGATCGATGTCACCGTCGTCTCTTCACGACGCTCCCCTTCCGGATGATGACCACCACACGGTCTATTCCTCATGACATCCATCACCTGGAAAGGCTCGCTTTCACCATTATAGGGCTCCACCACAACATAGCCCATGGCACCCATACTGGCCTTACCCACCTCCACCTTATCCACCGCAATGGGGACCGTGGGAACACTGGGAGCCATATGGACACCGCTCCCCACCTCGTTCCATTGCATCCCGGAGAAGTTTGTCTCGGCCACAACCCCTAACTCCAGCAAGTTTTTCGGAGGATGAGGTGGAACAAATCTCAAACAACGACTCAGATACTCAGTCAGTAAACATCACACACTCTGATGCCCTTGATGCACAACCAGAGGACGCCATAGTACCATCAGACACTGGAACGATTGACGATCTAAAACAGTTCCAAGAACTATTCAAGAGAGTAGCGGCAAGCCAGAATGTCTCCCTGCAAGAGGTGCAGAAGAAACAATACCAATTGTTAAAGAATCTACATCCGACACTACAGGGCAAGATTGCCCTACCCATAGACGAGGCAATCATGGAGACCTCAGAAGATCTCTGGAAGACGCCTGCATCTATCCAACCAACTAACAGGAAAATTGACGGAAAGTACTTTGTCCCCTCAAAAGACAATGACTTTCTCTTCACTCACCCACAACCTAATTCACTAGTCATGGACTCAGTACAACAACGAGCGAAGTTTCCACAGTATAGGACAGGCAATGCAGACAAGGACCACAAAAAGTTGGACTCCTTTGGCAAGAAAGTATACTCCTCTTCAACCCTACAACTCAGAATATCAAACTACTCTGCTCTTTTAGCAAATCACAACTTTGACAACTACTCAAAACTGGGAGAACTAATGGCGTATCTCCCCGACTACAAAAGACCCATCTTGAAATCAATAGTTCATGAGGGCCATATGATTGCCCACGCCGCTCTCCAAATGGCAATGGATGTAGCTGACACTGCAGCCCGAGTTACAGCTACAGCGGTGGTGATGCGTAGAGCCTCTTGGCTCCAGTCATCTGGAGTTCCACACGAACTCCAGCCCAAAGTGGAGGACTTGCCATTTGACAAACAAAAGCTATTTGCAGCTACTACGGACGAAATGCTCCACAACAGCAAAAATTCTAAGTCCACACTTCGCACGCTAGGCATGGGCATGCCACCATATAAACGCAGACGATACACCCCATATAATTCATATAATCGCTACCGCTATGGACAATACAATCGACCACAGAGGCCTTATGAGGACAACAGACCAAGACAGCGAGGTCCCAGAAGGCGACCCAACCAAGCCCGTCTGCCAGCCAACCAACCATCTAAGCAGCAAATTTGAACATTTGGTCGAGGGTCTGCAAGACCTCCCATTCGATCTCGAACCTCAACATGGCCATCTATTCAACCACCGTTTGCTTGCCTTCCTCCCACAGTGGGAATCCATAACATCGGACCGCTGGGTCCTAGAGATAATTCGAGTGGGCTATACCATCCCTTTTACTTCTATCCCCTCTACCCTTCCCCCTACCCCGTCCCTTTTCAGGGACCACTCTCACGGGAACCTTCTAAAACAAGAAGTCAATTGGCTCCTTGCCATTGGGGCTATAGAAAGGATACCTCGAGAGTTCCACGGGAGGGGGTTTTACTCAAACTATTTCCTGACCGAAAAAAGAACGGGGGGCTGGAGACCTATATTGGATCTCCGCAAACTGAACAAATTTCTCAAGAGACAGTGTTTCAAGATGGTCACTCTTTCTGCAATCATTCCTGTGCTAGATCGAGGGGACTGGTTCGCAGCCCTCGACCTCCAAGATGCCTATTTCCATGTAACCATCCACCCCGCCCACAGACGTTACCTATGCTTCACGTTGGGACTGGACCATTTCCAGTACAAGGTTCTTCCCTTCGGCCTCTCATCAGCCCCGAGGGTATTTTCCAAGGTACTGGCGGTTGTAACTGCATATCTCAGATGGCAGAACGTCATCATATTTCCCTACCTAGACGATTGCCTTCTAAAGGGATCCTCATACGCCGAAACCGCCGCTATGATACATACGACCACGGCCCTCCTCAGTCGTCTAGGCCTTCTAATCAACCAAAACAAATCAATTCTGTACCCGGTTTAAGATATAGAGTTCATTGGCGCACACCTGGACTCACTCACAGCCCGGGCATACCTACCTCAACAACGCTTTGCAACCATGCAAAAAATTATAAATGGGATGCTTGCAGTTCCTACCACCACAATACTTACATGCCTCCAACTAATGGGACACATGGCTTCCACCACCTACGTAGTCCACCATGCTCGTCTGCACTTTCGATGTTTCCAGCTCTGGATTGCAGCCGTTTATATCCCATCACGACACCCTCAAACCAAAACGGTTACTATCCCACCAGACGTGCTCGCATCCTTACGATGGTG
Organism: Pelodiscus sinensis; assembly: GCF_049634645.1. NCBI lineage: Eukaryota > Metazoa > Chordata > Testudines > Trionychidae > Pelodiscus > Pelodiscus sinensis. The sequence continues at coordinate 19,255,605 of NC_134720.1, read as the reverse complement.
GACAGTGCCAAACAATCTTCTGGCGGGGGTTCCGTTCCAACAAATCGAACCCACTATTCAAATCACCACAGACGCTTCCCTGCTCGGCTGGGGGGCACATATGGATGGTCACGAAGTTCAAGGCAGGTGGTCCCCAAACGAGACACTCTTACATATCAATCTCCTCGAATTGAGAGCAGTAAGAAATGCCTGTGCACACTTTGCCTCCGACATCTCCAATCACACAGTCCACATCCTAACGGACAACATCTGCACGATGTTCTACATAAACAGACAGGGTGGAGCTCGCTCCCGCTCGCTATGCACGGAGGCTATTCGCCTGTGGAATGCGTGTATCCGCAACCAAGTCACCCTTATAGCATCATACCTGCCCGGAGTGAACAATACCAAAGCAGACTCCCTCAGCCGAAACTTCACCACGGACCACGAATGGGAGTTACATACGGAGGTGGCGAACTCAATTTTCCATCAATGGGGATGGCCATTGATAGACCTCTTCGCTTCTACCCAGAACACCAAATGTCCCCAATTCTGCTCGCGTGTGGGACTTGGCAAACACTCTCTGGGGGATGCCTTCCTAATCAAATGGACAGCCCCCCTACACTACGCCTTTCCTCCCATACCGCTCATCCCAAGAGTTCTGCGCAAGATCCTCAGAGACAAAGCCCTAGTCATCCTGATTGCACCATCATGGTCTCGCCAAACCTGGTACCCATACCTTCACAGGCTAGCGGTCCAGCCACCCCACCCACTACCATACCGGATAGACCTACTATCTCAGGACGACGGCAAGATACTGCATCCACAACTCAATACCCTGCAGCTTCACGCATGGCTTCTCTCTGGTTCTCGGAGGTAGAAGAGCGCTGCTCCCAGCGAGTAAAAGACATCCTCCTCCATAGCAGGAGACAGTCTACTCGGAAAACTTATCAACAGAAATGGACACGTTTCTGTCATTGGTGTCAGCGAGCCAAGGTGGAGCCCCCTGCCTCACCACTAAATACCGTCCTGAACTACACTCTGGAGCTTAAGGCATCAGGACTGTCAATCTCCTCTCTAAGAGTACACCTCGCTGCAATAGCAGCATTTCATACCTCAGTAGACGGCTTCTCCATTTTTAACCATCCTATTACGAAGAGATTCCTCAAGGGGCTCCAGAATGTGTACCCACCACATAAGGCCCCACCCCCTTTATGGGACCTAAATCTTGTTTTGAATTGCCTCACCAGACCTCCCTTTGAGCCACTGGCAACAGTACCACTTCCCTTCCTTTTTATGAAAGTCTGCTTCCTATTAGCCATTACCTCCGTCAGGAGGGTGAGCGAACTCGGAGCACTAATGTCAGAACCTCCTTACACAGTTTTCACTAAGGATAGGGTCAGACTGAGACCCCACCCCACGTTTTTGCCAAAGATATGTACAGAATTCCATCTCAACGAACCGATCGTATTACCTACCTTTTTCCCAAAACCGCATTCTTCGCAGACAGACGCCAGCCTGCACACTCTGGACATCCGGAGAGCTCTGGCCTTCTTCCTAGAAAGAACAAAACCATTTCGTAAATCCGAAAGACTTTTTATCTCCATTGCTGAACGATCCAAAGGGACACCAATATCATCGCAACGAATCTCAAAGTGGATATCGACATGTATAATCAAATGCCACTCTCTGGGCAATAGACCACTACAATGCCCACCACGAGCACATTCTACTCGAGCCATGGCTGCTTCTACAGCCTTTCTGGGCAATGTCCCCTTAAGAGACATTTACCGAGCAGCAACATGGTCTTCAGACCATACTTTTGCTAAACACTACGCTATCCTTCCACAACTCAAGAGTGATTCAGCAGTTGCCACAGCAGTACTCTCTACCACTGCTAAACAATGACTCTGGCTCCTTCCAGCCTTACATTGAATACTGCTTTGTAGTCACCTACAGTGGAGCACCCACGGGGACACTACTCGAAGAAGAAAAGGGAGTTACTCACCTCGTGCAGTAACGAGTGTTCTTCGAGATGTGTGTTCCCGTGGGTGCTCCACGACCCTCCCTACCTCCCCTCTGCTCGGAGTCAAAATTCTCGGGCGGAGACGAGGAACTGAAAGGGAGGGGGTTGAGTCACGCTCCTCAGGAGGCGGGAAGGGCTCAAGACGCCTCCTGGGCATGCATGGCTCAACAGGGGAAACTGCTATACAAAGCTCCGATCTGCGGCTCAGGGCAACCCTTCACCTACAGTGGAGCACCCACGGGGACACACATCTCGAAGAATACTCGTTACTGCACGAGGTGAGTAACTCCCTTTTGCCAATAGTACCTGTCCAGAAGATTTCACCCATGGGGTGGATCCACCTTGCGTCTTCACAAACACCAGGTTGACTTGAAAATGTTTTAAAAGAGAATACCACACCGGTAACTAAGAGCTGTTCCATCTACTTGGAGTCTTACCATTAACATTTTAATAGCAAAATCTGACTATTGACTGCTGATATAGCTGTGCAATCAAATCAATTATTTTCTGCATTTTACTAACTGCAGAACATTTGAGGAATTGTTACTGGATGCTTTAATGTTGTTTTCACATGGCTAAAAGTATACAGAAATATCAGCTTTTCTACCTCCTTCTATTTTATCTTACGTTTATTAAAAATAAGTTTTATTTAAAATTTATAATTGCTGTTGGACTGGAGCTACATTGGTCTTTCAGTAGCAGGGAATGATCTAAGCATTCCAGTCAATTCACTTGCAAAGTTGAAGAGCTATTTTTACTGTTAGCCAGCATTTCATATGATGACTATCACTTCTCAGGCCAATCTGATTGAATGCGAGAGATATGTCCCTTGATGTCTCATCTTATTCTGCATGTACCTCTTTTATATCTTTTGATGAGTGGTAATTAACCAAAGCAATCAAGATAATAAGGCATAAACATGCAGATGTCTTGTTTGTAGAGCAAAGCTTCAGTGTTGTATCCATTGTAGATACATTTACTGTATATAAATGTCTTCGAGCAGGAAGCTGTTACACTGAACTTGTGTGAATTTTTTTTCCTCTGGGAAAGAGTGACTTTTTCATTCTACATTGTGCTAGAGGGTGATTTAGTTCATTGATTCACCATGCACTGAGTAATGCTGACAGTTAGGTCTAGTTGCAAGTGGAAAACTTTTTTTAGAACCATGAATTACTGCTGATTTCACATTTAATGCATGATGTGGATTTATCCTGAATTATTTAAAGTATGATGATTTCCACCGAGCACCCAATATACAGCAGTGTTGTGTATGCAGATGCTACACATAAGTATGATGTATGAATCAAATTCTGCTTCTAGTTCAGGGGTGGGCAATAATTTTTGACGGGGGGGCCCACTCCAAGAATTTGATAAGTGGGCAAGGGATGTAGTTTTCCATTGTATTAATGGAGGAGGTGTGGGGTCTGGGATGGAGGTTGGGTGCAGAAGGGAGCTTGGGTAAGAAATTGGGGTGCAGGAGGGAATGTGGCGTCTGGGAGAGAATTTGGGTGAATGAGACAGTTGTGAAATATGTCAGTTTACCTCTTCCGGGGATGTTTAAGCTCGAAGAGGCAATTTCAGAGAGTATCTCTGACAGGATACAAGATACAAGAGAGTATCTCTGACAGGAGTTAGGATTTTAGTGCCTGAGGACAAGAAGTTGTGGAAGCTGAAGAAATATACAACCTAGTACATAAAATATGTAATTTTAATTTTTTGTATCTTGATGAAAGACTTATAAAATAGGAATAGAAAGCCAGGTATGTGTACCGGGCGATTAAACACTCAGGCTGTGTCTAGACTGGCCAGTTTTTCCGGAAAATCAGCCGCTTTTCTGGAAAAACTTGCCAGCTGTCTACACTGGCCGCTTGAATTTCCGCAAGAACACTGACTTCCTACTGTAAGAAATCAGTGCTTCTTGCGGAAATACTATTCTGCTCCCGTTCAGGCAAAAGTCCCTTTTGCGCAAAGCTTTTGGGCAAAAGGGCCAGTGTAGACAGCTCAGATTTGTTTTCCGCAAAAAAGCCCCGATTGCGAAAATGGCGACTGGGGCTTTTTTGCGGAAAAGTGCGTCTAGATTGGCACGGACGTTTTTCCGCAAAAAGTGCTTTTGCGGAAAAGCGTCCGTGCCAATCTAGATGCTCTGTTCCGAAAATGCTTTTAACGGAAAACTTTTCCGTTGAAAGCATTTCTGGAAAATCATGCCAATCTAGACGCAGCCTCACAGCTGGCCCTTGTCAGCTGACTTTGGCTTGTAGAGCTCAGGCTTAAGTGGCTGTAAATTTGCAGTGTAGATAGCTGGGCTCTTCTGGAGCTTGAGCTGTCATGGGTCTACTGCAGATGTTTACATGAATGTACACATACCCATTAATTGCTATAATTTCTGATGAATCTGGATTTTACTGAGTAATTTAAGATGGTGTCCTTCTCCCAGGTTTGTCTAGCTTTGAGCAGGATTGCAGAGTTCCCTTGGGTTACGCTGTATTGGCAACAGTCTAAGATGTAGCATGGTGACAGTTTTAAAATAAAGTTCCAAGGGGCAGAGACATTCTTTCAACAGCAATAAGATCTTTTTATTTCAAGATTTCAGCATGAATATATCAAAAATGACTAGCACTTTGCAAAGGTAAGAGGAGATGTGCTTCTGTCGCTTGCAGAAGGTTTTAATTTACGCATCTAGTCAGAGTTAATTATGGCAGCAGGACTCTATTTTCACTGAGGCAGAAGGTATAGAATTGATCAAGTGCAAAGTCAATGAACTGCTAAACAAGAGAAAACAGCAGTCCTCAAGGAAGGGACTGTTTTCAAATTTAAGGCTTTGTCATTCTTGGTAGAAAGTCTTTGGTCACATTGGCATATTTATGATCACTAAATACACTTGGGCTACGTCTAGACTACATCCCTTTTTTGGAAAAAGGATGTAAATTAGACACATCGCGATTGCTAATGAAGCGGGGATTTAAATCTCCCGCGCTTCATTAGCATAAAAATGGCTGCCACTTTTTTTCCACACGGAGCTTTGTTGGAGAAAAGCGCCAGTCTAGACGCTGATCTTTCGAAAAATAATGCAAGTACTACAACTTGCAAGGAGGAATAAGAGATCCTCCGGAAAAGGACTTTATTCCGGAGGATCGCGCCAGTCTAGACGCTCTTTTCTGGCTTTTCCCCAAGCCGGAAAAAAAGCGGCGGCCATGTTTATTTAAATCCCCCGCGGATTTCCCTATTCTGACTTGCCTGCTTTGCATGCCTCTTCCGGAGAAGGTGCCAGTCTAGACATAGCCCTAGTGTAATCATTCACAGCTGTGTGAAGGAGACGGACTGCTACTAAATGTAGAATGGGAGCATTTTACACCTGTTAAGCTTGTGCCATGTGTATGCAAGTGACTATCCAGGGTGCAAGAAAAGAGTGGAGAATCAGGCTCAGAAGTTCTTAATTGTGTCATCTAATTAATTAAATATGTAACATCCTGGTGGTTCTGATCCTATCATAGACACAATGTACAGCATAGAGCACAAGGAGAACTAATATTCTCTGAGGGTATGTCTACACAACATAATTTTGAAATAACTTAGTCCACGTCTACACAGCAGGCAGTTATTTCGAAATAATGTTGAAATATTGTCAAGTTGGAAGACTTCTTACTCCATCTCCTGTAACCCTTATTGTATGGGAAGTCGGAGGAGGAGTGCTCTATTTTGAAATAAGTAATAACAAGTGAAATAAGTGTCTATAGACACTCCCAATTTTGAAATAAGTTCTTTCAAAATAAGCTACCCAATTGACATAGCTCCATTTTGTCAAGTTAACGAACAGTAACTCAGTCTCTCATTGGGGTTGCACCTGCTCACATAAAGAACTAGATTCTGAGGGCCTAATTCAGTCATCAGAGGCAGTTTTATATTCATTCCTCCCCTGTCTGTCTGTGTTTGGGTGAAACAAATCAATGGAGCCAGGATTTGGCCTCCTCAGAAGACAGCAGGTACAATAGGCCCATATCAATTAAGACCATATCGCCTCCATGCTGCACCCACGTAGAGCTTCCCTGAAGTCACTGAGGCTCCATGTGAGTACCAGCAGGCTACCAGTTTGCTAACAAGTGCACGATATAGGACAGGTAGAGTTCTGGTAGTGTACTGTCCTGCTGCCCAGGAATACTCAAGTGAGGCTGTTGCAGACACATGGGAAGCATTCCAGGGACCATTCACAACATGTGGGGGTGGGGAGGAGGTATTTTACTTAAGCATAGTCCTGGAAGCCTCCCAACCTACATGGACGCATTCTTCTAGTTGCCACTTAACAGATGTCATCAGTTGACTATCACTTGGAATTGATTGTTGACAAGTCATTTTTGAAATGGAATTGTTGATGTAGTTGCAGTACAGATAAGCACAGTTGCATCACAGAGAAAGGTCTTGCTTTTGAACTAGGAACTCTCCAGGTTGACTTTTTAAACTGACATATAGCATACTCATCATATCCAGTAGTACAGTACCTGCCTACCATCTTCTTTTTGTCTTTAGTGGGACCTCAATATAAAACTTCATGCATTAGTGGCAGAAGCTTTTATTGAAAGTGTATTATTAGAGCAAAATTCACAAGGGTCATAAGCACTAGGACTGAAAGTCAAGCATCATTTTATAATTTTATCCCAGCACACTGATACAGCAAGATATTTGCATTTTGATTAGATAGAAGCCAGCACCATACTCCTGTGCTATGTGAGAAATGTCAGTAAATGTATGGTTTAAAAACATGACACTTGCTAATTTCTTCAACAAGAATGAAGAGGAGTTAATGCATAGTTCATGCTATACAAGAAGAAATCTGAATGAAACATAAATTCATTTCACAGATGCGCTTTCTGATATCTACAAGATGAAGATGATTAACCACGCTAGGTGGTTTATAGCTAGTGACACTGCTGTTGCTATTCTTATTACTGCAATTGCCTAATCCATTTTAAAGTATTATGGCCAAATCATCTCTTTCCATGGGAAAAAAAAACTCTGCAGATGGGGAAGAGTACCAGGTTGCTGAAGCAGGAAATTGTATGCAAGTTCTAGTATAGGCATTTTCTAAGTGAGGGATTCTTCCCATACTATGGCCCTGTATTTTGCTGCTATCTAATGGATAAAGGAAGGACCTCAGCCAGTTTGGGAGAACTTCTTGGCGCAAGAAGCACATGGCAGATTGAGACACTAGACACAGGTCTCCTGCATCCCAGGTTACCACCCATGTTGCAGGACCATCCTTTTTCCTGAGAAGGAGCATGTGTCATGTGGTTTGTCATTCCCTTCCTGGGGAACGGTGACTGGAGAACCCATGCATTTCCACCCACTTCCCCCTGCTTATTATGATAGCACACTTTCTACAACTATCCCACAAACTTACTGCAGTATCAGTCCCCTGTTTTCAAAGATAGCTATATTTTGCCCTATACAAATTTGTGAGGCAGCTATGAACTTATTTGCTCCTAAACACAGTCTTTGGCACAACTTGTCACAGTCAGCATGTGTCTTGTGAGTCATAGTCTCAAAACAAATCCCATTGTCATCTGAGGCATTTCAATAAAATATGTCATGCCACATTCAGAAAGAAAATACCCTTTTTATTATGCTAAATATAATAGCTTGCAAATGTGTTTTAGTAATGAAACTACATAACATAAAGATTTCTTTATAAAAAATGATTTAGCTCTGTTGGACATTGTGTTGCAGGAACAGCAACATAAGGAATAAAATTAATTCTAGAGGTTGCACCACCCAACTTATAAGACTGGCTTTGACTTTCTAGTCTACAAACATTTATAAGCAGTCTTCAGTTATAGGACAAAGATAGGCAGAAGAGGCACAATCGTTTGGTCTTTACTTCACCAAAACGCCTAATGGGGATCAGGGATCTGAGAAAAGATTGCAGTTGAAACTGTTAGTTTCATTGAATTCAATGGCAAAACTCTCACCCACTTCAACAGAAGCAGTAGTGAATTCAGTACTGGCTAAAATGGTACTTGACTGCTTCCAAGTTCTCAAGTGAGGCACTCAGGTATGAAAATGGTAGGCATGTGACTGACAGCCTCCAGCCCTCCGACTGCCAGAAGAATTAAAATAAGTATGTTACTTCTCTGTAAAGGCCTTTTTACCAAATTTATTTTTGCTTTTTGTGTGTATCAGTTTAAAGCCCCTGCATCCATGTATTCCAATAAAAATGTATATGTTTGATAGTAAAAAAAATATTTTCCAGAACTTTCACTTTTGAAGTGAACAGGATTCGACTTTAAGTGAGGTATATATTTCTATAATCTCAACTTGATTAAGCATATATTTTTCAAAAGGAACAAAAAAGTCTCAGTATTGTCCCAAATGAAACTCACTATCAAGACTCCCATTGACTTGAAAAGGTGCAAGTCCAGGCCATTATTTCAAGCAAATTAGAATTAAGTAAATTCATCTATTTTAACAGGTTCTTTGCAGCAACAGTCTACTAGAGTCAACTGACTACTGGCTACAGAATCAGAGGACACCATGCCGAATTGGCTTTGTGGAGGACAAATCAGAAAACAAATATGCTTCAGTAAGTACTCAAAAGCTTTACACTCATGGGGAAAAGTGAGGGACGAGAGTTGTCTTAATAGTGACAAAATTAATCAGCATTTTAAAAAATCATTGCATGGTAACAGAAAATCTATGTAATCAGCTATGTAACCTAAAACTGGTAACCCTACATTTCAATCTGCATAAGACAATTGAACAAGCAGTCAAAGCAAGAAAACAGATATAGATTTGTATACATTAGATCCTGAAAAGATCACTCTGGAAGTTGGCCTGAAGATTCAGGCCAATCATATTGACTCATGCAGAAAGATAAGGATAAAAAATAAGCACACAGAGAATTCTTTCATGTTTTAAAAGAAATTTCCATATCAGTATTGTAGGTGCTAATGCATTTAACAAGTCACACAAGACTTTTGGTGTGTAGGTACACATCCCCCCAGATGGTTCCTGCACCATCCCTCTGGTCCAGACACCCCATCTCCAGCCTGCTCCCACCCCCAGTGGAGCCACCATGGGCCCCAGGGCAATGTGAGGGGGAGGACGGTTCCACAACCGGTGGGCTCCAGAGCAATAAGTCAGAGTTGTTTGTGGCTTTTCATGCTATCTCTGTGCACTCTGATGCACGTTGCAGTAGTTACTTCTGGTATCAAGTGGTACCCAGAAGGGTTGTTTATCCATAATGAAAATGCAATTTGTTTATTGTCAGCTAGTTACAACAAGGTTTTGCAACAGAACAATAGGGCTACCGGTCCTAAGATAGGACCACAGGCCAGTTGAGGGATGGCAATGAGAGTGTACTGGAATGTAATTCACATGAGTGTGCAGAGATTTAATTCTTGAAGCAGATTAAGGGGGGAGAGACAAAATATAGTGCCTGGTAGTTTCTGGATGCTTTTTTGTTGACATAGACAAAGCACAGCATGCTGAAGAGCTGCACTTACTATGCTTTAAATTACAGGGAACACTTCCCTCCAGCAGCAGGTGCAGAGGGGGAAGCATGGCCTGGCCTTCCCCTGCAGTGTACCGGATCATTTCTCTGACGAGTGTGTAGATACAGAAGAACTCTGGCGACCACTCTTCTGCTCAGTGTTAGCTACAATCTTTTGGCTTCCTGCTATGCTTATTTTTAGGATGCATCTTCCAGAGGACAATCCCAGAAAAAGGGAAAGTCTTAAAGGAGTGGTTATTTTAGTCTGTATCTGCAAAAACAATGAGGAGTCCTGTAACAACGTAGAGCTTAACAGATTTATTAGGGTATAAGCTTTTGTGGGTAAAAAACTCCATCAAGAGCAACTTCATCAGATGAATTTAAGTAGAAGTTACAGAAGCAAGAATGTGTATATATAAGGAAGAAGTTGCTTGTGTTACTGAAGCTAATCAAGTCAGGGTGGAAACGGATCATTCACAGCATTTGGTGTGGTGATGTGACTATACAGAAAGGGGAAGTAGATCCCTGAAGAATTCCACCGGGATTTCAACAATTTCCACCCCACTATCAGCCTCAGCCTGGAACAAGCCACACAAGAGATCCACTTCCTAGACATTAGAAATAAATGATAGTCACATAAACACCACCATATACCAGAAACATAGTGACCGCTATTCTTACCTACATATCACTAGCTTCCATCCAGGACCCATGATATATTGTCTAAAGCCAAGCCCTACGACACAGACAGAAACAAACACCTACAAGATTTTTCTCAGTCATTCTTAAAACTTAAATACCCACCTGGGGAAGTGAAGAAATAGATTGACAGAGCCAGACAAGTACCCAGAAGTCACCTGGCTCAGGACAGGTCCATCAAGGTGAACAACAAATACCACTCATTATCTAGAGCCCCCAGCTCAAACCTCTCCAGTGCATCAATGACAATCTACAATCTATCATGGAAAACGTTCCCTCACTCTCACAGGCCTTAGGAAATAGTCTGGTTCCTGCCTACAAACAGCTCCCCCTCCCTCTCAAAGCAAATACTCACCAGCAGCCACACACCACACCACAGAAACACTTACCCAGGAACCCATCCATGCAACAAACCCTATTGCCAATTCTATCCACATAGCCATACATACGACACTATCACAGGACCTAACCACATAAGCCACACGATCAGGGGCTCATTCACCTGCACATCCACTAATGTGATATATGCCATCAAGTGCCAGCAATGCCCCTCTGCCACTTAAGTTGGACAAACAAGACAGTTTCTACACCAAAGGATAAATGGACACTAATCAGGCATCAGGAACAGTAACACACCTAAACCTGTAGGAGAACACTTTAACCTCCATGAACATTCAGTAATGGATTTGAAAGTAGCCATCCTTCTTCAAAAGAATTTAAAAAAACAGTTACAAAGAGAGACAGCTGAAGTGGTATTAATTTACAAATTCAGCACTATCCACTCAGGACTGAATAAGGATATCAACTGGTTGATACCTTACAAAGACAATTTCCCCTTTCTGGATATTCACATCTCCACACCAAATGCTGTGGATAATTCACTTCCACATTGATTTGATTAGCTTCATTAACATAAGCAACTTCTTCTTTATATATACACACCCTAGCTTCTGTAACTTCCACTCCAATTCAATTGATGAAGTGGGTTTTATCCATGAAAGCTTATGCCTTAATAAATATATTAGTCTCTAAGGGTACATCTGCGCTACACGCTGGTTTCAAAATAAGCTATTCTAGAATAGTTATTCATAAATAGTTTATTTCAAATTAGAATGTCTACACTGCAAGGAATCCTCAAAATTAATCTGAGGCAGACTTCCCTAATGTAGATGTGCTCTCGATTTAGAGGCCCAGAAGGCACTGGGGAGGAGAATGGCCCTGCTGAGGAGCTATTTTGAAATAGCAGCAGTGGAGCATTTACACATGCCTTATTTCAAAATAACTGTTTTGGAATAGGCATTATTCCTTGTAGAATGAGGTTTACAGATTTCGGAATAAGCCATCTGTTATTTTGAAATCATTTTGAAATAACAGAATGGTGGTGTAGACGCTCACATTGTTATTTCAAAACCACACTAATTATCTCGAAATAACGGTGCAGCGTAGATGCACCCACCTACAAGACTCCTAGTTGTTCCTGAAAAAGGGAAAGAGCCTAAAACAGTCCATGGGATATGTTGTCCTGCATTTTGCTTTAAGACTCATCAAGAAGCCATTTGAGATCGAGATCAGGGTAGAGAACTCAGGGCCCAGTTCATTGTTGTCCTTTCTCTTAACCTCTCATTCACACCAGTGCAAAATCAGCATAACACTACCAAAATTAGAATTCATTTGGTGCAGGGCACCAGTTAATTGGCCCCTTTGGATCTGCTTTGGATGCAGCTGGATAAAGAATGAGAGGGAGATGTTCATAACTGAACATCTAAGTTTTAATAGATGTTGAATAACAAAACTCCCAGACCCAACCAGCCATATTCCCTGTTCTACAGGCATAATACACATCCTTCCACAAGCAAGAATATCATCGGATTTGGGGTGTCATTGTAGTCATATTGGTTGCAGGATATTAGAGGGCCGAGGTGGGGGACACAAACTTTCAAGCTCCAGAGAGCTCAAAGAAAGTCTAAAAATCTCTGTGTGGTTTGAAAGCTTGTCTCTCTTAACAGCAGAAGATCGTCTAATAAAAGATATTACCTTAGCCATCTTGTCTCTCAGCATTTGGAGGCATATTAGATTTTAGGATTGCAGTCTGAGTGCCATTGACTGAATGGAGCACTAAACATGTTTAGCTCTTATGTCTTAATAATCTGTCAGTGCAAGAAGATCAAAAACATCATCTTGTTTTTCCATCAGATATGTTTAGTACATTCACCTTCAATGTAAAAAGTTCTTGATTTATCTGGAGCACTTGGTATTACAAGAAGTGTTCTAAAAATATGACTTCTTATTCCAAAGCAGTAAGTGTGTTGAGAACACACCTGTTACTTAAATAAAGCTGTTAAATGAATGGTTTTTCAAATTTCTAGTGTTGTTATATTTCTTCAAGTTACTTCTTTTCAGTTATTTCTGTGGAAGAAGAGGAGTTGTGCACTACTTATCTTTGCTAGATCTGAGTGAGAGAAATACATACCAGAATATTTTCTTTTTCCTTGTCAGATTAAGAGATTTGATGTAGGAGAATATGCACCACACAATTGCTTGACACACATGTGCCATCATAATACTATGCACTAAAAGAGCACTTTTCACCTGCAAGTGAAAATCGTAGTCAGTCATCTGTAAGAGACAAACATTCCTGTCCCCAGTTTACAGATGAGAAAGCAAAAAGATGTTAAGGAACTTTTGTTTAGGGGCCTGGAAAGAGTCTGTGTTAGAACCAATTGCAGCTCAATAATTCATAGTTCTCAGTCCAAGGACTGATTATTGCAGATGCTAAATACCCACAACATGCATAGATCACCATGCCATATTAAAGGCCTGTTCCTGCAAGGTACTGAGTTCCCCCAACATCCATTTCCATCAAGAGCAATTGGGCTTTCAGCATCTCTCAGAACTGGCCCCCAAGAAAGACATCGTTTTAGGGTAAAGCCACACTGCAGAAAAAACCCTGCAGCAGGGAGTCTCAAAGTATGGGTTAGCTGACTTGGGGTCCTACTGCAAGGTTAAAAATAGCCATGTAGGCTTTCCTGCTCAGGCTGGAGTATGGGCCTCTGAGAACCCCCTCCATTTACTGTGCAAGCCCAATTCAGTTGAGCCTGAGCTCTGAGACTCTCTGATGTTTTATTTTTTGTTTATGCTGTGTAGCTGTCCCTTTGGCTAATAACAGAATTTCATTATAACAGCTGTTGTGGGGGGAGGGTGACCAGAGTGCCACTGCAGCCTGGGTGCTGCAATACCCTGGTAGGTCCTAACCCTGGCTTTCTCAGAAGTAGGTGACAAGGATTTGTGTTACAGCAGAGCCTTCAGCCTTGCCCTGCTCCTCTTATGGCATACTCAAACCCATCCTGCATGACAAGTCCCGTATAGAACAGAGGCCTTACCACCTGCCCTCCTGCTTCTGCACAGAAGTTTTTTGCAGCCTGAAAAGTAGAATCTTGATGCCTAGCTGATATTCATTGTGCGAGAAAAATGGAATAGGGAGGGAAATACATTTTCACTGAGCTGTGACTTTAATTAATCTTCACTATTCTTCTAATTATTAGACATGGGCACAATTTTACATTCATGAGGGATGAATTGAATATACCTAATTCATCAGGGGAGATTACAATACTGTTTAGCAGCAGATCTTTAAGCTTCTAAGTTAAAGATTTTAGAAATGTTTTAAAATGAGAAAGTTAATGCTAGAAAACAAACATGAAAGTTTATTTCTGTGATGGCCCAGAATGTTAGTTGTCTGGCTTTTGAAAGATATTAAATCTTGCAACTGAAATGTTTTATTTATTTTTCTAATGTAATCAGTCTTGAAGTTTTATTCATATACCTGATTGACATGATCCTAAAAAAGCACAGTCATGAATCTCAAACCTGGGTGCCTATAGTTAGGTGCCTAACTATGTTCTTAATGTCAGGCAATCTTTTTATCGTGTTTTTACTTAGTCTTCAAATTTTGAAGTGGGGCAGATAATTGAAATTCATTGTATTTGTTTAAGATACCCTCCCAACTGAGTTACCTCAGCAAGATTGTGGAGGTGCAAAAGGATGTTGAGGGAACAAAGAGAAATTGCACTTATCTACAAGGACTCAACATGATCCAAGAGTATTCCACTTTCTTTTGAATGACTGACTTTCCACTTTAGATGTTAATGATCCATGATTACTGGTAGTTGTTAATACCCACAGCTCATATTAAAATCATCTTTCATGAATATTTGTTGCAGTCATTACATCCCACTATGAATTAACACAGTTGGTACAAATAAAAAGAGATGTGTGGCTGCCCTACATATGCTAGAAAGTACATTAACATTAATATTTTTAACTGAACTGTGACAGGGTTCCTGTTCGTAAAGAAAAAGATTCAACAGAATCAGTCTCTCTGATATACGTGGGACCCCATTCCTTTTTAAAGTGAGTTTATAAAAAGGCCATTATGTTGTCAAAACATAACGTATCTTGCCTAAAATGGGTCACAGGTATATGTAGCTAGCTCAGAGAATTCTTCAACAAAAGACTATTTGAATGTGAAGTAATTTTTATAAAATCCCAGCACTTCAATTTTAGCTCTGTAATGGATGTATTTGCAAGATTTATAACCATATGAGTGTCTAGTTGGCAATCTAAAGGTTTGAAATTACAATTTATATATCTCCTTTCCTAGCTACGTGCTTTAAATCCAAATACTCAGTCTTGAGAGAGTGTAATGGGAGTAGCAGGCACCCAGCATTTCTCAGGGTCAAACACCCAACATTGCTAATATAGCAATATGTATTTTCAATTTTAATACAGTAATTAAATGTATAATTAGTGTAATTGAAAAGTGACTTTCCCAAGAACAGTTCCAGAGAATTGTGTCTAATGATTCACAGAAAAGAGATGCATATCAAAAGGTTATGTAAATATGACACTGGCATTCTGGAGCTTCAATTACAGAACCCAAATGAGATCTTCCACTCCAGAAGTCTTCATGCACTATATCTATAAAATCTTTATGCAGCATATCGCATCTCTATATTTAAAGTAGAGATGTACACCTTCCCTATGTAGAAACTGGCTCACTCTCAACCAAATAACTGAATTGTGCATATGCCAAGAGACAATTTTGTTGACATACCTGGACTATTGTGTATTTACCTTATTTCGGTCAAAAGAAACTAGGGAATAAACTGTTCAGGGATTCATTCACAAGTATACAGTGGCCCCTTCTGCAATGTGAACTCTTTAGCAGACCACTGTAGATAACTTGGTGCTGGAGCTTGCTTTTGGGTCCTAGGTGTTTAGGGTTGGTCCTAACCTTAATGGCTCTCTAAGATCAAAAGACAGCATCCAATACTGCTTTAAAAAGAAACATTCGTTTGTGACATGTCTGTTCTAAACATGGATTCTAAAGGTCTCACAGAGATTCAAACGCTCTTTCATCTGCTTCATTAATTTGCTTCCAACCATAAACTGACCATCACTATGAATTGCTGATCCACCTTAAAACTTTCAAACAAAGGTTCTTCTTCCTTACTCTATATGAGAGCTCATGAGCTCTTGCATGGACCAGTGTGCTGATTCCTAGACTAGCTAGAACCTGTACCCTTATTTAAGCTGGTTTCCATCAGGCCATCATTTGCTTTGAAGGTTTGTGTAGGAAACTTATGCAACTGGTAGAGAAATGGAATCAACGACATCCTGCGAGCAGCCTGTCTAAATCCAAGCTTGCCCCACTTGAACTTTGTACCATTGATCAAACTACCAGTGAGCATGCAAAGTGTGTAGGCAGCCATTGGAGTTTCTGTTGGCTATGAGACTCTACGATGTACAAGCATCACAGCCAGAAGTATTTTAACTGCTGCCCATTCTAGGAATGCAAGTGAGTAGTCGACTAGTCAGTTAGGCCTAGGCTTATTGGGTAGTTGAGTCGACTACTTGCATTTCCCCCCCTTTCCCCTCAGACTTGTATCAGAGGCAGCAAGGGGGGAAAACAGTTCCCCCCAGCATAGTCGCTGCAGTGCCACCTGCCCCACCCCGTCGCCACTGCCTCAGGGTGGGAGGAGGAGGTCAGGGGAGGCTGCCCTGAAAACTCAGCCTGTGTTGGGCCAGCTGCTCTGGCAGCAGCCCCTGACTGTGAGGGGTCCTGGTGGGGAACTGGGACATCCCCCTCTCCGCACCCTTCTCCCCCACAAACAGAGGTTGCTGCCAGGCAGGCAGGCAGCTCAGCTTAGTCTCGGCTTGTACTGGGTCCAAACCCGGCTGCAGCTCTGCAATTTAAAAGGCAGTAGGAGCCGGGGGGAAAGGGAGTGGAGGGGAGCAGGTTGCCCGGCTCCTACTGCCTTTTAAATTGCAGAGCCACAGCGGGGTTTTGGTCCCAGAGCAAGCACAAGCTGGGCTGTCTATCAATTAATCAATAACAATTCTATCGACTACTCGATTAGTAAATTAACCTCATTTTAACATCCCTCGTCCATTCTCTGGTTATATGGTGACTTTTCAGTCAGTTACAACTAGACAAACAATGGACTTAAATTACCTCACATAACTTTATGTTCTAGTCTGTTGTGGTCCTGTAGAATAGAATGGGATTCATATAAAACCTTTCATCTTCAGAGAATATTTCAACAATAGAACTCTCAATAAATTAAACCTTTAGATTGGTCATTAGTGATTTGTTTTGTGGTGGATTCCAAACGGATTAGAAATAAAGTAATATGTAGCTTTGCCATAATGTTGAATTTTAGCAGTGTAAATAAAAAAGCCTTTTTATGGACTTCAGATCTAATCAAATCCCCGGTCATACAATTAAATATATGGATTCATTAGGAGTATCTTGTGAATGAAAAGGTCACAATAAAATAAAAATATACTGAACTTTAAGGAGCATATCTGTAATGTTGCTGTCTTGAAAAGATTAATGAGCTCTTTGTCACCACACACCTCTTTCTCTGTGTGGTGGTGATATCCATCAGATAAAGAGTATTTGTGAAAACATCTTTGACCATTCTACCATCCTCCCCTGCAGGACTACCTCTAACATTTCAAACACTGGATCGGCTCCCAAACTAACCCTATATGGAAATTAAAATCTAAAGGGTTTCCTTCTCTCCATCCCTGCTTCTCTTCCCTCTCTCCCTTAACTTAAATGACACTGACTGCAACCAAGATAACAAACCAGGTTCAGCATGGAAAGTTATACAGGTTAGACCTCCCCGGTCCAGCACCCTCAGGATCTGAGTGGTCCTAAACGTGGGAGTTTGCCAGACCAGGGGAGGTCAAAGCTCCCTGGGCATCCATCAGCCCCACTGTGGGTTCCACCCATGTCCAGCAGGGCTCTCAGCTGCTGGCCCTCTCTGCCACTGGGATTGCACCTTTCCAGTTGGCTGGGGCTCCCAGCCACCTGCCTGACCAGGGTTGTCCTGCAACTGGTCCAGCTGGGCTTCCCGGACACCACTGCCCCCCAGCACTGGCCCCACTGCAGCCAACCTGCCAGCCCCCCTCCCACTGGACTCCCAGTGGGCCCCATTCGAGCCAGCGGGGCTCTCTGGCCAGCAACATCCTTGGTCCTTGTCAGATGTTGCCAGACTAGAGAGTCATGGATTTTGGAGGTACAACCAGTATCTTTAAGAAGGAAGGAAGCTGCTTCTAACTCATTAAGGTCCTGATTCAGGAACTTCCAATCATAACGAAATCCAGAGAAAAGACATTTTAGGAAGCTTGTTGGCGATTTCTAAACCAGTACTTGGACTTTTTCTCCTACCTTCAAGGCCTGTACAATTGGATTCCGTAGTCTAAAGGCTCAAAAGGGATATTTTTAAGAACTCTTCACATTATTTCTTAATTTGTTTTTAAAAACAGTAAGGGGTCGGAGTGTAAACCAAGGCTGTGAGAGTGATGACAGCAGCCAGAGCCCTAGGGCAGCTGCCTTCTTTGCCCCTCTCCCTCTGCCCCCACCCATTGGTAGCTCTGAATGAAAATTAACATTTTGATCATGGTAAAATGGGACAAATCCACTTTGGGTATTTGTAGAACATGCAGCTCTGTTTAGGCAGCTCCAAATATTTTACATGTATACAGTTTTACTCCTACAATTTTTTATCTAGATTTGGAGGTAGGAGGGTGTGTTTATTTTGCCTTTCACTCCCATGGTTACTTGAGCATCTTACAGAACAGCATTATATCTTTCACAAATTGAAATCCAGCCTTTGTGTTCCAGACCTAAGCCATAATTACTAGAGGTATTTTTAGTCCTAAGCCCTAACTTGCTATTTGGTTGGACAATACCTTAATTATATCTTGACAAGGAATAGGAATCAACGGCTCAGGGCTCAGTTGTAGCATAAAAGCAGAGTCCTCTCTTGGAGGATATTGTCCCAATGCCCGCGGAGAAGTTCTGGGAAGCAATGTGCCTCCTAGACTGCCCAGAGACCAAGCCACTCTTAAGAAGGGTACAGATGAGAGTTCACCCTTCACGTAAGTGTGAGGAGATAGGACCAATAATCCCATTTCATCCTATCAATCTTCTTCACTGATTCCACCAATCTTTTAAAAGTCTTTTTAAGTGTATTTATGGCTCCCTCTGAGACCTATATGGTCAGACAGGTCAGTCAGATACCTGGCTTTACAGGTAGGAGGTCCCAGGAACAGTTTCAGTACAGTGTTTAAAAATATAACCATTCCTGCGATGATTTTTCTACCATGTGTATTGAACACAGAATACATGATGGTATAGGCAGTTTAAAGGGCTTAGCCATACTCTTTTGGGAGTGAATTTTCAATTCAGCCAAATTTTTACCATTAGGAAATAACACCCCCTTCTATAGAGATAAGTTTATATATACACTAAACCATCACGTGTATAAAATCTCAGGTATGTAAAGAAATACCAGATTCCAGTGAATCACTTGCTGCATGCAAATTAAGTTATTCTCTGTAAGCTGTCGTGTTTCTTTAACCAGGGTCCAGTTATATTTTGTGCTGTAGGTATATGGAAAAAATCCTCCAGTACAAAGGGAAGTATTAATGCCATTTTAAAAGCACTGGTAGAGACCCTATCTGGAATATTATGTGCAGTTTGGGACTCCCATGTTTAAGAAAGATGATTTCAAACTGGAACAGATGCAGAGAAGGGCTAATATAGGGGTGGGCAATACTTTTTGATGGGGGGGGCACTCCAAGAATTTGGTAAGTGGTCAAGGATGGTACTTTTCCATGATATTAATGGAGGAGATGTGGGATTAAGGATGAAGGTTAGGAGCAGAAGGGAACTCAGGGTAGGAGACTAGGGTACAAGACCGAGTGTGGGATCTGGGAGGGAGTTTGGGTGAAGGAGGGGGTTGTGACCTGGGGCAGGAGATGGAGGGCAGGAGAGGATGCAGGGTCTGGGAGAGGGCTTGGGTGCAGAAGAGGATTCTGACCAGGGGAAGGATACAGGAGGGGATGCAGAGGGTTTGGGTGGTGACCCAAGGCAGTGGTATAGGAGGGGGAGCAGAGGGCTTGTGTACAGGAGCAGGTTGTAGCCTGAGGAATGGGGATGAATGCCAGGTGCAGACTGTGGCCAGGAGGCGCTTACAATAGGCAGTGCCTGGCCAGCAGCCCAACAGGAGCCTCAGGCAGGCTCCTCGCATGCTGTGACTCCACCCTCCACTCAAAGCAGCCAACTGCTGGGGCCAGCATGTGTCTCTCTGCATGGCACGCCTCTTGGAGGTCTGGGGGGCAGCTGGTCTCCACATGCTACATGCCCCCACAAGCATTGTTCAAGTAGCTCCCATTGGCTGGAAGGATTGTGCTGGGCATAGGGGCAGAGCACAGAAAACCTCTACTTTCCCAAGGGGCACACACCGCATAGAGGCACACCCTGGCCCCAGTAGCTGGCAGGGAGCCTGCTTGGGGGTCCTGCTGGGCCACAGGATATTGGTGGCCCAGAGGATCATGGTAGACCAGATCCAAATGTTTGGTGGGCCAGATATAGCCAGCTGGCCATATTTTGCCTGTCCCTTAGGGGGGTGTTCCAAAGAATGGAAACCCTATTTTATATTAGAAAACTCAAAGAGAGTTTGCTTATGCAGCATACGAAAGAAGACTGAGGGGAGATATAATTGCCCTCTGTAAATACCCAGGAGAGCGAAGAGTTCTATAAGTTAAGCACCAATGTTGACACAAGGACAAATGGATATAAACTGGCTATCAACAAATTTAGGCTTGAAATTAGATTGAAATTAGATGGTTTTGAACCATCAGAGGAGTGAAATTCTAGAATACCCTTTTAAGTGGAGACTTGGGGGCAAAAAAAACTTAACTGGCTTCAAGACTGAGCTTGATAAACTTATGGAGGGGATGGTATGATGAGACTACCTACAATGGCATGTAGCAGATCTGTGACTGCTAGCAGCAAATATCTCTGCTGGTGACAGGACACTAGATGGGAAGCATGGAGTTATTACAGAGAATTCTTTCCCGGGTGTGTAGTTGTTGGGTCTTTTCCACATGCCAAGTCTAACTGAGCACCATATTTGGGACCAGGAAGGAATTTTCCCCCCGGTCAGATTGTCAGAGATCCTGAAGATTTTTCTGTGTCTTTTGTAGCATTGGGTATGGTCTCTTACAGGTTTATCCTAGTGTAAATGGCAGATTTTCTGCAACTTGAAGTCTTCAGATCATAACTCAGCCACTTAGAAGTTTAATACAGGAGTGGGCAGGTGGGGTTCTGTAGCCTGCAGCATGCAAGAGATCAGACAAGATGAACATAATAATCCTTCTGACATTAAATCTGTGAGTTCTCTTCCTTCATGTACTGCATTCACATGCATTTGCTTCAGAAGGAACTATCACTGTATCTAACTGCTATTTTATATTAACTTTTGTACACCTGTTAAACATTTGTTTGTCAGAACTTTCTAACCAGTGCTACACACATTCTGAGGCCTTGTCTGCACTATGCAAATAGCGTAGCTGAAATTGACGTATTTACTGTAGTTTCTTCTGTGTGGTATGGTCAATGGAGACAGCTCTCCCATCATCCAGCTACTCTTCACATCCTGGTGGAGTACTCGAAGATTGATTATTGTATCTGAGCAGGCACAATAAATCAATCCCCAATGAATTGATCACTCCAGCATCAATCCATTGTGTAGTTAAGACACAATGCAAAGCCCAGAATTTTTTAGTAATTTTTTTTTTGTGGGGAAAAAAGAGACTGATGCTAAACTTTGGGTTTTTCCTTTTCACATCTAGTTTTCATCCTGAAGTTGCCATCTTCTCTTATCCCCTGTGATCCACCCACACAACTTACTACACAGTAAAAATAGCAGCAATTCTTGGGTCTATAATAATTTACTTCTGTCTTAACCACAGGTATAACAAGTGGGGATCTACTGGGGTCTGTTTTGGAACCGGTTCTGTTCAATAACTTCATCAATGATTTAGATATTGGCATAGAGAGTATGCTTATTAAGTTTGCAGATGATACCAAGCTGGGAGGGGTTCCAACTGCTTTGGGGGACAGGGTCATAATTCAAAATGATCTGGAGAAATTGGAGAAATGGTCTGAGGTAAACAGGATGAACTTTAATAAGGACAAATGCAGAAAAGTGCTCCACATAGGAAGGAACAATCAGTTTCACACATATAGAATGGGAAGCGACTGTCTAGGAAGGCATACGGCAGAAAGGGATCTAGGGGTTATAGCGGACCACAAGCTACATATGAGTCAATAGTGTGACGCAGTTGCAAAAAAAACCAACATGATTCTAGGATGATTCTTGTGTTGTGAGCAAGACACGAGAAGTCGTTCTTCCACTCTACTTTGCGCTTAGGCCTCAGTGGGAATATTGTGTCCAGTTCTGGGCACCACATTTCAAGAAAGATGTGGAGAAATTGGAGAAGGTCCAGAGACGAGCAACAAGAATGATTAAAGGTCTAGAGAACATGACCTATGAAAGAAGACTGAAAGAATTGGGCTTATTTATCTTGGAAAAGGAAAGATTGAGAGGGGACATGATAGCAGTTTTCAGATATCTAAAAGGGTGTCACAAGGAGGAGGGAGAGAAATTGTTCTTTCTGGCCCCTGAAGATAGAATAAGCATCAATGGGCTTAAACTGCAGCAATGGAGGTTTAGGTTGGACATTAGGAAAAAGTTCCTAACTGTCAGGGTGGTTATGCGTTGGAATAAATTGCCTAGGGAGGTTGTGGTATCTCCATTTCTGGAGATATTTAAGGGCAGGTTAAATACACGTCTGTCAGGGATCGTCTAGACAGTACTGGGTCCTGCCATGAGGGCAAGGGATTGGACTTGATGACCTCTCGAGGTCCCTTCCAGTCCTAGTATTCTATGATTCTATGTGTAGCAGTGCAGCCAGTGTCCCCCTCAGGATCTTAAGGCGTCACTTACTTAAGCACCAAGATCTTGTTCCTGAAGAATGAGAACTCTAATGTTACTTCTAAACATGCGTCTTACTCGGGTCTATAATAATTTACTTCTGTCATAACCACAGGGCTCACTATAACAAATTACAGCGTGAGGCGAATAGAAATGTGTTAAACTAATTATTAACATATTTTATATACAGGACAGCAAAAGGGAGCAGATGGCACACATGGCATAAATATTTATTGGCATATTTTCTTTAAGTATAAATCATAAGTGACAATTAATTACATCAAAACCAAAAGGAATAAGCATTAATGAGAAGAAAACAGTCACAGCTGTCGCCGAAGCTGTGAAATATGGAGAGAGGGCTATAGTAGATTCACAGATGCAGCCATGCCATTAAAATAAGGGCAGTCTGTAACATATCAAAATTTATAAACCCACTAAGATATCTGAGTTATGGACCTTCTAACATATCATTGGGACCAAATTTCAGATGTATTTTTCCATCAGCCAAAGTGCACTAAGCCCTCTTAGTATCATAAACACACGTTTTGAAGGGATTTCAGTTTCAGGGAACGACTTACAGGACACATCCTGGGCCCAGTGTAGTTGAAATGACGGGAATCAGAAGACTGGTGAGGTCATGGAAGAATTCTGTGCTCTGGGCTAGCTGCTCCTGAGGACTGTCAGACACAGTTTGCAAGGGCAGCAGCAAAAACCTTCATCTTGTCCGTTGGCAGCACTTGTAGAGCTACATGGGGAGGAGGCAGGGGATCTTATGTAAAAGAGTTTCCTGAGCACTATGTGCAGACCCTCCCCATCTCCCTTCAGGAGATGCCTCTGATGGATATTGCCCATTCCGATTGATTGAAGGGAGCAGCTATTCAAACTGACAACCCTTTTGCCTCAGATTGGCTGAGACTTTACTGTTATCATGTGAGTGGGTTGTCTTGGGCTATGCAGCCCATTCAGTCAACATGCACCAGATTAAGAACACAAAAGTGGTAACTTTAAAAACGAGTAGTCTTATGGCACCTTAGAGACTAACAAAAATGTGTATCATAGAGGCCTCATCCAGCCAGCTCTCATCTGGTGCAGAAGCATTGATGAGATGCTTCTTGAATTCAGATTCAGAGGTTTATTCTTTGGGGCTAGAAGCCCCAGGTTAGATCCTTACTCGCAGCCTGCACAGGGTTGTTAGAAGTGGTGGTTCATTTTGGAGACTTGAACTATTGTGGATCTGAGCAAATGAGGTGTGCAGAAAAGCTGTACATGTTATAGGAAATTGGGAGAAGGCACAGAATTTTTAAAAAGCCACTGGATTGAGGTCTCAGTGTGTTACTGAACTACAAAGGTAAATGATTTATACTGTACATCACTCTGATCAAGCTCCATATAAGTGTCTGAAGGAGGGAGCTATTCTCTTCTCCATGGGGATGTTTATTTTTCTATAGTTGCTACATTGTAAGTGAAGTTAAAGTGAAAAGATAAATACAAAAGGAAGACAGAGTGCTCTTTACTGATCCTGTGGCTCCCTGCATCTCTAGTCCTTACAGTTATTCTCAGTCACAAGAATGTGATCCCAGCACAGGATGCCAGGAAACTGTTCGTTCTAATCCCAGTACTTAACCTCTGTTTCCCATCTGTACAAGAGATAATACCTGTCCCGCAGGCTAGTGCAAGGATTAGCTCATATTTGAGTTTCACCTTGAATATACGTAGCACTTAAGTATTGTTTTTACATCAGGGGAAAAAAGGCAAAAACAACAAAACTCCTTGTCCCTCCTAATCCACACCAGAAGGGTATTATTCAAGTAATAATTTCCCCTCTCAAGAGGAATCTGATTATATATCAGATGGGTGAGACAGAGAAATAAGGTAGGTCCACTGGCATTAGTGACCAGAATGAGATCCTGGGAATCTGAGAACCTGATAGGATTAACAGATTATTTGGTCCCAAAACAACAAGGATTGTAGAGGTACAGAAAAGGGAAAGTGAGTGTCTAATTGTAATTTCTCTCCCAGAAGAGAGCAATTGCCACTTTCTCCAGTATTGTAAATGGCTGAGGAGAAAGGGATCAGGTTAGCTTAGAAGTTGCTATGTCCCTACAGGACTCTGCATCTGTGCTAGTATTGCTTGGGCTTTAAGGTTGATGCTGAATTCTGATAGTGATATTTGCATGAAGGCTTCCTAGTGTACTCCCATTGACTACAGTGGAGATTCTCACAGTTTACATTAGTACAACTGAGAGCAAAGGAAGACCAGAGAAGTACCCACTACAAGTATGTTCTGAAGACAGGGCTGCCCAAAAAGCAAGAATTCCACCATGTAAAAAATTGAGATTTCAGAACTTTTTTCATTCCACCTTGAAATGAAACTAAGGCCTTTGCGAAAACTGATGAAAAACAAGGAGAGAAAGCAAAGTCAACTGAATGGTGGTTAGGATGCTCACAAGTTCTGACAGACCCAGCTTTAAGTCCATGCTCTGGTACAAGCAGTATCAGGACCTGAACCTGGGGGTCTCATCTCCAGTGAGCACCCTGCTCTCTAGGCTATTGGCACATGCGGCTCTTCCCAATGGAAGAATGCTTTTTGTCTTATCTTCGCTTTTCCACTTACCTCATCCTGCATCCACTTCTGTAGCAAATCAAACACCTTCAGCCCAATGCTCTCATTTCTACATTTTACAGCTGGTTTCTTTGCCAAAGGCATGTTGGCAAGTATGGAAGTTAAACATGAGTAGCACTAAATTTAAATGCATATGGATAATTAGCTCAAATATCTTCCAAAAGCAAGTCGTTTTTATTCTGTGTAAATAACATGCTATTCCAAAAGCCTCTCTTGCTATACTCAGTTTCACATCTCCTTTAATCATTAACTATTAAGGAACAAGTTCAGCCATGTATGGGGGGGAGTTACTTAGCAGAGTTGAGCCCCTACAATGCTACATTCATCAGTATGTCATCATAACTGTTAGTGACATTAACGAGAGTGATGAGAATCAATGTCCAGAAAATCAGACTAAATTCTGCCAGAATGAAGGTGACAAAAGATGATGCATTATTATAGGCAAATAATTCTTACATTTTTTAGTTGCTTTCTGCTAAGAATCTCCAAGCACTTCACAAAGATTACTGTGTTAATCCACATAATACCTGTTAATATGAAGGTGTTATCTCTAGGCACACACGGGAACAGTAAAGCTACGTCTACACTGTGAGTTTTTGTGGCAGAAAATATGCCAATGAGGGACTCATTAGTATATTTTCTGCCATTTCTTTTTGCGCCAGAGGTTTTTGCGCAAAAAAAAGCAGTGGCATAAGGATCTTGCACAAAATGGGGGTTTTGCACAAAATGGACGCGGCTACCCTGCTGCTTTTTGCACAAAAACCCCTTGCGCAAAAAGACATGGCTGAAAATATGCTAATAATGTCACGACATTTTCTGCCGCAAAAACTTGCAGTGTAGACAAAGCCTAGGACTGTATGATTTCCCCACAAACACACACTCCACAAGATGGCTCAGCAAATCAGTAGTAGAGCAAGGAACAGAACCCAGATTTTCAGAATGCTTTGAATGCTAGCCAGTGCTACTGCTGAGGTGAAGCCACATGGACAGATGGGTGAAGCAAGCCTCATTAATCAAGAAAATCAGGTGCAAATTCCCCAAAAGATATCCTTTTACACTGAATAGATTGGAGTTGGCAGTTTATATCAGGTACAATCAAGGTCTGTCTCAAAAACCCACTGGGTTTGAATCTGCTGAAATGTTACAAGCCTCATCTCCTCATCATGAAGACATTCATAAGAAATTAAGTTTAAAATATCATCTCTTGAAAAGGAAGAGTTGAATGGGGAACAGCAGCAGTGTGCTAACCATTATGAAACTGGTGGGAGGGGAGCCACATATAACAATACCATCAATTCAAAGTTACTCTGTTCTGGTTTTGTACTTCAGAGATCTATTGGCTGCAGAAATAAGCTTCTACAGTGTGTAATGACATACCTATATACGTACACATGCCCAATAAAAAATGTAGATACCATGTAAGTGGAACAATAGGGAAGAACATGTTATTATTGAAACCCAGCAGCCCCTCTGCAGAAAAAGCCAGCAGCCAAACTTTTCCCCATGACTGTGCCTCAAATAAACCAGGGTAGTATTTCAGGGTGGTAGAAAACTGGGCTTTTTTCTCTCTTTAAACTAAAGGTGCATATAACAATAGTACTTGGAAAAAATATAGCACACTTCAGTCTAGGATCAGTATACTCTACAAAGCTGACCAGTAGGGATGTGAACGACTTGTCAACTAGTTGACTATCGGATAAGAAATGCTATCGGATAGTCAACAAGCTATTCAACTAGTCACATGGAGCTTGGGGCCAGACTCTGGGTTCCATGAGGCGCAGCCGCTTTGAAATGCCACATGCAGCCCGGGGCCAGCTGGTGTGTTCCCAGGCTGTTTGCGGCATTTCAAAGCTGCAGTGCTGCATGGAGCCCTGGATCAGCTGGGGACTCCCCCACTGACCCAGGGCTCCACGTGGCGCTGCTGCTTTGAAACCCCGGATGCAGCCTGATGCTGGGCTCCCTGCCATTTCAGAGCAGCCTCCCATTTAAGAGCAGCAGTGCCACATGGAGCCTGGGGTTAACAGGGCAGTCCACAGCTGACCCTGGGCTTCACGTGACACTCCCGCTTTGAAACGCTGTGGGGAGCACAGGGCCAGTGGGGGACTGCCCTGCTGGCCCCCTGCTCCCTGCATCGCTTTCGCCTTTGAAGTGTAGCAACAGCCCTAAGACTATTCGATTAGTCAGTGAATCAAAATTTAACATCCCTACTGGCTAGTATCATTCCCATTTTACAGACAAAGTGACACACAGAGGGTGTGGCTTTCTTGGAAAACTACAGCAAGCGAGAGTTAGGAAAAGAAGCTACAACTCTAGTTCTCCCAGCCCACTCTCTAAATACTAGAGTTGGCTGTCCACACCTGCCACCACGCTTTTGGTACTGCCAATTATAATCAGCCTATCTACCAGACAGTGTACAGCTAACCATTACCTTTTGCATTTCTTTGGCTGGCTAATCACCCCAATCTAGTTTACTATTGACAGATGACTGCTACAGAGCACTAGGTAGTGGTTCTGCCCAGTGGATACGGCACTGGCTTGGGAGTCAGTAGACTCAAGGTCTTTTCCTGGCTTTCAGATTGACCTGCTGTGAGATATTAGGCAAGTAAGTTTACTTTTCTGTATTTGACTTCCCTCTTCTTTAAAATGGAGCTGGTACCATTCTTTGTAAAGCATCTTGAAATCTATGGATGAAAAGATGTTTAAGGGGTAGGTATCATTAAATGTAAAGTCTTTGGATGGGAGAAATGACCGCACAAGGTTTGCCAGGAACACAGAGATGTAGACTGATTGCCTAAAACAAAAGGCGCTAAAATCATAAAATACTTTCTGGAGAATCTAATCCCTCTTGCGGTATTAGTGCAGGGCAGTCCTCTGCCCCAACCACTTAGACATTTAGGCTATGTCTACACAGCAGCGTTATTTCAGAATAACTGACATTAATCTGAAATAACAAAGCGTGTCTACATAGCAAGCCATTATTTCGAAATAATGTTGAGCTGGAGGTCTTCTTACTCAACTCCTGTAACCTTCATTTCACAAGAGTGTTCTTCCTTCGACTTCCTGCTGTGTAGACAGTGCCAAAAGCTGAATTTAGCTATTTCGACTTCAGCTACGCAACTGATGTAGCTGAAGTTGCATAGCTTAATTTTCCTTGCTGTGTAGACGTGTCCTCAGAGTATTGATCCTGACTTCAGATGCCAGCAACATAGCCTCTGATAGAAGCTGGGCATGTGTTCCTTGATACAAAATCTTGCCTTAAGTGTTTGGTCTGGCCAGTTTTTAAACATCTGTACAAAGTACCATTTTACACGTGAGATTCATGATACACCTGAGATTCATTTTACACATGAGATTCATTATTGTTATCCAGGCATAGTCTGCTGTATTATTTGTAACACGGTATCTTCTATTTAAGCTATTTCTCATGTTTATCTTATTCAAAAGATGTCACCCTTTACCAAGACAGGTACTTGAAAAGTGTTTTGTTTTTAAAAGCTCAATAAGAGTAATAAGAAGATAGGCTTTCATTCCAAACAAATATTAATTCAGCTTATATATTACCTCATTGTAAACATCCTGGTCTTGGCCTAATAATTTCAGGTTTTTGCTATGGCAGTAGAAAAATAAGTCTAAGTAATGGGAAATGCAAATAAAAAATTAATTTCAAAGTGCAGTCATGCCTCCCTTCCTAATTATGCAGTGGCATTTAAGGTTTTGAGAGCATATATTTAAGATGTCAAATTACCTGAATTGATTAATCTTTCTAATGCAACTGAACAACAAGTTCTATGAGCATTGGAGTGCAGGTGATTCATAATTTCATTTTTTAAAAATACATATGGGATCCGTGAGGCATGTTTTGCTATTCCCTTGTGAATGCACTGAAATCTGGCCCAGATACAAGCCCTTGGAAATAGTTTATGCTTGCACATATTCAGCAGAGGTTTATCACTAAATTTTCCAAAGAATCCATCTGTTCCAAAGCCTGGGGCAGAGAGGACTTTTCCACATGGTCCCCTTTTTGTGCCCAGGAGGAAGCAACCTGGCCCAGCACAGAGGGATGAGGGGCAGGCTGGGGCACTTGACTTTGCACCCTTATTCTTGTTTGCATCTAATAGCCAATATGAATCTCACAACGAACCCAGACAAAGCCCACACAGGCCTCCAGTTTTCCCAGGGTTTTTCTTTTTAGGTTTCTGTTTCCATTCGGTCAGAGAAAGGAGCCCACCTGTTTTATACACTTGCCATTCAAGGCTTATAGTCTGGCAACTTTTCAGAGGACTTGTCCCAAATAAAGCCGGTATAAGGGCCCAGTCCTACAGCCCCTTTTCTCAGGAGTAGGAAAGCTGAATAGTTTGTCTCACAGTAACCCCATAACAGTGTTGATGCTCCTTTTTTATTGTTCCAGTTCTTCCTTCTTAACTGGAAATCCCAGCATCTGACCCTGAAAAGCTGGAGATAAGTCTATTTATTTGTATTCTTGCATCAATAAGGATGAGATTTTGTCTTGCCACCTACACATTGCATTCTCTTATTCCAGATCTCTGTCACCCTAAAAATTAAAGTATAATATAAATCATTACTCCCATGTAAGCCATTAGTGGTCCCCATACTGCCACATTATATTCTGGAATATTGGTTCTCAACCTTCAAGGAACTGCATCAGTGTAGCTTATTGCACATACTATGTCCCATTCATTTCTACATGTTACAGCCCACAACGAAGCTAGGTGGCCTGGGGTTCAGAGCATCCCAACTCCATGGTAAGGTCAGGTCTACACTACTGGAGAAAGTTGACCTAAGAAATGCAACTCCAGCTACAAGAATTGCTTAGCTGGAGTTGATGTACCATAAGTCAAATTTCTGTGGTGTCCCCACTGTAGGAGGTCAATGGGAGAAACTCTCCCATCAACTTCCCTTACGCCTCGCTACTTACTTAGACCTGCATATTCAAAACCCGGGAGATCTGTCTCTGGAGCATCAGTCTCAGGGTAAGTGAAGACAAAATTCCCTTTCTGAAATAGTCATACTTTAATTTCTGATGAAAAGGCACAAGTATAATGCAATAGCTTGTGTTTCTATCCAGCTGAAGTACGAGCATAGGCTTTGTTATCATTTACTCTGCAGAAGCAAAAGAGTTGGAACTCTTTTATTCAACATCCCTGCCTGTTGGTGTGTGGCAATGTTTTCCCTTGACATCTTTTTTAGTGAAATCATTTGCATAAAATTAGGCTTAACATTTATTTCGTCATTCTGTTGAGTTCTGCTAATGCCATTAGTGCACGGTAAAACTATTTAACATGCACAGATAAAAGTGATGGATTTCAGTACTTTTTAATGATCTTTCTTTGCCTCTCCCTGATTGCTACTAATTCTTTTTATTTGTCATATATTGTAATTTAATTCATTCATAACACTTTAGAGTAGCAGTATATAAAATGTGGTCAACGGATTGCAGTATGGAAAAAATTAGGCAAATATTCATTTTTGTTTTCTAGTCCCCCAGTTAAGGGTCTGAATTGTTCAGTTGTTGGTGATGTAAACTGGTATCCAAGCCACAGTGGTCAACTGGGGATCTAGCAGTAGCTGGGGCAGAGAAAGCAATCTTCTCTCTGGTTTTTTCAGTCATATGGAAGCATTTTAAATTTGGGACACATTTACATGAAATCTGCATGATGGTTAACTTGCTGTTGATGAGATCCGCCAAGAGTCCTGATGTTTGTGTTGTGGAATGAGGGAAACCATAGTGCCATAGAGATCAGGAGAGCCAAGAGAAACAGCGGACCTGACCCTAAACAGATCTAAACTCATTTCTGCTCATTTTTGTTGAGAAGTCAGCTCCCCTGTGACACCAACCCACTAAGAAACAACCAGAAGAAGACAGCAATTTTCCTCTCCATCACATGGGTTTTTCCATGGCAGCAGTTTGGCCCTTTACATTGTAAAGGTCTGTATAACTAGAGAGAGGAAGATGTTTAGAGATAAAATTAAATGTTAATAAAGTTAAATGATCTTATCTGCTTGTGCTTCAGCATTGGGTTAGTTCAGCCAATATCATATTCAGCTTGCCCTGGAATGAGATTTATTGGTTTTCTTAAACATCACAGATAAATTATGTATAGTTTTCAGAGACTGCACTTGACATTTAAATGGTCACAGAAGAAAGTCATATGGAAAGGCCGGCAATTGAGGCATTTGAGCAGAAATGGCTAATATAGATATAGGCTTTTAGAAAGAATTATATTAACATGATAACCTAAATTTCAGTAATAACTCAGAAATTAATAAAAGGTTAAATAAAATTAAATACTGAATGTTTATCAGAAGCATCCAATGGAAGAGTAGACATTCCATGGAGGTAGATCAGTTGATGCTAATCAAATTTATAAATCATAAATAAATCATTTGGTTTCAATTGTTCTCTGTAAGAATTTTCTTAGCATTATTTTAGTAAAAAATAGTGTTTGACTGTCTATGCCTGACCTAGATAGTGTTTTTTCTATAATGTCAACCAGATGTGCATAAACTGAAGTTGTTTCTTGCAGTTGCCATGGGTGTGATACATCCAAAGCTCAATAAATTAGAAAGGCTCCTTCTGAAATCACTCCAATTTAAATCAATGGGCTTTGAGTCAAGTTGCTAGCACTCCAATCCTGGAACTACTAGAACAGGGATAGACTGAGACTCAGAGCCCCATTAATCCACGTTGGTACTGTCAGGCATAAAAATAATCAATACTGACGGCTGTAATATCATGGCTTATGATTTGTGCCATGTTTTTGTTTACCTGTCTCATGAAAACATGATGAAAGGCTGATCACTAACTAGGTTTCCTTTATTCAGAACTGCTATTACTGTCAGTAGGGCTGAAGCCAGCAAGGCCACCTTTTCTTACCATCTATCTGAATGTGGACCTGAAGCTGCCATTGATAAAACTGGCTACCGCCTCCCAGTGTTTTCATTGAGATTGCAGCCGTGTGGACAGGCAGAATGGCTGAAGGTAATCAGGACTCAGAGGGCAAGTCTAGACTGCCCGCGGCTTTTGAAAGAATATATGCAAATTCACCATGAATTTGCATATCTTCTTATGATCCCATTTTCGGAAGAGGTTTTTTTTTAATAAAACAGTCTAGATGCAGTTCTTTCGGGGGAAAAAACACTCTTTTTTGAAAGAACACTGTACACCTCATTTTTTTAGAAAGAGGGTTTTTTTTTTCCAAAAGAACCGCATCTAGACTGCTTTTTTTAAAAAAACTTCCAAAAACAGGATCGGAAGAAGATATGCAAATTCATGCCAAATTTGCATATTTTCTTTTGAAAGCCACGGGCAGTCTAGACGTGCCCAGGGACTAAGACAAACAAGAGCTGCTGTGAAGAGTGAACAGGGGGGTGACGGAGCAGAAGGCAGACTTGGGATTGGCAATGAAATGAGATACAGGCGGATATGGAGGGCAGAAGGGAGGCTGAGGGGTAGGAAATGAAGGGGATAGAATGGCAGTAGATAGATGGAGCCCTCTCCAAGCAAACAGAAGAAGGCAGTGTTGCCAGCTCTCATTAATTGATCATGTGAATTTGTTACATGTAGGAGGAGCTCTCAGGATAATGGAAGTAGTTCCTCCCATCACTTGGTTTTCAGTGCATGGGTTGAACTCTGGACAAGAGCCCTGGGCTCTATGTCTGGACCTAGAGCACAGAGAGGGTCCTGGGGCCATGGGAAGTTGAGATGTGTTGCTGCTGTGTCAAGACAGTGATATGTAGTGAATGGCAGTTCTCCTCTCTCAGGAATAAAGAGGGGGTAAGTGTCATCTCCATCTGAACAGCCAAGA
The DNA here is from genome assembly GCF_049634645.1 of Pelodiscus sinensis. Taxonomy (NCBI): domain Eukaryota; kingdom Metazoa; phylum Chordata; order Testudines; family Trionychidae; genus Pelodiscus; species Pelodiscus sinensis. Next base: position 19,222,616 of record NC_134720.1, on the reverse strand, counting down.
ATATTCATGTATATGTGTGTGTGCATTAAAGGTCAACTTTCCAGACTGAAATTATCACACGTATAGCTATGACAGTAGAGAGGAGCTGTAAAGTCAAAAGATTAAAAAAAAACATGAATTGATTTGTGTTTTTAAGAATCTCTTTTTGGTGGGACCATTCTCATGATTCTTTGTCTGAAGGTTGGCAAAACTGAACAGCTGTTTCAGTCATATTTCTAGGTTTATTTAGCTGGTAATGTTGGTATAAGGCATTCATTTGGAAAGCTGTGCTTGTGTTGGAGGTTGTGGTGAACGGAGCAAGACCACGATCCTCCAGCAAGATCCATATGGGTAAGCTCTTATGTCTGTTCATATAGGCATAGTCAGCGTGGCCAACCTCAAATGTTAAAAAATAATTCAGGAGATTAACTTAAAATATCATCTTTTAGGTTTGGGATTCTTTGTAGGACTTCCTACTCTCTCTTTTAAGCCTTAACAGTACACTCATTTTACAATTTTAAAGCTCTTCTCCACAATTATGAAGGCTAGAATTTTGTTGTTTTAATGAAAACTAAGATTCTCATGTAATCACACGTCTCTGGAAGCTAGAGCTTCAAGAAAATACACCAAACACAAGAATCATGCTAAAAATTACAAGAGTTGGTAGCACTGCCTATGAATCCATGCAGACAGGCATATACTGCCTGTTAGGGGCCTAAGTATATCTAAATTTTACATTACATTGGCAGAAATTTGTCAACTAAAACAAATGTAAGATTCTATTTGGAAGCTTTGTCGATCTGTATTTCAATGCCATCCAAACAAATGATCCTGCCATACAGATTAAAAAAAAAAACAAAAAAAAAAACAGATGGTTGCAATGTTAGAATCAGCTGAAAGGGGCATTTTTTTCTATCCTAATAGAAGTCAGAAATACTTAGATATAGTTAACCATTTTCAAAGACACAATACTTTAATTAAATTTCTGGGGAAAGCTTGCCGTTTTGCCTGTCCTTTAATATTTTGCAGTGGTTGTATTTTGCTTTGCCTCAAAGATAAAGTGAAATATTTTTCCCCCTTAAGCTTTTAGTGGTCTCCAAGCTCTCAGGGGAGACTGACACGAAGCTATAGGTTTATGTCATCCTACTGAGTGCAGGTTTTAAATAGTTATATTTGGTTATTACACTACAGAGAAATTTTGGTGATTTAAACTATCTTTCCTATAGACGATGGAGATTCTAATCTCACTTGTACCACTAAAAATGTGGAGTCACTCTATTGTTATTCCATGTTTTACTGACAAAGCCAGATCAGAAATGGCTCAATATTCTGAAAAATTGCTACTGTAATCCACACATCTTCTGGGTGTGGTGTGCTGTTTCAAATAGTGACAACCAAGACTTACAGAGAGACTAATGAGTTTGCTCTACAGCCTAAGCTAATAGCTAGCTGGCTTTTAACTCATGCTGTAGAGGCTCATGTAATGAACTCCAGAGGTTCCAAGTTCAATTTTGCCTGTCAGCATTACACCATCACATGAGAATGCTATTCTAGAGAGCAAAAATGAATGAGGGGAGACACTATGTAAGATTATTTTAAAATATTTTTACTCCATTAAAAATCTTTACAGGTGTCTTTGCAAATAATTAAAGAGGGAATGGAATTTACATACGTAATGCTACAGTTTTGCTTGTTAAGGAGATGTATGTTATTTGCACTAGAATAATGTAATAACACATCAGAAATCATAAGAAGTTTTCTAAAATCAGCCATTCTCCTTACTGTACAACTTAGGAGAATATGGGGAGAATTCACATGCGTATCTTCAGTTGACTAATCTTAGCATGAAGTGCTTTTCTAAACAATTACAATAATATTAATGTATACCACAAGATCCATGCTCCATAATGCACAATGAACAAGAAAAGGTACCAACTGTGTATTCATTGATCATTAAAAGGTATAACTGCATCATCCTGGCTAGGACACACCTGAAACAGTCAACCCATACCTCCCTAAGCCTGTCACCCATGCCAGCATCCTTTCCACTCCGTATGCTGGACTTCTAGAAGAGTGAAACGCTAGTTGGAAGACCTTTAAAACTAACACAATAATTGTTTAACAAGGCACCGGAGATCTCCAGCAAAAGGGACAGCTTAGCAGTAGCTGGCTGCTTCCCTTCCTCCTCCCTCATGGAGATACAGAGCCACAGGCTTAATTTTCACTCTTCAAGATGGCATTTCCATGCTGGTAGAATGATTTTGCGTTTAACTATCTGGTCAATCCCTAAGAGACCTTCCCTTTCAGGATAAGCAGAATTCCAAATACAAAACAACTTTCAGCTATTCCCTAAGATCAATAGTCATATCCTTAGCCTGGGAGACCCTGGGAGAATGAGATAGTTAAGCTTTGTCCTGTCTGCTAATTCTAGGCCTTTTCTACAGCCCCTCCTGGGCCTGAGTAAATTCCTCACCTCCTTTAGTGGAGATCCTTATATCAATTCAGGGGGAGATTCTTTCCCCCCAACAAATAACTACTATCCCCCACATTTTCACTGATGAAAGACTGCCTTTTACATATCCCAGCAGGCTTGGCTCTTAACACCTCAGTTATGTGATTGAGAGTGAGGGAGGGAATAAGCCAGAGCAGGGACTTGAAGCCCTTGAAGACTTGGCTTACTTTGTTAGAAAGAGCATTTACTTATTAGCAGTCAAGCATATTTATACAAGTCCCCCTTTGCGGGTTGGTACTGTAAGTGAAAACTACCTTTGTTTGCATCAATTACCCTTAACTACTGCAAGGACTTAATTGGAATTTAACAGTCTTTATGCTGACCCTCTACACAAGTGAATTTCAGATTTCATTATGTTCTCTACGTTTCTATACTGGCTCTGCTCCAATAAGTTAGAGCAATGTCCTCAGAGGTGGTCAAAATGTAAATTCACAGCCCCTGAAGAGAGACTTTAGCTTTGCAAGAAAAGTAATACGCAGTTCAAGTCTCAGGTACATATAAACTGGGTTTTTTTCCATTATTATTTTTATTTCATAGGATATTTTACATCTTTTTCCCAAAAGTGACACGTAACTGAAAAGCATCTTGTATGTCAATTCTCTGGCTTATATATATAGTAATATTTAAAAAAAAAAAAAAAACTATGTTGCTATAGGAGAACATCATGAGTGCATAGTTCAGTGCCTAAAACAGTGAAACTAAAATGTTATGGTTGTTCATGAAACTGGAACTTTGTCCTACCTCCCTTGTGCATTAGTTAAGCTTTAATTATATGATCAACACAATTTACTCTTACAGTAATGGATCCCAGGATGGGGAAAAGAAAGTGTTCCTGTAATTGGCAATTGTATTTTAATGCATAGCCACAAGGGGGTGAATTAAGGTTGCATAAGAAACTGTATATCTAGCTGGCATTTCCTAGTTTTCAGGAGGTTGCCTTTACAACTAGAATAACATTCTTTTAACAAAGATTATATTGTATGTAATTTTCTAGCTTTTTAGAAGGAAAAGACAAAACACTTCAGGTACAGGACAGTGTGAAATAAACTAGCCACAAGAGAAGGCTCTAATTGCGGAGAATGGTTGGGTTGGTGGGTCTGTTGTTCCAAAGATTATTGGTGGGTAGGGTGAGGAGTCCAGCCTGTCTCAGAGCAACTTTTGCTCTCCTCCTAGAGGTTGGGAGAGCTCCGGGCCCATGTGACACCCCAAAAATCCCATTTAGTAGGAATGGGGAACCCAACCTCCCTCTCTTTAACCCTGCAATTGCTTGGGCAGCTCCTGGTTTTCCCAGTACACGGTTAGCAGCCCCAACTTTGGTCATGACATCAGCCTCACCTTAGAATGATTGTGTTTAGTTGTCATTTTGGCAGGCTGACCAAGAGCACAAGTGATAGAAGGGAAATGGTGAGTTTTAACAATTTTTACCTCAATTTCATGGAACAAAGAAAGGGCACTTCCTTAGCCCAAGGGATTTCCCCTGGCCAAATATCAAAGATCTATTGCAAACAATGGAGGTGTTATAGCTTCCCAAAGAAAAGGTCACAAGAATCCTTTATAATGTAAAAGGGTAGGCACCCTACATATAGAGATTGCTACTAGGTCACCCTATCGTATATAATTAGAAAAAGGTTACATAATTTGAACAAGAGAAGAAAATATGAATGAATGTACAAGGTAGATTGATGAAGAGTATCTGGCACTTCATATTTGTTAACATCATTAAGCTTTTCTCTTTAGGGAGTATTAAGCTCTGTCTGTGTCGGTTTTGATTTATATCCCCTGTAACAGAACAATGAAGGTATTAATATGATTCTGAGGATAGGACACAAAGCACAAAGTAGGCTTAAATTGCAGCAAGGGAAGTTTAGATTGGACATTAGAAGAAACTTCAGGGTGGTTAACCACTGGAATAAATTACCTAGGGAGGTTGTGGAGATTTTTAAGAGCAGATTATACAGACACCTGTCAAGAATGGTCTAGAGCAATGTTTCTGAAAGTGCTCCACAAAACCACTTTGAGAAACATATTAACTGGCCTCCCTGGTTTGTTTATTTACTGATGCCACAACTTGCGGCTCCCATTGGCTCCGTTTCACTCTTTGCAGCCAAGCAGAGCAGCCAGTTAATGTGTTTCTCAAAGTGCTTTCGCGGAGCACTTTCAGAAACACTGCTTTAGATAGTACTTAGTCCTGCCAGACTGCAGTGGACTGGACCAGACACTTTCTTGAAGTCCTTTCCATTCTGTGATTCTAGTTACTAAGCTGTTTGCTAATGTCTGCAATTGGACATTCCAGGGTGTAAAAATAGAAAGTGTTATGTTTGTAACAATACTATGAGGTTAACATTCCATCTGTTAATGAATAAAATAAGTAAAAATGTGCATATAATGCATTGTCTCTTCGAAGGACTTTTTAAGCATTAAATTATTGTCCTAGCATGTAAGTTTAGAAGTATTATTATTCTTGTTAACAGGTTTTTCTGGGGGGAGAAATAAAGGTATTTGCCAAAAAGCCACAGAGTCAGAGCCAGGATTAGATTAAGGAGTTTCTAGCTCCATAAACATTTCCTTTAAAAATGTTTTCCTTTCTTCCCTCCACCCCAAGCAGTTCATAGAATCATAGAATAATAGGACTGGAAGGGACCTCAAGAGGTCATCGAGTCCAGCCCCCCGCCCTCAAGGCAGGACCAAGCTCCGTCTACACCATCCCTGACAGATGTCTATCCAACCTGTTCTTAAATATCTCCAGAGAGGGAGATTCCACCACCTCCCTTGGCAATTTATTCCAATATTTGACCACCCTGACAGTTAGGAATTTTTTCCTAATGTCCAATCTAAACCTCCCCTGCTGCACTTTAAGCCCATTACTCCTTGTCCTGTCCTCAGAAACCAAGAGGAACAAATTTTCTCCTTCCTCCTTGTGACACCCTTTTAGATATTTGAAAACCGCTATCATGTCCCCCCTTAATCTTCTTTTTTCCAAACTAAACAAGCCCAGTTCATGAAGCCTGGCTTCATAGGTCATGTTCTCTAAACCTTTAATCATTCTTGTCGCTCTTCTCTGTACCCTTTCCAATTTCTCCACATCTTTCTTGAAATGTGGCGCCCAGAACTGGACACAGTACTCCAGCTGAGGCCTAACTAGCGCAGAGTAGAGCGGCAGAATGACTTCACGAGTTTTGCTTACAACACACCTGTTGATACAACCTAGAATCATATTTGCTTTTTTTGCAACAGCATCACACTGTTGACTCATATTCAACTTGTGGTCCACTATGACCCCTAGATCCCTTTCCGCCATGCTCCTTCCTAGACAGTCGCTTCCCATCTTGTATGTATGGAACTGATTGTTCCTTCCTAAGTGGAGCACTTTGCATTTCTCTTTATTAAACCTCATCCTGTTTACCTCTGACCATTTCTCTAACTTGCTAAGGTCATTTTGAATTATGTCCCTATCCTCCAAAGAAGCCGCAACCCCACCCAGTTTGGTATCATCTGCAAACTTAGTTCTAGTAATAATCATTAGAGAGGACATGACGTTTACCTCATTTTATTTCTTCTGCCTCCCATTGAGATTAAAGATCCTTCAATGTCAAGTTGAATATGCTAGTGGGCAAATTCTATCAGTTGCTGCACATAGGAATCAGTCTGAAGAACTTGCCCCAGCAAAGATCATAAAAGAATCATGAGGCAGAACTTGTGGCCTGTAGCTCCCTACCCTCATTATCCATATTCATCTCAGGAATATTGTGTGTGATGGGAGACGATGCTGGTTAGACTACAGATACCTATTAAGCAGGGGTAGGCAAAGGGGCCCACAGCCTCCTGGTCGCTGCTCCACCCCCAGGCCAATCAAGATCTGGGGACACGGAAGCATGTAAAACTTTTTCTCTCCACTCCAGGGGCACGTGGCAGCTAGAGAGAAATGCCAGCTGTTTTAAAACAGCCAGCGATTCTCTCTAACTGCATCATGCCCCTGGCAGAGCAGAGGCAGAGGGCAAAAGACACAAGGTTTCCTCCCACTGCGGCACCTAGAAAGAACTGCCAGTTGTTTTAAGACAGCTGGCGATTCTCTCTAGGGACCAGGACTGGAGGAAAGACTTCACACTCTCCCTCACCCTCAAGCCAATCAGGGTCCGTGTGTGGGGCAGGGAGAGAGTACGAGAAGTCTCCTAGACTTCTGGCCTGCCCCTTCCACCTGAGGCCCCGCCCCTTCTGGGGCAGCCCAGGGCCACTTCAGAAATTTATTAAGTGGCCCCCTTTTAAAAATTATTGCCCACCCCTGCTATTAAGGCTGATACACTGCATGTACTATTTTGTGAAGCATTATGCTTTTTTCCAAAATCTCACCATAGGTTTATGCTCCATGGCGCAGTTTTATAAATAGTAAAGGGCATACGTGACATTTACATAAGGGTTGTCTACCACTTCCATGGAGTCAATGTGAATTTTACAACTGACCTGAGGAAAACAAGATTGGGCCAGCTTGCCCCACTTTCTAAGTAAATATAAAATAGAGATGTAGTAAATGTTAGTTTCTAACAAGGGCACTATGGGACATTGTCTAGGTTGGTAGCTCTAGTATTTTGAACTATTTTTTCTCTTTTATTTCTTACTAGAAGATTTACCCGGTGTTGCTCAGGTCCTTAACTCAAATATTTTTTGTTTCACTCTCTCAAATATATAGTAGATATGTTGCAAGCTTTTGCCAGCAGATGGCTCCCTACTTCACAAAATAAGATACCCGTTGCTCAGGTCCTTAACTCATTTAATATTTGTTTTTCTTCATTTCAATCGGTGTTCTGGGATGGGGATGAGGGATTCACTATGCGGGCTGCCCTGGGGAGGGATGACTACCCCAGCCCTCTGTCTCTGAAGCAACTTGGGGCCAAATAAGAAGCATCTCTCCATGGCCACTGCAGCTTTAACAGGCACAGCTGGGAGAGGGGTGCGTGTTCCCCAGTTTAGGCAGGTCCAGGTTCTTCTGCCCCTTGTGCTCCCCAGAGAGTGAGAAATGCAGCAAACTGTATTTTCCCCTTACTCCCTGACAAAGAAGAACATCCAACAATGTCCCTGTACAAACTGGAGGGGAGCTTCCTCCCTACCTTGGCTACTCTCCCTAAAGGGAGCCTCGGGCGTAGGAGGCTTGGACCTGGGGCAGTCCTGCATGGGGCGGGGGAGGCATGTTCCCAGCCAGGCCCTTACATCATCATGGTGATTGTCTCTTTGTGTCATGGTTTTATGAGAATCCTATTCCAGGCACATTCCATTTTCTTGGCACAACCAAACTCTGACATTGGTTTAAGTTAAGTATGATAAGAGGAATCTGTATGCCAAATTTGGTGGCCCTAGATCTTCCTGTTTACGAGTTCTTGAACAAACAGACAGACTCATGCACAGATAGAAAAATTTTCTCAATTATATAATAGACGTAAAGTGCTTACACTTGATGTTTTATTTTTGGTTTTCAGAATAAATTATTCAATATTTTTTCTTAAAAGCCAGCAAGCCAGCATTCATGAATGATTTTACAATAGCTGCTGACTGTGTGATGGGGGACAGACCAGATTTTGAAAGTGAAAAGATAATAGTAGGAGAATAATTGGCAGTGAGGCAAAAATAAGGATGGTATATCAGCAATGTGCATTCAGGAGCAGTTTGGCATCTAGAAGTATTGGGTGCTCCCAAATTCTGAATTGGGGTTAGGCTAGCTAAGTTGTAGTTATCTGCATCTACGCTGGAGAAGAGTTCCTGGCTAAATTGGGGTTAGCTAACTTCCTCATATATTAAAGCATTTTTCTCAAATTATTAATTATACTTCAGTGTCCTTTTACTATGCTCATATGTTAATCAATAGAGCCCTGCAAACCCACAGATATCCACAGCTCACTTTTAGTGATATAGATAAAAATTTTGTGTCTAGAATCCTGCAAATTTGCAGACATCTGCTTTATATCCAGAGGTATTGGTAGATGTCAGTGTGGATATCTGCAGCTCAGATGCAAATGTGGATACAGATTTTTTTTTTAATCCAGGCAGGGCTCTAATCAACCAGTGTAAGTCAGTCAATGCACCCAATATATTTCATTAATATAGGCAAGCAGAAAACCATGAGTGATTTAGATTCCGTTTTCTCCTTCCGTATCATTTACACTGGACAATATACCCTACATGATCTCCTAGAGTCAAACATTACTTCGGGGTCAGTTCAGTTACAAAAAGCAAGCAAATTCTGTACTTGATTTCATTTCAATAACAACCATGGCACAACATTTGTCTGTTCAGTAGTTGCCTGTAGCTTCACATCTGCTAAGTCCACTCAAGTGTAGAATGCCAGGAAATTTCAGTAATGAGGTACTGTTAAAAGAAAAAAAAAAAAACTCAAAAAACCACTGTCTGTGAAATTTGCACTTTTCAGTATATTTGGATACATAGGACACAGTACTGTGTTAGGCAGATATATAATAAATGCATTTGGTCATCAGATTAAAAAGAGATGAAGGAAACAAGATGTGACTTTAAATAATTCATGTACCTGCACATGAGGTCCCTTCTACTGCGGAATTCAAGAGCTAAATATATACCATCCACTCCACATGAAATCGAACTGACAGTTTCAGCCCATGCTTGCTTAGTAGAGGCATAATTTTAGGTTGGCAGCTGATGTCACTGTTACAGGAGACTATATATTTTAAGTCAACTGTGTGCAGTAGTCAGGCATTCAATAAACAATAAAAACAAGATTTCTGGAAAAGAATGTGTATAGTACTGTATGTATGTGCACATATACACAGAGAGCAAGAGCCAGCTCTGGTGTTTTGTTTTATTTTACACAGAAAGCTCCCTTGAATCCAATGCATAACTGGCACATTGGCATACAGGGTAGAGCCAAAATAAGAGTTAAGAAATAAAGCACCTTTTTCTTAAGTCCTATGGTAAAATTTTCAAATGCACTTCAAGTGCCTGCACTTACAACCCAAATCATCTCTTATCAGAACAGTAGCTGAAGCATGCTTCAGCAGATTAAAATAAAAATGGAGGGGCATACATGCCCAGCTTTTCAAAATGTCTCCTGATATCTATGTTGAATTCATTGTGTCCATTCACCTAAGTATTTGTATATACATACAAATGCACACACATTTATACGGTTAGGAACAGTCTCATTGTGGATGCTTTCAAAGTTGTCTTTTCTAAACAAAATCTGACAGCAATATTTTCTAATGCTTTGTTGTATACACAATGGCTACGTCTACACTGGCCCCTTTTCCGGAAGGGGCATGTAAATTTCACCTATCGTAGTAGGGAAATCCGCGGGGGATTTAAATATCCCCCGCGGCATTTAAATAAAAATGTCCGCCGCTTTTTTCCAGCTTTTAAAAAAGCCGGAAAAGAGCGTCTACACTGGCCCCGATCCTCCGGAAAAAGCGCCCTTTTCCGGAGGCTCTTATTCCTACTTTGAAGTTTGCACTTTGAAGTAGGAATAAGAGCCTCCGGAAAAGGGTGCTTTTTCCGGAGGATCGGGGCCAGTGTAGACGCTCTTTTCCGGCTTTTTTAAAAGCCGGAAAAAAGCGGCGGACATTTTTATTTAAATGCCGCGGGGGATATTTAAATCCCCCGCGGATTTCCCTACTACGATAGGTGAAATTTACATGCCCCTTCCGGAAAAGGGGCCAGTGTAGACGAGCCCAATGTGTCTCAATAATACACAACTCTGAAGAGTCAGCTGAAAGGGAGGTTTTGTTCCTCCTGTACAATTAACTGTAGCAGGCTCAGGACCTTATTCAATTATAGTACTGTATTAGATATTTATTATTTTATGGCTTTGACATTTCCTAATAATAAGTATATCCTAAAAGTCAGCCATGCATAAAACCCTAATGACAGGGACACATACTTATGGCTGATGTCCTCAAGCAGAAAAATATTTTTCTTTACGTTGTAATGATGGAAAATATGGTTTTGTATCTGTATAAAGTTACATTAAAGTAAAATATGGTCTTTTAAAGAGCAAAAAGCATCCTTCTTTGCACTTTTTTTGGTTCACATGAGGGGGGGAGAATCTTTCCATCTGCTGTGCTTGCTGTTACTACAGATGGTCATATTCTGTGCATATGGTATATGCATATAAAATCAGTACTATGTTACAGTAGAACCTGACAATCTGCAGCAGAATGCTTAACTTCAATATATTATGGAAATGTATTATAGTACTTTCATTTTTTAAAAACATCATACCAGAAAGTTTTATAGCTCTTGAAGTGAGGTAATACTGGCTAACATGAATGAGAAGATGCTGGGAAAGCACTTCCCAAAGAGTCCTTCCTTAAGAGTCAAGTCCATTGATGTCTGTTGGAAAAAAGAAAATGCTTTATTTGTTGTAATACATCCAGCTATGTTAGCACTCAAAATATGTCAGTGTTCAGCCAGCTAGTGCATGTTTTGGGATCTATGGAGCCAATGCTGTATGAGATGTAAGCAGTTTTCCTGTGAGGGGCTATTTCCATCGACTAAAAGAAAAGATGTGGCACACAGGTCTTTAGCTGAATCAGGCAAGGATCATGTTCCCCCTTTGATTATTACAGAGCATTTGGCCGAGCAAATGAAGCTTTGAACTAGACTGATTGAGGGTTAGTGTAGGGTTTGGATTCTACAGTGAATCTAGACTGGAGTTTAGGTTAAGATGAATCAACAACTTAATTCTCACAACTGTATTGAGATTTCTGCCACATCCAAAAATAAGAGCAAGCCTAGTTTTGGACCTTCTGCCTTGACTGCAGTTCAGCACCACAGCAGAGGATTCAGAACTGGCTGTCTTCTACCTCAGCATGCATAAGCAAGTAAGGTTTGGGTTCCAGTTTTAGCCAAGCTCTAACTATAGTGTCAAGTGTACTCTGGGTGCTTCAATAAATGATGGTTAGAGCTGGTCAGACAATTGAAAAATGCCTCTTTTCTGGCTGAAACAGGCAATTTCCACAGAACCAAGTCTAAAATTACGAGATGTTTTGCTAATTTCGTCAGCTACCATGCCTCATTAAAGGTATAGAGGACTCTTGAGTACCTTTGACTTATGAAGCCTTTTCCCAAGTTTAAAAAAAAAAACCACAACAACTCTGTTTCCATAAAGTTACATGCCAAAAACATCTTAAATCCATATATCACAAGCATAACCAGTTCCCAGCTGGCTGATTACAAATGCTTGATTTCTGTTAGTTTCCCTTTTTCAACGTCCCAGTTTCTAGTCAATGAACTGACATCATGCCGAATAGTAGTTTCTATCTAGTACCAGGCATCCTGTGTTGTGGCATCAGGAGTTGTGACAGGCACAGGGGAGGAGCACCATACCGTTAGCAGTTGCCAGAGGCATTCCATACTTCCTCTCTTCTCCCACATCCATTACAGTGTAGTGTAGTGGCTAAATCTGGTAGTTTGACAAAGAAAAGCTGTGTTGGAATAGATACAGTCATTGCTCTTCATTCTCTTGCCTTTTTTCCCCTCCCATTTTAATGCCAAGCCAGTACATTACTCCCATTTGATCTTACGACCTTTCTTGTTCACTGAAAAGGCGCTACAGCCTGGTACGAGTGTATTTATGCTAGCTAGCTTTAAATTGCTAAATTTCTAGAGCAACTCTCTCATTTTTCTCCCTTTTTTATTATAGGTTTGCTTTGTAAATCTAGATGCAAACAAAGGTGATTGCAGTGACGAGCACTTAAAACAGGTAACAAATTAGAAGAGGCCCTAATAATGTATGTTTGTGTTATTCGCTAGAAGGTGTGATGAGAATTACTGAGCGGCACAAGCCATATCCTTGGGCCCAATTTTCTCTTGTCCTCTTTAAACTTTGAGGACTTTGAAATCCAGACATGCTAAATTTTACAAATGGGCACTCTTTTTAATACAGCCTGAATCAAACCTCCCCACAAACATCAAAGTGTTTGAAATCTGGATTTGGTTCCATTTCTGCATGTGGCTTGATGCTCAGCTCAGATGACAGCTACTAGACTTTTGTGGTCTAAATTTACAATGACTATTTTGTAAGTGGATTGCCTACTCTGTCTTGTTTTATTGAAGCAGCATTTGCATGTATTGACACTGAAATTGTTTATCTTGACACTTCAGTACATAAAAATAGTCTTATAATGGTTTTTCTTCCTATCATCAAGCAACTCCTGAGGCTCTTTTACTCACTCTCTTAGGTTTTACTCAGCTGTTCAGTCTTATTCAGACAAACTCCAGATGATATGATTGGGTGGGTTTCTGAGTAAAGACTGGCTAAAACAAATATTGAAAGGCCTAAGAATTTTGACTCATTGGATTTCTGCTTATTTACTGCAGTAAAGCAGGGAGCTCTTTTGCAATTCATAAAACCAGCTACACATAGAGCTGAAAATGTGCATCCGCCTAAAATGCTCAAGTCCTGTGGTTATGGGAAGAAATCACATTTTTTAAAGTGTGGCACAAAATGAGCTTTATTATATGGCCTCAGCATGGCAGCTTAAATCTTCCCTTATTGTCTCTTACTTCCATCATACCTTGGCAGCAAAAACACATGACAAGTGAACAGCTCCAAGGTCCATTGGCCATGGTTAGAGTGTTCCTCGGTGAAACAATAGAATTAATTTGCCGGGGCCATTCTAAGTTGAGGACTGCCATATTGTTTTCCTAATTGCTTTGTGCCAGTTATTCACTAGCAGGAACTCCTTCTACAAGCAGCTGTCAATAGCCTCAAGCTGTGAAAACTTAACAGCTAAAATATACACATCTTGAACTTCCAGAAGCAAAATGAGTTTGATGAATCAGCTGCTTATGTGTAGATACCAGATTGAGATGCTTAACTTCACTGAATCCACAGAAGTCCTAAATTATTTCTTAATGAAAGGAGGCCATTTTAAAAATGTACTTACAATCTCAGCATTTTTTCAAAGAACCAGTGTAATACAAGTCATGGGGATGGACTAATGAGCAAGAGAGCCTTGAAACAGACTAGATCCTGGCAATTATAAATGAGTTTTATGCAGCACTTCTTTGCAATGGTCTAGAGTTAGAATCCTCTCCCACAAGCACACTCACCATTGGAGACTCCTCACAGCTGCATGTGGTTTGACCCACAGTTAGGTTTGTCAGACAGTTTTAAAAAAATACTGAACATAGCAGGAAAAAAATTGGTTGAGCAAAACAAAAAACAAAAAAAACAAACAGATGCACCAAAACAGAAAGAGTCACTGCGCCTTTAAATCCCCGCACTTCCAGCTAAATGCAGCAGGGAAAGAATATCCCAAGCGGCCGTCCATCCATCCAAGAAATAGAAAATACAGGACATATACAGAAAATATCCAGTATTTTCTAATTTTTTTTACCACGCAGAATGCCTGGCACCCCTAACCACAGATCCATATCATGATGCCTTCACTGGCCATGTCTCTGAGCTACCCACAAGTCCCTCCTGCACAGTGATACAGGGAGGGTGAAACCTTGCTTTCCAACATTCTCTTCCTCCCTTCAGGGCCTCTCCATATCTAGGATACCCAGGAGAGCCAACAGCCACAGCAGGCCCCTGGGAAAGATGGAGGGGGGCTGGCTCAATGCTACCAGAAGGGATGGGACCTCAGGCAGAAGGGGCAGGACCAGGGTAGTCAGCCCTCAGTGCCACCAGGAGCACATTGTAAGGGCTCCCTCCCCCTGCCCTTAGAGCTGCCCAGAGCATGTTACACAGAGCTTTAGTGTCACTTTAAAGGGTCTAGGGCTCTGGACATCACTGCTGTCACAGTAGCAATTGCAACAGCAGCAGCAGCCCCAGGTCAACTGTCCCCTTTGCCACCCCGCCATGTCAGCAGGCCTGGGGATACCCCATGCAGCTGAAAAATGCCAAGTCTGCTAACTCAGAAGCCCTCCGTATGTGACTTTTTAGCAGGGCACAGGATTTGGCTTTCCAGAAGTAGTTACTAGGGCATAGTCTGAATGTTGTTTAGGTATAAAGGGAAACTGGCGTTCTTTCCTTCAACATTAATGAACATTTTAAAATATATGCCACTAAAACGAAAGTTTGTGTGTTATCTGTCAGACTCTAAAGAGGAGATCAGTCTGTCTTCATTTCTATGCATAAATCACAATGACTTTGTCTAAATCTACTTTAGATAGGATGGATTAAGCAACATGCTAGTGCAGTGAAAATATTTAATAGAAGGATATAAAAGATCTTGGCGTAACTGCCAGGCACAAAAATGAAGTTGTACAGTGCCATATGTTACATATTGCTGCTGCCTGCTTGGATGTAAAATCATCCTTTTGTCCCCTATAAAATAGTCTATAGTGCTTGGAACAGGATCATGACTCACCAGCACAGCACCTCTGGCTAGTCTCTGAGGGGATTAGCTCTTTCAGCCCTGGAGTGCTCCACGTTCACCGGTGTCTCACCTGCAGTTACCTGTCTTCTGCACTACTACAGACCCAGTGTCCCTTCTGGCCCAAGGCACCCTTTCCTCAGGTTCCTGCCCCACAGCACTATTCATACACTCTGGGGTCTTCTGTATCTGGCCTACAGTCTGGGAGGTGGGACAAGCTAGAGCTACCCAGCTGTGCCTGCCTTTCCCCAGCACTGCTCTCTCTCAGGTACCGGCTCTAGCTTACCAGACAGCCAAGTCCGTCCTGCTCCACAGCTGAAGAGCATGCTCTGTGCCTCTCTAGGAGCCTCTATACTGCCCCAGGTGGGCCCTATTTGGTTGTTTCTTGCCTCAGCTGTTTGCTCCACAGTCCCAGCCCTCTCCCAGGGCTGGGTTTAACCCTTGTTTCACTTGGAGTGGGGTGACTCCCTTCTATAGTATTATAGACTATGTTACAGGGGTTTCTTAGTTCTGAATTTAATTTATTCTTCCCAAACCTTTTGCTTTGTTTCCAAACAGGGATGAAAAAAATGCATTTAAAATGTCATGGTTTTCCAAACCAATTAATATGATAAATATGGTAATTTAAGCAAGAGAAAATATTCATGAATATAGAGAAAAGACTATAATTGAAACAAGACAAGAACTTTTTTGTACGAGACTAAAAATGTCAAAGTGAATTGAAGCACTGAATTTGTTTTATGTCAAATATTAATACTTAGTCATATCTACAGCTCGGTGTATTGCAAAGTAGCTTGTTCCCTGTAACTGAATTAGGTTTTCCAAGCCAGCCAGATGTATTATGTCTAATTTAAATCAGAGCAAGGAGAAGTATCAATACTGTAAGCTTATTTTGAAGCTAAAGGGTGAAAATGAAAGATTTTTGTATTGTATGGTAGTTAAAGCACAGGGCCAGGTGTCAAGGGTCTGGATTCTTTTCATGGCTATGCCACTGACATGCTGTGCTTTGTCATGTATAAAGTCAACATATTAACAGTTACGTCCCTCAGAGAGGTATTATGTTGCTTAATTCCTTATTGCTCATATAGCACATTGAGAGCCTGATGCAAGCGCTTTGGGGCAGGGAGCCTTATTTTGTTCTGCATTTGTACCTCACCTAGCACAATGGGGCCCTGATCACTAGCAGGGGCTCACAGTTGTTACTTCTATACAAATATTATAATAATAGAGCAAAGTGGCATTATCATTGGTCGTCTTATCTTTGGTCCCATGTCCTGTGGAAAACACATGCCTCATAGATAGTTATTATGTTTTCACATCACAGATCAGTTATGAAACCAAAGGATCTATAGAGTACCTTAAATCCAAGAAATGGATGTTTAAATCAAAGTGTGTATTAAACACATCACTGTAAATATACATTTGAAATTGATTCATTTCACAGGGCAAAATCCAACAGATCTTTTTCCATTAAAACTCCTTTTGATTTCTTGCTAATCTTAAGCCTGGGTAGGAACTACAAGATTTGGCCCATAACATTATTATTGAATCATTTGTATTTTACAGATTAACTCTATATCCAGTGTTCCCATTTGCTTACAAGCTATTCCTACACCATATAAAGACCAAGAATGTTCATAGGCATGGGTACTGCACTACTCTCTGATCCCTAATGTCGTCATGTCCTGGTCATCCCTCTAGGGTAGTGTAGGGATATTTGCACTGCTTCTGCTGTAACTGTTTAGTACTTAATAGAGGACTTGAACTTTCAGTGCTGCCAGTTGTATTTCTGGCATGTTCTGAGAACTGAGTTCCTTTCAAAATGCTTTCAAAAGGAATGTCCACAAAAGTGTCCTTTACATGGTCACGGATGCAACAGTGACCTCTGACTGGGATATGGTAGAGTGCTGTTATTTCAAACATATTTTTCCCATTGCAGAGATTGATCAGTGTCTCGCCAAATCTCCCAAAACTTATCAGCTCGATGAATGTACAACCACCAAAAGAAAACGAAATAGTCCTGCTGAGCGGATTAACTTCAGGAAACCTTCAGGCTGATATTGAAGTTTCCCAGGTAGGTGCTGTAAGCTTATCTTTAGGAACACATCTCAGCCATTGGGGATAGTGTGTACCATCCAGAACCTTCAAGCACGGAGCCAGAGCGAGCTTTAGAACCATGCAGCTGCATCCACATAAAAAGAAGCAGAGTTGTTTTAACACCATTTATGCAGCCTCTTAGTTAAAAGCCCAAATCAGAGGTGAACTGGGGGTTGAACTGAAGTAGGAAAGGGTGGAGTCTCTTTTCCTCCAGCTCCTATCTATAGCTGGGTGAGTGTTAGTACTGCTGTAAGTGTAGTAACTCAAACACTCATTCAGTACCCCCATAGCTCCTACTGTGCATCCTCCTGAGAAGATAGTGACATCTCTTGTTCAGGATCAGTGCCGGCCCACATTTTGGCACCTGAGGCGGGGTGCTCAAATGATGCCCCCATGCCTCCTTTTCTCCTGCCTGCATGTTATGTCTCTTGTGCCCTCCTTCCTCCAGCACAGCACTCTACCATGTCTTTTGTGCCCTCCTTCCTCCAGCACAACACTCCACCATCCATGCATCTAGAGCAGAGAGAATACATATGCACCAACAGCAGACAATTTTCTACACTCTGGGTCCTAGTGATGCCCTCCCCTTCCGAGTCTGGCACCTGAGGCGGCCGCCTCAATTCGCCTCATGGTAAGGCCAGCCCTGTTCAGGATCCTGCTTCCTGAAACAGCATGGGCCAGAAGGGCAGCACAGACAGAGCAGGGGAGAGGAGAGCATTTTAATGCTTCAGCATTCATGGTGGGGCAGGGGAAAGGGAAAGGGGGACTTTGGGGCAGAGCTGCTGCAGATTTGCTTTTAAGTGAGGTCTTGCTCCTCCCACTGGCCAGCTACTCCAGCTGTGCTCCCTATCTCCCTCCCATCAGGCTTGTCTCATTATGCACCCATGAAAGGAAAGTATAAGAGTGCTTTAACATCCCATGGGCTAAATTGTGTCACTTACCTATGGGTGCATTTAACTGCAGAATGGGAGAGTCTGACTCTGAGAGCTTTTAACCCATCAGCACTTGTCCCTGCATCAGCCTCTGTACAACAGTAAAACTAATTGATTAGTTTCTCCAATTAATACTTCAATACAAAAGTAAAGATCAGCATCCAACCCCCTCATTCTGCTGACTCTGCCAATGATTTGCATGCCAAGAATTCCAGCACCACATGTGGAAATGGAGCAAAAATAAAATGGTAAAGGTAAATTAGAGCAGTTTTTAAACAGAGATTTCAGAAGTGTAGCTACTTATTTCATTGGCAGATTTTTTTTTGTAGTTCTACATGATTCTCAAGACTTTGAGCCTTTATGTTCATACCTGTGCCAAGAGGAAAGGATGAAAGTAGCTCAATAAATTGGGCTTGATTCTGATCTCATTTATCCAGGTTTAAAACAGAAGACATTTCCTTAAATCCATGGAGCTACACAGGTGTATCTGTGCAAGTAAGATTAAAATCAGACCAGGTTATCTTCACTAATCTGCATATGCCTGAGAAATTAATTTGTGTATATAAATATTCATGAAACTGGTCTTGTGACCTCTGTTACAAAGATTACTGCATTTTATGTCCTACTAATTTTATGTCCTGCTGCTTTTTAAAGACAAAATTGTTCTGTTATTGAATTTACTTGCTGTTTATACCTAATGGCTGCATTTAAAAACATAATGGTACGGTTCATGTTAAGTACCAAAGAGCTCCATGGTGCCAGTAAGGAGCAGTGAAGAGTCACATCCCTTCATAGGAGTGCCTGGAGGCCCCTGGAGATCTGAGAGTCTGGTGACCTTAATCCAGTCTTCAGTATTCAAGTAAACAAGTGTTCACATCACAAAAACAGACCTGGCACCCTTGCTGGGAAGACAGGGCAGGGACAGGAATGGAGGCTGACCTACACTTCTCACCTGAGATGTGTGCTATATCTGTGTCAAGCTGAGGTGAGGTAGCATTGGCATCAGGAAGCACTGTGCTAATTCTGTCCTTGCAATATTTATCTATCTTGGAAAAGGATTTCAGGTTTTTTTTTCACATGCATTAAATTTACACACACACACACACACTCTCTCTCTTCCCCTTCCCCCTCCCATTTTCACCTTGGTTGTTGTCTGTTTCAACTCTTGACCCTTAAACACTAATAGAACACTGCAAATTGTACTCTGGGGACATTTGCAGAGGAATGTTTATATTCAAATATACATCGAGTGTGTTGTGTAAATTTCATGAATACATTTTATTGGGTTTCATAATTAAAAAATTAAAATAAAAACAAAATAACCTCACATTTACATTTTCAATATATGTTAGCAGCATCCTATTTAAGTAAATTCTTTACTTCATATTTTTATATTTTATATTTTGAAGTACAGGCAGTCCCCGAGTTACATGGATCCGACTTACATCGGATCCCTACTTACAAACGGGGTGAGGCAACCTCGCACTAGCTGCTTCTCCCCAGCAGACCAGGGAGACGTGAAGCTAGCCCCCCCCCCCCCCCCCCAGCAGACCAGGGAGACGCGGAGTGGCTTTTCTCAGCAGACACCTCAGCTTGAGAATAAAGGACTGAGGGAAGTGAGGTGTGGGAGAATAAAACTGAGCTCTGGAGAAATGTTTGGCTAGAGTTTCCCCTACAATATGTACCAGTTCCGACTTACATACAAATTCAACTTAAGAACAAACCTATAGTCCCTATCTTGTACGTAACCCGGGGACTGCCTGTAATACATCTTTAATCTTATTTACTGTTTCACATTACCCTGTTATTTCACATTTCTTCATAGTACTTGTATTAAATCAGAATTCAATGATAGCTTCTTAGCGACAAGTAGTCTCAAAGCTTGTGAATCTTTTGGTGCCCTCTTGGGCTCTTAACAGTATTCATGGAGTTTATCCACTGCAACATATGTGTAGCTAGAAGAGAAGAACAGGTGGGTTAAATGTGCTATTACAGTATAGCACCAGTCCCAAGTCTTTTGCTCTTAGGCTACGTCTGCATTGGCAAGATTTTGCGCAAATACTTTTAGCGCAAGAGTTTTTGCTTTTAAAGTATTTGCGCAAGAGAGCATCTATACTGGCATGTGCTTTTGCTCAAGAGATGTGCTTTTTGCGCAAAAGTCATAGGGCTTTCTTGCGCAAGAAATTCATGTTGCCTTTTACACTGGCCTCTTGCGCAAGAACACTTGCACAAGAAGGCTTATTCCTGAGTGGGAGCATCATAGTTCTTGCGCAAGAAGCACTGATTTCTTACATTAGAACGTCAGTGTTCTTGCGGAAGAACTCGCAGCCAGTGTAGACAGGTGGCAAGTTTTTGCACAAAAGTGGTTGCTTTAGCGCAAAATCATGCCAATGTAGACACAGCCTTACTTATCTTACAGTGGTACCTAAAGTCAGTCAGGACAGGGCAATAATTTTCTGTACGAATACCTAGACAAAGTTGAAGAGCTTTCAGGCTAAGGCCCTCATCTTGCAGTCAGATCTATACAGGCTAATTCCTTCAATCACAAGAGGTCCAGCTGAAGTCAAAATTGAGGACAGAAGGTCCTGGATGAGAACTTCAAAGCTCTGTCACAGTTTTAGCTCTGCCATTGACTCTGTGTATGACCTTGGGCAAGTCAGTTAGACCCAGAATTTCAAAGTTATTTTGGCACTTAACTCCTATTACATATGTAACAGATATCTGAGCTTTCTGGGTATCTGGAACCTATGAAGATCTGGGCCTTCATCTTTCTGGATCTGAGTTCTCCATTGTATAATGGGGATAATAGCATTTCCTTTTCCTCCACCCCTATGTCTTTTGTTTAGCTGGTTTAGTGCTTCACTGTCTTTTACTATATATATAAATGCACAGCACTTAGCCCAATGAGACTGAAATCTAAGTTGAGGCTCCAAGTACTACTATGCTATGATACTATGCTATCATAATATAAGTAATTAATATGCTGCTTTGCACAGGCACAAGGCTAAGGGTGAGAGAGAAATACAGTGTATCTATGATTTTTAAATTTTGTATTTTAATATTATAATAGGTAGTCCCCCTCTCCAATTTCACTGAAAACTAATCATCCACAAAGCTGACTTCTTATAAGCAGCATAGTAGAAATGCTCTTGAAGAAGAATTTAGAACCCACACAAATCATTACTTAAATATTTGAATAACATTCAGAAATGTGTGTATCTTAATAATGGAAAAGATGGCTAACTTTGACCTAGTCCAAGGCAAATAGAATAAGAAACTGAATACAGAATAAGTAATTTGGTAACTTTTTTTTAATGGTTGTACTACAGCAGGATGCTTTCTTATCCCTGATTTATGTAAAACACTTTTGTAATTGAAAATGTCATTCCAAATATATTTGGCATAAATGTATCTGCACAGTATGTTGAAAACCTCTAATTCACAAACTTTATTGCTTTTTTGCTTTTTGATAAAGCTTTGGGGCAGCGTTTAAAAACCCATTTTCAATTAAATAACTGGTTGATATTATTTTTCCCCTCTAGTGTCCTTGGCTGGCAGATGTTTGCTTAGTTCAGTGTGCAAGGGGGAACAGAAAAAACAGCATAGGCTGCATCATCTTTGAAATAAACAAGTTTCTGATTGGACTGGAGCTTGTGCAGGAGAGGCAGCTGCAGATAGAAGCTAATGTCTTAAAGCCTGAGGATGATACAAACTGTTCGGTGTCCTCAATAGAAGAAGATTTTCTCACAGCATCTGAGCACCTTGAAGATGAAAATGAGGCTGATGAATATAAACATGGTAAAAGCAATGTAACTGACCATAATTTTGTTATTGTTTATAGTTATAGGGTGTTGCAATGCAAATAGCACTTGATGTTAATCCATGCATATATTTAATTGCAGTTTAGAAGAGGGATAATTGGAGGGATACAAATCAAGAGATAGGGTACATAGTGTTTGTACAGTAATTGTACATCACTACACATTGCTTTAATATACACTCACCTTTTAGAAAATGACAACTGGTTATATAAAGGCTAAAATATTGGTGTGTTTTTTTTTCTTTTAACAGGTCATGAAAATGTACATGTTACAGAACCTGCATCAGATATTAGAAGGCATACAGGAAAGGGACTTGAGAATCTTCACTGTAGGAAGACCAGGTTGCCATTTGTCCTTGATGACAACTGCTTTAATAAGGAAATCTTAGCTTCCGCTAAAAGCTCTGCTTATTCAGAAGAGGCACTGAATGTTGTGGCTGAAGACAACATCTTACTCACTGCAGATAAATCCATCCAGCAACTACAGTGGAAGAATGATTTAGCTGGAAGAGTTAGATCATCCCCTAATACTAATAGCCTGGAAACATCTCCAGATGAGGCTGAAAAATCCTATCCAGTGTGCACTTCAGCAGATGTATCTTTAACCACAATGGCTAAGGAAGAACTAGCCTATCAGTGTGACACAATAACAAAACACAACAATAAGTTAGACACAGAGGAACACACAGGTGAAAGGAAACCTCATCCTCCTTTGCAAAATGAGCAAGCAATGACAGGTGAATATGCTACAAATTTAGCAGAGTCTGTTCTGCAAGATGCATTTATTAGATTGTCCCAGTCTCAACCCACTTTTACCAAGGAGGCTGCTATTAGCATCTCTGTAGGAAATTCCTTAAGTTCAGCAACACGTACAACAGAAGACGCAATGTCCCGATCATGGAATGAACTTCCAAAAATTGTCATAGTTCAAAGTCCAGACAGCTGTGAAAATACATCAGAATGGGCAGGGTCTGGTTTCCCACATCTGTGCCATTGGTCTGAATCAGAAAGTTCCACTGAAATTTCAGAATACCTGCAGGAAGAGAATCCCAAAGGACATGCCCAGAGCGCACTGGAAGTAGCTTTGGCTTGTGCAGCCACAGTTATAGGAACCATTTCAAGCCCCCACGCTGCAGAAAGACTCAAAAAAGAACAAGAAGCCACCGATTCTAAAAGCAAAACAGGTGATAATGATGAGGAACAGATAAAATCTTCACAAGTACTTGATAACTGTGCAGGGATGGACTATTCATTTCCATCTGCTTTGTGTGGTATGACTCAAGTAGCAAGTGCTGTAGCAGTCTGTGGTCTTGGAGAAACAAAGGAAGATAAATACCCTGTAACGTCAAGTGGACTTTTATCTGCAGCTGAGACTTCTGCAGCTATTACCCTTCATTGTAGTATAGCCATAGGAAGCAGCGTGGAGAAGTTGAACAATAGCATTGCAGAGGCATTGCTCAAAGAGGCATCCATGATTTTGACAAAGCCAAATACATACAGAAACGTAGGGGACTTTATGGAATCGATAAATGGAAGAATTATTGAAACAGCAACAAGGCCCCGAATTTCACCTCTTGATGAAGTAATTTGTGATGAACTCGCCCAAAACGTATCCAATGTTATACTGCGGCATTCTGTGGATGAGGTTAGGAAGAAGAGACAGCTACACTCCTGTTCAGACAATAACTCCGACTTCAGTACACGCGATATGTTTATGGAGACTACAAATGAACTGCTTTTTAATGTGATATATTTCACATGCAAGAAGATGAGAGAGATTGCACAGGTTGGTGAGTGTTCACCTATCTTCTCCGAGGACTTGGACAGATGGAAAGTAATGGAAACAGAAAACCAAGCAACACAGACAACAGCTACTCAAACATCACAGCAAGCCCCAGATCACTCCAATGAACCATTTAGTACCTTTCATGATGTGAATGCTGGCAAAGATCTGGTAACTGTGACAAATGCAAAGAAAGATAATAAGGAGGAAGGAGTGCCAGATGTCCTCGAAAGTGCCACCGTGCATTCAGACCTGTCGTGTAGTGTCAGTGGGAATAACACACTGGTTGCAAAAACATCCCCCAAGAAGAGATATCTGACAAAAGCAACAAGAGATTGCCACAGATCCCCATATCAAAGCAAGAAAGACCTCAGGTCTTTTTCAGACAGAGAAAACACACTTATGGTCAATGAATGCAGACATGGTGCCCAAGAGCAGTTATCTTCTGATGCCATTGACACCACAGAAAACCAGAGCACACGGAAGTGTGATGCTGTGCTAAATAATGAAGTCAAAGTTAGCATGTCTCTGTTAGGTAGTCACGTCTTACTTCCTCCTCCGCCTGTACTACAGGTAAAACATCCAAGGGATAAATACTGTGTAACAGATTTTGCAGAAGAACTGGCAGAAACTGTGGTCTCTATGGCCACAGAAATAGCTGCCATTTGTCTTGAAAACTCAAATGGTAAGCAACCCTGGTTCTGTGCATGGAAAAGAGGAAATGAATATCTAGTAACCCAGAGTCTATCATGCAGAACTATAAAAAGGAAGAAGGACTCACAGCCCAATGGCTCAGTTATTAGGAAGCACAGACCACCTAGGCTTAGTGAGATCAAGAGGAAAACAGATGAGCATCCTGAACTGAAGGAAAGACTGATGAACAGAGTAGTAGATGAATCCATCAACCTTGAAGATACTCCAGAGTCTGTAAGCATCTTTGCAAATGAAGTGGCTGCTAAAATTATGAACCTAACTGAGCTATCCATGGTTGATAATGTCTGGCAGGGTCCGAACCATCCCAAAAACAGATTGTACTGTGAAAGATGGAGCCGGGCCAAGGGATCCAGCTGTGAGAGCATACCAGAGGAGGATTTGGATTCCAAAAGAGCCATCAATACTTTGGGTCCAATGAACATTTTAAGTCAGCCAGGAAGTCAGACTAGTTCTGTCTCCAAACAGTCTAGTTGTGAAAGTATTACAGAGGAATTTTCAAGGTTTATGGTGAACCAGATGGAAAATGAAGGGAGAGGGTTTGATTTATTACTGGACTACTATGCGGGGAAAAATGCAAGCAGCATTCTAACTTCTGCCTTGCAACAGGTAGCCAGGAAAAATGGCCATCTCAACGTGAGGCCAAGCTGCCCATCCAAACAGTCTAGCACAGAAAGTATCACAGAAGAGTTTTACAGGTATATGCTAAAGGAAATCGAAAAGGAAAATAAAGATGAGATTTCTTCCATCAGGAGTTCAAAGGACTGGAGTGGCAGCTTATTACCACCTTCTCCACGATCATCATTTTGTTTTAGACAATCCTCTATGCCTGACAGCAGATCATCAGCTTCCAGGCTAACTGTGAATGCACCAGTCAAAGCCAACTCGTTAGATGGCTTTGCTCACCACAGACACCGAGATTCTTTAAGTGTTCAGCAGGTCAGTGCTGTGTCTTCTTCAGGTCTTTGCAAGTCAGACTCGTGTCTATACCAAAGATGTAGAACTGACCAGATAACAGACATGCTGATTCATGAGACATGGGCAAGCTCCATTGAATCTCTGATGCGTAAGAACAAGATTATAGGAGATAATGCAGAGGGGACAGATACTGATCAGTTACCCAGTGACTCCCCTCTGCACGTAGAACAATATGCAAACAGACTGGCTGCAAATATTGTTGAAAGTGGGAAAACATTAATTGTCATCCATCAAGATGCCTTTGACGATACAAACAGAGAACATGTAGCAGAAAGCAGATACCTCCCAAGTGTGACTCAAAGTCAGTCCAAACCCACAAAGGACAGAATAAATTTAGATGAGAAAAAGGAACAAATCACAAATCATGGATCCCTCCAGGGAAGCCACATAGGTTCGTCTGCTTTCCTGAGGGAAGTGCCTTTGATTCAGATAGAAACTGATCAAAGAGAAGAGCTGAATAAAGACTTAGAGCCTTTAACTTCTAGTATCATCCCCACTGGGGAAACTAAGGAGCATCTAAACAAAGAAAACCCTTCATCAGCACACTCTGGGAAGCACGTGGTATCAAGCTCCATAATAAATACCAGGTAAGTGACAGAAAAAGATAAGTCAAGACACTGCTTTCCTTTCAACCTTTAACAGTATACAATGGTATCTGGGAGGGGTGTGCTAGATGGGACCTACCTTTTTCAAATATATTGGAGATGAAACCCTATTACAGCCCCCAATGAAGGAAACAAATTGAAAAACAAAATACACTCCAAAATTACCTATGTGCATAGATACCAATTATACTACTGAGGTCCACTTCTGACAGCATGGGACACATGGAGCTGAATTCTGACTCTAAGCTGGTTTATGCCTGAAAACCCAAGATGGGAAAAAGTGAAAAGTTTGAACATTTTCAATTTGGCATAGAGTTCACATTGTCCTTGTCTTCTATACTTTGCGTCACAAACAAGGCCAGATCTAGGAACATGTATTTTAGTGTGGCCCTTATTGGTTCACCTGATGCCACTCTGCCTTCTCTTCTGTTCCCATTAATCCAACCTTAGGCAAAATCACCTTCACATGTGGTCATGCACAGCTGGCTAACACCTCCTTTTGTAAAAACAAAGGGCAGGATTTGGCCGTGAGCTGTCTTTTTTGTTCTTTCACATCACTAGTTATCTGTGTGCCTGAAAAGGAGAACTAGATCTCTTAGAACTTGATATTCAGCTCCACGATTATGTGTGTAGGGATGGGTACCTTGACAAACCTAGGACAGGAAAAAGTCCTTATTGAGCTGCAGATCTTGATTAGTGAAATGAAAAGCTTGTCTTGGTTCATAGAAGTGTGATTTTCCCTCGATTGAAGAATGCTAAATCTGCTACTGTCTCAGTTGAGGTTAAAATACAGTCCTGCACAATCCAAAGGTAAAGTGTCTAATTTTAGTGTACGTTGATCCTGCTTTCCCCTGGCAAAAAGACAGCTGTAGAATTTATGCCAGTAACACCTCACAGAAACAAAAAATTGTGTGGCAGGAATAGAGACAGTGTGCAAATGTAGGTTCCATTCACTCAGTTACCAGAGCATTGTTTGCAAAAACACTATTGGGACCTGGGTTTTGCAAAGTTGGCCTTTAATAAAGTCTTACAGTGGAAGACCTAATTATTTTCTTGCCTGTCCAGAATCAAAAGAAAGACCAATCACTTATATGAGTCAGTAGAATTTTGCAAGGCTGTCTTGGTGTAACAATTTGTATGATGACTTAAATGCTCAAGAGTTGCTGAATAGAGGGATTTTCTTCTACTGATTTGGCTCTGGATTTCAGGAAACTCAGAATGTCCAGAAGCCTGTATCTTTGGTGATTAATTTCAGCTGGAGTAAATTCAGGGCAGCTAACTACTTACTCTGAATACTCCATTTTCTGCAATAGGTTATGCAATGTTTTGACCAACTCTGTCTACTCCTTCTGTATAGCAAAGAGGTTTAAAGCACTGGACACCGAACTATTATGAATATCTTGGTGGCTAATCCCCTCAGCAAATGTGTGCCTGCTTCTGATATGCTAAAGATATTGTTTGCTTTTTCCTGTGTGAAAGGTGGGTAGGCCCAAACTAAGGATGTAAAAAAAAATATAAAATATTAACCGTGTAACCGATAAAAAGTTTATCAATTACATGGTTAATGAGGCTCAGCTTCCAGTTCCCGGTCCTGTGGCCACAGCAGGCCTAGCTGGGCTAGCACAGCCCCCCACCCAGGATGCATTGTGAGCAGGAGGGCCGCTCAGGCCAGCCTGGACACTGGTTAACTGTCCAGGTAAGCACCACCTGATAATGGTGATGCTTACCAGGTAACTGGTTAACCATTTACATCCCTAGGCCAAACCGGAGCTTTGCAAGGTTCCGCATGAAGACAGATGTGGGGATTTTGTGGCTTATGTAGCTCATCTGTGGTTGTAACAGAACTGCTTAATAGAAAAAGTAATAGGAGACCTTGGTTGAAATCCTGGCTCCATTTATGTCGATGGAAAAAATCACAGTGAGGCCAGGATTTCACTTCTCATCATTGGGGATAGAGGGGTCAGTAAGCTTTCAAAGCCTAGACATGTAGGAGGGGTCATTCAGGGCTCCCCACACAGGCAGGTGGGCGCCATGTTACTCTTTCATGGTGTGGAAAGGGGGTGGGGAGAAGATACCACTGGAGCTGGGGAAAGGAAGATGAGAGAGCAAGGCTGTGTGCATCTGCACACTTTACATGCACTTGGGGGCAAATTCTAGTTGTGTGCATAATGTTTTCATGTAGGTAGATGAACTGAAGGATGAGTTGACTTACCTTCTGTTGTCAAACAAGTATGACCTGATCCATCTGTGCCTTTGGTGAACTATTCTTGATGTGGCCATGTGCATGCAGTGGTGGTATTTATGAAACTGAGTGTTCAGTACAGACATTTCATCCCGGGCATTCCACCAGGGCACTGAGCAGCATGGTCTCCTTGTAAAGAATTAGAGGCTGTACAAACCTTGAATGACCCTCTGTGGAAAGAAAAGAGAAGAACGGCTGAGGTTACATGACTGAAGTATTCCTCTTTCAAGTTTACTTTTACTCTGTTTAAAAGCAACCAAAAAATGCCATTGTTGTTTTGCTAACGTTTAGTACCCGATATCATTCTTTAACAATGTCTTATTTCACTTTCAGTTAGTTCATGCAGAGATGGGGAGAAAAAATAGTGAGGAAAGAAATGGAGCATATGATAAGCTGGGAGTAGTAGGGAGCTCCTGTGTAGAGAATACATTGATCCCAATGATGGATCCACACACAAAACGCCGTATGATTCCAGTGGACTTTCTCTGAGAGGTTCAGAGCCACACGGAAAGAATGGTCAAGCTAAAATGTTGCACTTGCAGCATCTAATTCCTTAATGACTCGAAAAGAAAAAAAACGCTCCTCAGTGATAAAAACTTGGGAGAAGGATACGTTTAGGGCTAAATATCGGGTGCAGCTGACATGGCAGCAGAAGTGAAAGTAAGCAGGTGTGTCCTAGTGCGCAGCTCCAGCAAGAGCTGGCTGAGCAGCAGCAAAAGCCAGCAGGGAGCTAGTTAAAGAGCTGGCAAGGACCCAGGTTGCAATAGGACAGTACCTGTAAGAAATGTTGTTACTTTCACTGCTGCATGGTAGTAAAGGGTATGCCTTACTGCCACATTACCTCGTTGTTCAGCAGGCTAAATGATAATGGTGAATGCTTTTGTGCTGAAAGGAAGAAAGAGTATCTACATCAAGGTGGGCAATAAGCTGGAGCTGGCTTGCCATTGTTAGCTGCTTGCAGTCCTCTCCTGCATTACCTGCACATTCGCAGGTACGGGCGCTTGCCATTCCTGTTGGTAGAGGAGTGCTGTCCCAAGTCCAAGGGGACTGCAGGAAGTGACACAGACCGGGTCACCACTTCCCGCAACTCCCATTGGCTGGGAATGGTGATCTGCAGCCAACGGGAGCTGCAAGTACCCATACCTATAGAGGCACAGGTAGGGAAAGTGGTGGAGCTAACCCTGGCAAACCACATCTGGCCCACGGGCCAGTTATTGCTCACTGCTGATCTATAGGTGTGGAACTTCCTTGTGGGAATGGGGAAGCTCATGAAAATAAGGTCCATTTTTCCGTGTACAGACCCCCGCTCATCCTACCTACAAACAACACATCCCTGTAGGTACAATATCCTCAGCTCTCTCTTGGTGCTTGCAGTCATTTCTTTAGATCTCGGAACTGAGAACAAAGTACTCCCTTTATGGAGGTCTCACTTATTAACTTCTTTTACAGAGTACAAAAGCCTGCTCTTTACTCCCTTCAGCCCAATGCTGATAAGCTTCCTCTCTCTAGTTCAAGAGTCCCCAACCTTCCTCCCAGGGCTGAGGTTAGAGTTCAACAGACTCACCCTGTTCAGATAAAGAGTTCACAGCTCTCCTAGGACTGGGTTACGATTCAGTTCAGCTGTAGTCCTCAGCCAGCTTCTCCTCTTGTTAGCTGATCTGGCAGCTGCATCCCTTATAAGGCTGAGCTCTGGTAGCCTGCTGTGGCCAGATGTTCATCAGTCAGTCAGCTGCCAACCAGCCACCAAAGCTTACAAATAGGCCAAGATGATTCGTTCTTCCTAAAGAAGCCTGGCATGAGTACACTGGCCCCTGACTACTCTTAAAGGGTTAATGACCTGACCAGTCAGCCGCAAAGTTCATTTGGAACCAATCAGCAGCCAGTATTGTACAGTGTCGTGTTAAATGTCAACTATTAAAATAATGAAGAGAAAGTTTAATAAAAGCTTTGAGGACATAAGGAAACTTTCTCTGGTTGTTTCATTTAAAGTAAGATGATTAAAAGCAGCTTTTTTTCTTTTGCAGTAAAGTTTCAAAGATGTATTAAGTCAATGTAGAGCTGTAAACTTTTGAAAGAGCTACCTTAATGTTT
This sequence comes from Pelodiscus sinensis, assembly GCF_049634645.1. Classification (NCBI taxonomy): domain Eukaryota; kingdom Metazoa; phylum Chordata; order Testudines; family Trionychidae; genus Pelodiscus; species Pelodiscus sinensis. The sequence continues at coordinate 19,192,525 of NC_134720.1, read as the reverse complement.
TGTTCAGAGTCACAAACATTTCAGAGATATGAAGAACTTCCATTCCCAAGCTGTTCACAACTCTAAGGTTCTACTGTAATTTTGTAGATGCCGGAACTTGGGTTCTCAAGTCCACCTCCCAGTCCCACGCTTAAGAGCTCAAACTTCAACCAAACTGTAATGTCTATGCAACTATTTTAGTGCACAAGTATGAGTCCTGCTACCACAGGTCCGTGGACCCAGACTGGGAGGTTTGATCCTGATGAAACATAAACATTCACAGTGGCTTGTGCTACCATACAGTCTTCTGTAGGCTTACACTTATGCAAGTAAGAGCCAAATCTTTGCCTTGTAATTATTCTATTGATGCACAAGCCAGAACACTGCTCAGCTCGCCTTCCCTATATTCTGTTGACTCTGCAGTGCTATACAAGGAATAAAAGCTTGTTTAAAGTAAGGCAGTATGACTGGATACACAACACGGAGCAGCTCTGTAAAGTGCAGCATTTCGAAGACATGTTTCAGAGTACTGCTGCACGTTGAGCATAAGGATCTGACACAGTATCCTTCAGAAAATTTTCCCCTTACTTTCTGCTGTACAATGCACTGTCAACCCATCTGTCCAGACAAAAGGTAGCTGGATTTCAATGACAGCATGAACAAATAGTTAGGGAAGCACTTTGAGATCCTTCATGATGAAAGGTGCTATTGTTTATTTTAGTTCCTTATTTCATTTTCTATGAATAGATTTAATGATTTCTTAAAGGTTCAATGTTAGATTTATGTCTATGTTGTTTTGAAATAGCCAAATTTTGGTCAAAAGTTATTGAAAATTTGCTAGCTACATTTTTTTTTAAGAAGGATGTTTGCAATGTAAATAATTCAGACGTTTTTAAATTAAACATGAAGGAGAACTTTGGTCTGTAGCACAGTCAGTAGCTAGAATGTGTATGAGATGGCTTTGCACAAAGCATCTGTACTTTCCGTGTCAGAATGGATTAGGGAAAATAACGTATGTATCACATAAGAGCATATTCCTCTTCCAATTAGAGGTCCTCCAGAGACATTTAAGAGGAAATTGGACTCACATTTGAGCATAAAGTTGGTATCTTTCAGTTCTAAATATATTAATAGTGTTTTTATCAGGCATGTACTACACTTCTTTTCAGGGATTTGTATTTGGCTCAGATATGTATGTCATTTTTAATACTTTGTGATGTCTAACGCAATCATTCTTTTTTACTGTTGCACTTTAAGAAATTTAACACCATTCTTATGCAACTGGAAATGCAAAGGATGCCTCTATACTGCAGGGCTTAACTTGAAATAAGCTACACAAATTGAGCTACGTCAATTGTGTATGTTATTTAAAAATAGCTTATTTTGAGATAGGGAGCATCTACACAGCACTTATTTCAAAATAGATCACTCTTCCTCCTACTTCTCTTATTTCTTGTACAATGAGGGCTACAGGAGTCAGAGTAAGCAGTCCTCCAGCTTGACAATATTTTGACACTATTTCAAAATAACCGCCTGCAGTGTAGAGGCAGTCTAAGTTATTTCAGAATAGTGCTAGTTATTTCAAAGTAGTGTTGCAGTATAGACATACCCAAAGAGAACAAGCATCCTTAAAATACTTACTGATAACAGGATTCATTTGTTTATATTTTCAGAGCACTGTACAAACATGAAGTGCTGTCCCATATAACTGCCAAGAATTACTGGTATTCTAAAGGCATACAAAGAGATGTGTCCTTTTCATCCGGTGATGCCTGGAGTGGACGTTAGCTGACATCCCTTTTCCTACCCAGCCAAAGGACATATTTTTACATGCAAGGGTTTAAATATCCAATTACAATTAGGTCATTATACTGGCCCATCATTTGACAGCTTTAACATTTATGTGATGTGGCATTCCCAAAATAATGCAATGGTTAAATGTTATGTTTTATAGTAATGAAAGCCATTTTAATGAGAATCTTAGACCAGATTTTTAAATGATTTTGTGTAAGAAGCAATAGTCTAGCTTCTGATCTCACACCATTTTACATGGGTGAACATTCAGTTCAATGCTTGACTTCAGTAGACTTACTCTACATTTATACTGAATGGGAGATGAATCAGTTCCACAAGTATCCCCAAGAAAGTACATCCAGAAACTGACATACTCTGTCCAGCTGCTGCTTGGCTCTTTGAAAGCTTTGCTGTGCCTGAAGGCTGGAGACTCCAGTTTAAACACCTGTATTTTTCACTTACCATATCAACAATACCTTTGCTTGCAGTGTTGATACTAGAAGCAAACCAGATGCTGAAATCATGGTGGAAACAAAAACAGCTGAAGACTTTCCAAACCCTCTCAACAGCAGCGATGAAAGCACAGGCAGCTGGTCCCAGCTAGTTAATGATGAGGACAATCCTGACGATGCAAGTAGCTACTTGCAACTCAGTGAGAGATCCATGAGGTATCTGCATTCTATTTGTTTGATGTACAATAAGGACGAATCGCCAAGCTCAAGATTTGACGGTTATGTGTTAGGAATGTGAGATATGACCAAGGTGTAATCAGAACGTACAGAAAGAACTAGCTACCGAACATGTCTTCTGTTTTGCAGTGCATGTGCTGGTTCTTAGCCAGGCCTTTGTATGCATTTGTCACTAGAAACCTACACAGAAAGAACTACCCAACCCCAAGCAACTGAATAATTCCCCTACTACAAAAGGACCACTTGACAAATTAATCACCATAAGCCATGAATTGTTTTATCTACTGCTGCTTGCAAAGATGCTTATTTTGGCATCTTCTTGGCTAATTTACATTTTAGGATGTTGTACAGAGCTCTCTATTGATTGGGATAACCACAGAGTAAAATATTAGGGCTATTTTATGACTGAGCCCATATGGGTACACAGGAAATTTCTTCTTTCCCTAGAGTCCCTGAATAGGGATAGCTTTGATATAGCTACAGGGAGAAGAAGGCACAGGCCAGCAGCACTGGTGACATTAGTGTTCCCTGTCCCTTTTATACCCACACAGCTGATCAGCATAGAGACAGCAAATTCTGAACAGATGGCAGAGTTTCTGCTATATCATGCCCTTTTCTGGGTTAGCAGGTGCAATTGTGACTGACTAACAGCATCATTTTTCCTGGGGATTGCCACTGTAATGCTCTACAGTCTGCACCCCTCCCAAGCTCACACTGTCAAAAAAAAAGTCATCTGGCCCTTAGAGTTTATATACATTGCTATTAATCTGACTGGCCTTAGCCCTTTACAGATTTACTATTAACTAAATGAACTCGTAAATAAAGCTAATTTTCTGGCAGCTAGCCACCTCACTCTCCTGAGCATTATGAAGACAAAGGTGAAAGTACTATATTGGCGCGTGGAAAAGCAGAGTCTAGTAGTGCGGGTTAGTTGAAAGAACGTTGAGCTTGGCTATGTATGTGAGTTTGAGCGAATGTGCAACTCATTATGTACATAGGCCCAGCCTTTAACAAATTCTTAAATGTGCAAAAATTAATATATTGTGCCTTCTGGCTTTCCCCACTGAAAAATCAATGCAGCAGCCTATCGCTCACTAATCATTGACACACTGACTTTGTAAAAGTTGATGGCAAGAGGTATACTCACTACTTTGGTGTGAGAAACTCTGTAGGGGTATGCCTACACAGCAAAGTTATTTTGAAATTACAGCCGTTATTTCGAAATAACTTTCCTAGCGTCTACCCAGCCAAACCGCTATTTTGAAATGAATTTGAAATAGTGGAGCTCTTATTTCGAATGTGGTAAACTTCATTACATGAGGAATAACGCCAAATTCGAAATAGCTATTTCGAAATAAGTGCTGTGTCGACACTTATATTGAAAGAGAAGGCCCCCAGCCCTTCCCAGGGTGTCCTGCTGGCCTCTGCAGCCTCAACCAAGAACACTCCTCTCCCTCTCCCTACTCCTTAAAGGGGTAGACTCTGGCCACAATGCCTGTGCCAGCTCCAAGCCTGCCAGCCTAGAGCCAGCAGTCATTGCCCCTAACCCAGTGGCCCCAAAACAGGAGCCAGCAAGCCACTGGCAGCCAGCCCTCCACCGCTCCCCATGAGCAGTCTGCCAGCTCCTAGGAGGCTGCCGGGGCCCGGAAAAGGCGGGCTCCTACCTGGTCCATGGTGGAGATCATGGACCTTATTCAGGTTTGGGGGGGATGCCTCCAACGACCATGATCTCTGCACTAGACGGAGGAACACAGCTGTCTATGGCAGGATAGCTGCCAGCCTGGCCACCAGAGGCCACATGGAACCCAGGAGCAGGTTTGCATGAAAATCAAGATGGTCCAGCGAGACCCCCCAACCCTGAGCCCTGAGCTTCCCCTCCCCTTTCTTCTCCATGCTTCCCCCTTCCAGCTCCCTCCTCCCAGGTTTCTCCCTCCCCTCTTCCACCCTCGCTTCTCCCATTTCCCACCTCCTTTCCTCAGTCTCACCAGAGTTTCATTCCCTCCCCCCCCAGTTTTGTTAAATAAAGAGAGTTTGTGATCATGAAAATACATGTATTTTATTTGACATCAGAAAGGGGGAGGGGTAAGTGGAAAGATGTGAGGGAGGAATGAGGCACAAGCCCCTAGTGGGGCAGACCAGGGAGACTCTTAGTGCTCCTCGGAGTGGAAACTCTCCCGCAGGGCCTCCTGGATACTGACAGCCCCCCGATGGACCTCCCGGATGGCAGCCTGCAGAAAATGCAGCCAGGCTCGCAGCAACGTGTCCACGAGAAGCACCAGAGTGCCCAGGGGCAGCTCTGGCTCCATGTTGCAGAGTGCTGTGGTGTCCCGAGTGAGGGCGACCAGAGCACGCAGAGACAAAATGCTTTGCTATCCTTCACTGAGGTAGGCAAGCAAGCAGGGAAAGCTGAGAACTGGCTGTCTGGGGAGGGGGTCCCTTTAAGCACAGGCCTCAGATAGCCTCAGGCAGCAGCCACACAAAGTAACTCCTGAACTGATGCCCTGCCGGACCTGGTTCTGGCCGGCCTTTAATGCGATTTAGCACTCAGTGTGGACGTGCTATTTTGAAATAGCAAACAGCCATTCCAGAATGCATTTTGTGTGTAGACATGTTATTTCTAAATGAGCTATTTTGAAATAACTATTCCAAAATAAGATGTTTCAAAATAATGCTGTAATATAGACATACCCTAGGAGTTTTAGTTGAAATAGACTGGTTCAATTTCAGCCCTGTAACATAGGATCCATTATTAGTGTTAAAATGCACTGGGGTCAGAAAATACACAGCATCTTGATTATATTATTATGTCGCTAGCATGATAATCTAATTCATGATGGTGTCATGTGATGAACCAGCGTCATCATATCCAACAACCTGAGATGAAAAGATTTATTCTTGCAATGTAACTAAAGAGAATGCTTCCAAATATTATTGCTCCCACTGAATAGTGGTCCTGGTTAAAATCTCAGTCAGTTTCAAGCTGACCAGGAACATAAAACAGATTGTCACTTGTGATAGGGAAGGGTAAAAAGCCTGTTAAAAGGGAAAAGTGGCAGCTGAGACAGGGCAGCTGCAAACTAATTAAGGGCCAGGTGAGCTGAATTAGGCTGCTACAGGGCATCTTTAAAAGCCTTCCTTAGGGCGGAAGGAGAGAGAGTGGAGGAGGAGGAGGAGCAAACAACCCGGTGAGAAGGAAACTCAGAGAAGCAGAACAGGAGGAACCTCCAGCCCTGCCAAAGGCTGCAGGGGGCGGTGAGGGGCTCGAGCAGGAAGTGTTGAATGGCTCCCTATCCCCATGGGACTAGAAGAGGGCTTACTACTCAGCTGTGACTGGCCCAGGATTTCAGCCCAATACACTATTCTTTATGCTGAGGGCCAGGAAGGCCCATGGCTAAAACCTCTGCATGTGAGAGGCCCGTTGTAGTCCCCAAAGGGTGAGATAGTGGACGGAACAGGGGTTAGGGTCCCAGGAGGGGACTGACCCAGTCACACACTGTATGTATGTGTTCCATCAGCTTCCCAGCAGTGTTCATATGTGATTTACTGCACTGAAACAATTTCCCTTCTTATGGTTATGGAGTTACCCACAAAGTAAGTAGTGCCTACCCCATCATGTTCAGAGGTATATGAATCTCTGCAAGTGTATCCAGGACATCTCTAACTGCTTGATAGTTGTGCTGTATGAGAATTCATGCAGCTTGTTTCCTGTGAAAGGTTAGATGTTGGACTAAAATTCACATATCACTGCATAAGCCAGTAAAAAGATTGGGTCCACTATTCTTTTTTTTCAGTTTAGAGCATCACTGGATGCATAACTCATCTAGAACTATTGTAAACATGTCAGTATCTTTTTTTCTTGGGAATCATTTGTTGAGCAAGACTGGGATAATATGCCCTGGTTTTGTGTAACCTGGATTCAAAGCTGTAAATCTGTAAACCAGCGGGCCATTTCATTTATTTTTCTTTGTACATTAATTAGAAAATGTATGGATCTGTGATAGTGCAGATTGGCACTAATATTTAAACTTTTGATTTGTCAGCAATGGCAACAGCAGTACCACTAGCAGTCTTGGCATTATGGACCTGGAAATTTATCAGGAAAACATACCCTCTTCTCCTATGATTAAGTAAGTAGCCACTAAAATGAAGTCTAATATTTAGAAACATCATTCCAATTTCAGCTGAAAATCATTTATTATCCAAAATGTGCCCAAACCCCTGCTTATTAATACTTCTAACTCTGTGTAAGTCTTTAGTCTTAGATAAATTCACATTCAGGTACCCTTATGCAGAGTGACAGTACTAGCCTATGGTTAGGCTGTTCTTGGTGGTCATCTTGAAGGATATATTTCTACCATGTCCTGTGTTTAAACGTGGAATTAACTAAGTTATTAACTTCCCACTACATAAACACTGCCTTAAACATAAGTTTCTCAAAGGCTTTTCCAAATAGCAGTTAAGACCAGTACAGCAGAGTCAATTAATTTAAGCCAGAGAAAGAGAAACCATAATATACTTTACAAGATGATGCATTAGCCCAAGACACTCTTTATCCACTGTCTATGGGCATGATTCTACCAAGCTTGCTCAAAAGCAATAAAGTTATAAAGAGATGTGCAAATGCCTGCATAAAGATTCTAGTTCCCTGAAACATGGTATAATCTACTGGAAAGTGATAAAATGCGGTGGGATAATTGTAGAAATTAATATACTGTACCATCATGCAGAGAAGACGGTTACTTTGTGTAGTGGCTGATCCCAGAAACGCCACTCAATCCCCTAATGGATCCCAAACCATTTTTAAATCATTGAGGATCTAGCTTCTCCTGTGAGTCAAAGATTCTGACCTTTCTGATATAAATATAGATCAGTCATCTTTCTGCAGAATCAGAATCAAAAATATTCTTTTTCAGCTGTAGGCTGAGGATGGTAGCGATAATAAAACATTTACGCCTTTCTGCCAACACCATAGAGTGCTGGCTGCTGCCCAGATGCAGTGCCTGTAGAACTAAGTGTTCTCGGTCACTAGCCAGCTATTGGTGGATTTATCAGATCTCAGAAAAGAAACGAAATTCTGGGAAGACAGAGGTGAGGAAAAGCAGGAAAAGCTTGGCAGTCTGTAATTACAGAAAGCACAGATAAGACATAGAACAGTTTAATATTGGAATGGAATATTTAAGACATAGGGGGGCAAGAGAGCCTCCACAGGATTAATCCCGCCTGCAAGGGGGGTTAATCCAGCCCGTGGCCACCCTGCTGCTCTCCCGTCCCCAGGCAAATTGAGGCCTAGGGACGGGGAAGTGCCTGACGTCTCCTTCTTTCGCCCTCCCTCCCCCCTGACCCGCCAGGGATGTGCAGCACCTAGAGTGAACCACTGGCTGTATTGAACTGCTAGTGGTTCACTCTAGGCACCATGCACCCCGTGCAGGGTAGGGGGAAGGGGTGAGAAACTTTGCATGCTTCCCTGCCCCCAGGCCTTGATTGGTTTGGGGGGAGGGGGAGTGCCCAAAGTCTCCTACCGCTGCTAGGGGCACGCAGCACCAAGAGGGAACTGCCAACTGTTCAAAACGGGGCAGGAGGCAAAGACTTCACACATTCTCCCTGACCCCAGGCCAAACAGGAACACAGAAGTGTCCTGGCCCTGGCCTTGCCCCTTCTCGGGCTGCCTAGGGCCACTTCAACACCCACTCTTGATCTAAGAAGATTTTTTATTGTAGATTCATGCTCATACACATATGCCAAGGTACTCACGATAAACCACACAGTGAACACTGCCATTTTAACTTTCCCCTGTATGTGGCAGCAGCTCATATATATATAATCTTGCTTCCAAGTAACATTTTAATTTGAGAGTATGATTCTGCAGACTTTTTTAGGGGGATGATAGTAGTTCTTCCAGCCAAATGGTACACATGCACAATCTCTCTTAAGTACAGGTTGGGATCCTATATAAATCTATACAGCAGACACTAACTCCCCACTATAAATATGAAGTGACTGTAACTTTATCGGATTTACAGCCTTCTGCAATAAGCAGACAGGTATGACCAAAGCTGTGCACTTTTGCAGCCACTCAGGAGAGAGTCACATGCTGTCCAGCTGATTAGCAGAGTGCCCAAGCTAGGTTCTATTTCTCTGCTGGTGGTACACATTCAAACATGCATTGGTGCACATAAAATTATTCTGCACATGAATGAATATGGATGAAAAGATTAGAGGGAACATTGGTGTGGATCTACTCTTCCAAAAAGGGAGGGAAGAGAGCATGGGGTTCTGTGACTCTAAATATGTAGTGTCCCCTCTGCTGTCTACCAGCAAATGAAATAAGGACCTCTCGAAACTTTAGGAAAATATTGCAATAATGCAATTATCAAAACAGAGCTGATATGCTAAGAAAATGACAATCATTGAAGGCACTTGCTTGTGACAGGCACAAAAGGAAAGCAAGATCTAAAAAGATGCAGCATGGGTGGAACATTGTAATACATGGCCTTGTCACAAGACATGTTGTTTCTTATCACAATTACACAATGGCAACAATAATGATACACTGATTTTCATGAAGTGTTATGTACAAGGCACTCTGCAAGCAGTATGTCATACTCTAGTGAAAACACTGTGTGGTATGTACCCGGAGCTGCATCTCCCCCCCATATTACCATTTTTGCAATGTTAGGGTATGTCTAGACGACATGGCTCCATCAACGGAGCCATGTAAATGAGCTTTCTAGACATAGGGAAATGAAGTGGCGATTTAAATAATCGCTGCTTCATTTACATCAAAATGGCCACCACGCTGTACCGATCAGTTGTTTGGTGGCAGAGCGCGGTAGTCTGGACCCTCCGTGGTCAACAAGGGAAGCCCTTGTCGACCGCCCTGGTAAGCCTCATTCCACGAGGCATAACGGGGCAGTTGACAAGGGCTTCCCTTGTCAACCGCGGAGCATCCAGACTACTGTGCTGTGCCGCCAAACAGCTGATCGCCACAGCGCGGTTGCCATTTTGATGTAAATGAAGCAGCAATTATTTAAATCACTGCTTCATTTCCCTATGTCTAGAAAGCTCATCTACATGGCTCCGAGCCATGTTGTCTAGACATACCCGTAAAGATTAAAATTTTACATAAGACAAAATTATCACCTCAACTGTAAGGAAATAATGCTTTATTGTTCCTAATATTACTAACAACAGGTTTTGTTGGTGTTTGTTTTTAAGTGAATTAGCTGAAGAAGAGACTTTCCCTAAAGAACAGCCAGAAAACATAGAGGGTAAGTTGAAATGAATCAGTTGTGAGATAGACATTTTACTTGGTGTAGGGCTTTTGAGGTGAATACCCGTAACTGCATAGTGACTACTTTTTCAGAAAGTACTTCTGGGCTATCAGTGGGAACAGCCAATGATCAAAAAGACTTACTGGTGATCAACTTTGACCTGGCGCCAGAGTGTCCGGACACAGAGCTACGAACCACTCTTCAATGGATTGCTGCTTCTGAACTTGGAATACCAACCATCTATTTTCAAAAATCTCAGGAAAACAGGATTGAAAAGGTAGTATTTACAGCATGGGGCATGACCTTCAGCTAAATAATCTCTGAACTGTAAATCAGAAGTATATAACAACGATGAAATTCCTCAGCTGGGGGGAGGGGGTCTTACAGCTGTTACATGTGGCTGAAAAGAAGTCACCACTTAGCATTAGACCCCTCAAATAGAGTACCGTGCACACTAGCGAAGCAGATTTCACCTAATAAGGTCTGCCATTCCATGGCATGAAAGTGTCAGTTGCATGAATCAGGACAGTGTTAACAAAAAAAAGGCCATTCGTCAGGCTATTCTTGGACAGAACCAAGCCGTTACATGGAGTTTAACAAGTGCCATGCAAGGTCTTAGTCTCCACTTAAGCCAGTTGAGCAGAATCCTGATCCCACTGATATCGATGGCAATCGGAGCAGAATTTGACATGGGACATAAGTAGTGCATAATACTCCGTAGGGACCTCATACCTGGTGATGAATTTCACTTCCAAAAAATGAAAGAGGGTCTTGTTTACAGTGCTTGATTTAGCATTGGTCGCTTGATAGTGGCTCTACACCAAGGGTGGAGAACCTAAAGCCCAGGGACTGGATGCAACCCCAGGCTTGCCTGGATCTGACCCTCAAGGCTCAGGGCTACCCATGAGCATTGAGGAGCCTGCACTGGCATTCCAGCCCCTCCCCCACTAACCCCTATGGGGATGGAGCACACAAAATCTACTAGCCGGGCCCCTCTAGACTCTGGTGTGTGAGGGGAATGTGGGGAGTGTCTTTCTGCCTCTCAGTTGGGAGCTACGTCAATGAGAGGCCTTTCTTGTTTGGTTGGTTGTTTAGTTTTGCTTCACATTTGTGTCTAGCTCCTGAACTGATTTTTCTGTGGGTCAGCAGCCCTCCATCCAAATAAGGTTCCCCATCCCTGCTCTACTCCAACATTGAATCTCCCCTATTCCGGAGCCACACTGCTTCAACCCCAACATGTTAGAGCCACTTCATACATGACTGAGCTTGTGATTAGATGCGCAAGGACCCCAGGAGCTATTCCTGCAGATAGGAAGAGTTGGAGCACAGTTCTGTGCAGAGCAGAGCTCCTTTTCCACAACCACCCACTTAAAGAAATTCTCCTGGGGCAGGTCCATTGGCTTTATAGTCCCTTTGTTTCAGGGGGGTTAGTCCCTCTGTTAGTCTGTAATCGAAAAAACTTTAAAAATAATGAACAGTCTTGCAGCACCTTAAAGACCAACAAAAAATGTAGATGGGATCCTGAGCTTTTGTGGGCACAACCCACTTCTTCTGATTAATCTCTTTGGGTATGTCTACACTACCCCGCTAGTTCGAACTAGCGGGGTAATGTATGCATACCGAACTTGCTAATGAAGCCCGGGATTTGAATTTCCCGGGCTTCATTAGCATAAAGCCGGCTCCACCATTTTTAAAAGCCGGTTAGTGCGAACCCCGTGCCACACGGCACGGGCTAGATAGTTCGAACTACGTAGCCATTCTGATCTATCTGTACACCTCGTTCCACGAGGCGTACAGATAGTTCGGAATAACTACGTAGTTCGAAGTATCTAGCCCGTGCCACGTGTAGCTGCGCGGCACGGGGTTCGCACTAGCCGGCTTTTAAAAATGGCGGAGCCGGCTTTATGCTAATGAAGCCCGGGAAATTCAAATCCCGGGCTTCATTAGCAAGTTCGGTATGCATACATTACCCCGCTAGTTCGAACTAGCGGGGTAGTGTAGACATACCCTTTGTGTTAGTGAAGCTGCAGCACAGTGAACACTTGGCCCTCCAGTGTTCAAATATACAAGAAAGCATAGAGATCTACTGTTTACTCTGCACAATTCAGAGGCTTTTCTCAAGTCTTTTATAAAATCCATAATGGCTTATCCTCTGAATATGCATGTTTAAATTGCAGCAATCAGCTTTCCACAAGAGTACCTACGCCAGTTAAAAATGACAGTCCTTCAGGACTGAGGCTTTAGCTACAAATTAAACATCACTTTTGATAGCCACCGTTATGAAGGCATAACTATCTTTAGATGGAGAAGTGGACAGATTTTTCAAACCCTTTTAAGTTTCATTATAGTGTTTTTCCAAAGCATGTAGGTTCAGAATGGCCTGCAGCTTCATATCCCTACAGCTTGTTTACTCTCCCTAAATGATAATCACAGGATGCCATTTCAAACAGGTTATGGCTGTCAAAGACTGTCCCTTTCCCATGGTCAGTGTTAAAAGTTCCATCTAGCCATCAAGTTTACAGAAATGTCAGAGTATTTAAATAAATTAATGACAGAAAAAATTACAGTCAATATTTTGACATTTTAAAATAATATCTGTGTGAAAATCATTTTATGTAGTAGAGATATTTGGTATTTCTTGAGTATATGCATTTGGGAATCATAAACATAATTTAAAATGCATTCAGCAGCAACTGTCCAAATTGCATCTTATTTAAGAAGCAGCTGTCAGCTTTACCCATGTGCTTTTGCAAGCAGTTAATTCAATTGCTAAAATACACTAGAGAATAATGAAGTACATCCTGCCTACAAAGCTGCTTTTGGAAACCACATGCTTATTACATATAATTAAAATACATATTAAAGGTTTAGGACTCCATATGTAAATAGCAAACAGATACATGAGCTACAAATACACAATATTTTCTTGTGTGGTTTAAAACCAGAAGATGTATAAAGAGGAGCCTAATTAGTTATTGATTGTGAAATTCAAGGAAATGAAAAGCTTTGATTTTCATTTCCAAGCCAGAAAAAAGATAGGCCAGATGCATGACATTATGACATTCTATTAAAATAGGAAAGCACAAAAGTGGCTATAATGTAGGATTTTTTCCAGCTGCTTAAACCTATAAATGAAATGTAACCAAGAAAGAATACCAATTACAATAACAAAAAAGAGAAGTATTTTTCCTTCAAATCTGAGCCCTTTACGTTGGATCCCTGGGGTTGTGCAAGATATAGTACCTATTATTTTGATAATGCGCTGTCAATATCATGGAAAGTTATAATTATTTACCAGGGTTAAAGATCTCACATAGCAGTAAAGAGGAATAACTTCACTAATTATAACAGAGTTGCTCTTGATTTCACTGGTGTCATTAAGAATAGAATCTAGCTCTCTCAGATTATAGACTTTCAGGAATGAAATGCAAAGTTTCCAGCTGTCCAAAAGTAGACATCTTTCAGCTCCATATTTTATAGACAGAACCCTCAGCATATTGCATTGCTATTGTGTTTATGCAGTGCCGGAAACAGTGGAGTTCTGATCCCTGGCAGGACTCAGTAATGTCATCATACTCTAAAGAATTATTTGCATGTATTTATTTAACAAAAGCTGTTAATACACATTGAATGAAATCAAATCCTAAACGTGCCATTTTATCTAGTTTCTAGATGTTGTGCGGTTAGTTCACCAGAAGTCCTGGAAAGTGGGCGATATCTTTCATGCGGTGGTACAATACTGCAAGCAACATGAGGAAAGCAGGGAGGGGATGCCTAGCCTCTTTGACTGGCTTCTTGAATTGGGATAAGAAACCTCATAAATGTTCATCATTTTTATTTTAATCCAGCTTAAGTGGCAGTCGTTTGTGTAATGCTCTTTCAAACATCAGTGCATAAAACAAGCAGAGATATACAAACTCTGCTGACACCATGCACACAACTGTACACTGAGCAAAGTGAAATCAAGGTGCACCATATACTGTTATATCATGTGGAGAAACTTTGACATATTGTACTTTCGGATGTACTGTATTAGCAGAGGATGCCCTTGAAGTCAATGGATAATATGAAGGATGGATGAAAATAGAATGTACTTCTGTAATCAAATATTCCATTAATATCCTTTGATTATTTCAACCAACTGAAATGAAATTATATACCAATAACTTTCAGTTTTTAAAACATTAATATTTGTACAAGTTAACTATTAGAACACTTGTGTTTTTCAGATAGCCAGCCAAATGTGTGCTTAGAAGAATGTGCATCTTTAGATAAATAATATAGATCTATATAAGTATTTTTTTAAATTCTCAATTCTCAAAGTAGAAGACTTTGAACCATTAGAGTGACCTTACAGGTAGATGATACAATAACCAACTGCTGAAAATGCACTATAATTTTCTTATGAGAGACCATTTATTTCTTCTCCATAGTCTTTCACCATACTTGTGTTCTTCTGGAGGAACTGAAATCCAGACACTCAAATATTACTCTAAAACATTCTGATTCCTTTCCATTTCAAGCAGAGGCAGTTTGGACCTGTCGATAATTAGAAGATACGGGTTCTATCCGAGCTCTGACCTGCTGTGTCAGCTTGAGCAAGTCACGTCATCTCTATCCTCAGTTTCCCTATATGTGAAAAGGGGGTGATGACAGCTATTTCCTTAAAGTGCTTTAAGATCTAAGGTTAAAAAGCACTATATAAAAGCATATGACATTATTTTAGTCTAATTGATTCTTAAAAAGAAAAATCAACTGAATATAGTGCTACCTGCAAAACTGATTATATTGTCATACGTATGCCTGGGCCTAAGTGTTGATTTTGTTTTTATTACTTACAAGAATACAGAATGATTCTTAGCATCGATAAGTACATGTTTACTTTAGGGCTACCTACTCATTTTGGATATATATGTTTGGAATAAAAATTATAGTTGCTGTTATTACAATAACATTGATATAACTGCAGTGGACTGCTGTTGAGAAGATCCGTTAGTATTATGCATGTAATTATAAATTCTCTTGACTCTGCCAAAGAGCTTGGTTTTGAATTTAAAGGGGAAAAAAGTGTATTGCAGCAAAAGTCCTATTGTTTGAATTTCACATATATTGTGATTTGCTTCTTTGAAAACACATTCATTTTTGTTTCCCCCTACAATAAACATTGTAATAGAAATTCTACCTGTATTTCCCTGATAAAATATGACAGAGATAATTTATTTTCCTTTTTTCAGTATATGCGTCTGTAATTTTTCCTGAAATAATTATCCTTTTGCACTAAATATTTTTTTGAAAATGTTGAAGTAGTTTTAAATAAATTATGAAAAAGAGCCATACTATCATTGTTACCACCATTAAATCCATTTTCACCCTCTCCAAGTCATTTGCTGAGGGGAAAGAATTGTCATTGAATCAACATCTGTAGTTATGTGATAAAGGTACATGGCTAACTCTACATTTACTCTACACAGTATTCACAAAACAGTAAAGGTCATTTTACTGCCAATATAAAGGTTGATCTATTATATATACTAAGTTTAACTGTACATCTATTGGGCCCATACCTGATAAGTGTTGACACTCCACAGCTCCTGTTGGTGCCAGTGGAAGTTGTGGGCACTCAGCATCTCTGACAGGCTGGTTGTTAATGACCTAAGTGCATAGTGTTACAGATGGGAAGTACTTTTGTTTGTTCTGATAAATGGGAAAAGGTATTTATTTTTAGACAAAATCCGATTAGTTGTCAGTATATGAACTTTTGCTGTGCTAGAATACATGTTTACTTATCCTACAAAGCACAACTATCATGACTCAGTTGTAACAGTGTGATGAAGTTACTTCTGTACAGTAGTTCTTAATGTGGCAATCTAATCAGAAATAAATTTGTGTTATAGTATGTGTCTCCTCTGCTTTTCTACAAGGTGTTGATGTGTTTTATTACATATTGGAAATGGACAGAATAGCAGTGTAATACATTTTATTGGACCAACTAGACAATATTCATGACATAATCCGATAGCCTTTCCAAATGTGCTTTTGCTGACTGCCATGTCTTCTAATTGGCCCTTACACCAAAGATGTCAATGGAAGTTAATGTCCTTCATCTCAAAGGCACCCCCCCCCCCCAGTTTTATTTATTTATGTTCTAATTTTCCAAAGTGCTGTTCATGTTTAGTGCTCATTGACTTCAGTGGGATTTTGTAGCGGCCCAGGATCTCTGAAAAATCAAGCCACAACTTGTATCTACTTGGAGTTCTGTTTTTAAAAAGCCATGGAATGGGTCATTAGATCTTAACAGATATCAGAAACCAAACCGGGTCGGACTTGGCAATATATTGATGTGTAATTTTGAAAGAGGCTCTGATGTAACAGGAAATGAATTAGTAATAAACCAATATCCCTGCACATTATCAGAAGGATCTGTTGGGCTGGAGGTAAGGTCATATTCAGGTTAGTTGTAGCTATGTTGGTCCCAGGCTATTAGAGACACAAGGTGGGTGAGAATTTTTTTTACTGAACCAACTTCTGTTGATGCACTAGACAAGCTTTAGAGCTACACAAAGGAGATCTGTTCTCTTCTGTTGGGACAGTAAAGATACTATCTCACCCACCTTGTCTATACTAAAGTTATACAAGTCTGAAAGAGGAACTGATAGACTTACCAGCTGTGTCTACATTGGCATCCCTTTCCGGAAAAGGGATGCTAATGAGACACATCGCAATTGCAAAAACGCGGGGGATTTAAATATCCCCCGTGGCATTTGCATTTACATGGCTGCCGCTTTTTTCCGGCGTGGGGATAAGCCGGAGAAAAGCGGCAGTCTAGACGTGATTCTCTGGAAAATCATCCCTTTTCCGGAGGATCTTTTATTCCTACTTGAAAGACACAGCCACAGAGAGTATCTAAATTGTGCCTTGAAATTTCAGTTTGGTGGGCAATTAGCCTCACTTCTCCAGCTCTACACAATTCTTGAGCAATGGGCTGGCAACAAACTAGCTAGCAATATTAACTTTAAACCTTAATTTAAAATCTTAAGAGGGGGTGAACTTAAGTAATTGTAACTAACTTGTATACTGGTTCTAACATGCTTAGAGAACCCTGTGCCAATTAAATATTATGTTCATGTTATAGCTTTAACTTTGCATTTATGTGCACATTCATTTTCATTTCCATTCAGAAAGCTGTAGTTTTGTTGACATTCCAAGTTTTATTCAGATTACATGAGACCTGATCCTGAAATACACCTCCATTGAAATTTATGGAAGGTAAGTGCTCACTGGGTTTTAGAATTGGGCTCAGAATAACCATAGCTACTCACTCTCTCCTTTTCTGTTCAGTGCAGGAGGGATGCAAGGTCTAAAGCAAATTGCTTATTGTCACTGGTTAAGCAGTGCAGAAATGCCTGCATTTATTTAATTGTCACAAATACTGCAGACTCCTATTAGTCAGGTATAAAAAAAGGCATTCCCACTGCTTATCAGACAAGGAAACCCAAGGCTAGTCTTAATTAGGTTGGGAAATGAGATCTGGGATAGAGGAGAGGGAGTTTGTTATCAAAAAGTATGCTGCGAAATTACAGTGCATTTAAAATGTAGTGAGAAATTTACCAGAAATGAGAACACCATATTTTATGCAGTTTTAATGCAGCCTACACTTTGACTTAGATCACTACAGCTCCTCAGCATGTGGCTCTGCTTAATAATTCTGCCTTACCCATACATAGGTTTGAGGGGGAGGATACAGAGGAAATCTTCTTATAGCTCTTCTGTTCAGTCAAACACAAACCCACATAAAGAAGAGACAGAATCTGACCTTCACTAAGATTCAATGAAGTTTATAGTACTCCCTGTAGGAATGTAGTAATAATTCCTCAACATAAGTAAGGATGGCAGAATTAAGCAAGTAATTTCTTACATGCCAGATTTTGCTGCAGCACTCGTAGTCCTAAAATGTGCATAGAAATTTAATTTTCACTAATATGTAGGAACTGATTATTTTTATGTTTAGCATCATTAGTTTCCAATAACCCATGGTCTTCTAATACATTGTGCTAACATCAGTTATTGTCTTCTCACAAATCTACTAAATTAATGATAGCTGAAAACATTTTCCTGTATTTCAAGATATGAAAGCTTATGATATGCCTACTGTCAGTCTATTATATTTAGGATTGATCTGTTTCTGGAAAGGCAAGTTTTGATGTACACACAGCCTGTTTATCTTGCATGACTTTAGTACAGGGTTGTATAGCTTGCAGATAAGGACTGTTACCATGAATCATGAATTCTAGTTTTCAGAATGTCATGGAGACTGGTCATGGATATGATTAGAGACTATGAGCTCTATTTAATAAATAAAAATCATCTGTAGCTTAGAAGGAAAGCAGCCAGTGTAGGAAGAGCCACTATTTTGAAATTATACTAAGCCTTTGGCACCACCAGAGAACTCATAAAGCCACTGGTTTTAATGTCATTCAGCCATTGGCATAATTGGGAATAGGTCCTAGAAAATAACTTGATTGCAGCTGTAAAGATATTAGCGTGATCAGGACAAATAGTTAAATGAGCCATCTGGTCTATCAGGCTAATTAAAAATGATTAATGGGAAGATAGTATCTGCTATTTGCAAGGCTGCTGCACGCCCACACACACACCAGCTGAGGAGGAAATTGGGAGAATAGAAACATCACTGGAAAGCAGCATAGGGGGAAAAGACGGTTAAGTATGATGCTCTTCATATCCCTCCACAAAAGGTCTGAGTGGCCACAAAATGAGTACCGAGGAGTGGCACAAGGAGTTGAATAGGGGGCTCTCACTAAATGATTCACTCATCCTCTCTCCCCTCTGTGTTCCCCACAAACTGTTTACCTGACCCGTGGATGAGAGTTAGAGCTTTAATTCCTGCTGCATAATCCAACTCCCTCTGAGAGGTCAGAGCTCACCACAGAGGCTGGCAGCCCTTACCTGCTCTGCTAGTGGTGACCTGTTGAGCTATGACTGGTTTCCTGTTCTGAAGGTTGAGGGAAGGCAGCGTCTCTGGGATAGCTGGCTGGGATCTGTAGGGCTGGGAGGCTGCTGTCCCATGAATCTCTCTCACACATGCACACAGATTCTCTCTCTCTCTCTCTCTCTTTCTTCTGTTAGACTGGGAAGAAAAAGTGCATTGGCGCTGCAACTGCTTTAAAGCTTCCGAGCTGCACACAGATACGCACAAATCCCCTTCATTTGATTCTTTCCCCCTCCCACACAGACATACTCTCTCCCCTCCTGCTTTCATGATTGTGATTCTGCTCTCCTTACCTCTTCCCAGATTCAATTACTGCTGACTGAACTTGTCCAGCTAAATCACACTCTCTGCTGCCTCTCCTCTCTCATAGAAAGAGCAGCTTTTCTGGGAGATAGGGGGCAGGAGAGAGGGAGACATCACCAGCGGTTCTTCACCCACCTATCCCCCTGCAGATGAAAAGGAGAATAAAAAAAAGGGATTTTTTTATATGCAGTGTGTTCCATAGTTAGTAATAGCAATGTAAGTTGTGAACAATGACTACTGCCTAGTTTTTTTCCCAAATAGCCAAGAATGTTGCACTACAATTAATACAAACTTAGAACTTTAGCAAAACATTTTATTACATACAAAAAAATTAATGCAGTGTAGAAACACAGGAAACATGCAAATAATGCTCCTTTACATGTTTTATCATATCATGATGCTACTTTTATTACAAACGTCATAAAAAAAAACCAAACCACAGCCAGACAAAACATGCAGCTAACCTAAAGTATTAGTGCTAATGATACAGCTAACTAGCTGACTTTTGCAGTCCAAAGAATCAAACCTGTCAAGGTCCAAGGAACTCCTTTACTTATGCGAGACTGAAAACTGGCAGAAGGCAAAAGGTAAACAGAGTTCTGAAAGACTGCTGATTTTTTACTACTCTTGTGATGCTGATCAAGTTGAGCCATACCTCTTCTTCAGTCAGCGCCATATCCTACAGGTGTTATCCTTGCTCCCTAGTAATAAACACATATTATGGAGGATTACTTTTATACCTTATCCTTCTTAATTAATACTTGAATTATTAGCCTGAAGGCAGATCTGTGCAAGAACACTTTTTGGTTTGTGTCTACAAATAGCTATTGAAGCATTCTGCAGGTTCAGTTCTATATATGGCTCCTGCCCTCCTACCCCCCACGTTCTCAGATTGTGGCTCCTCTGGCCAGTCAGCTGGGGACCACAGCTGCTCCAGCCAGCCAACGTCCTATTCCCAAAGCCATGGACCACAGCTGCTCTGGCTGCCCTAGGACTGCTGCCCAGAACTGCCATAGAAGTCACTGGTATGGCTGACCCACAGCCCAGAGCAGCCAGCCCTGAGGTTAGCCACACTGGTCCCTGCAGAAATCAGGAAGGTTGAGGAATGTCAGGAATCTGTGACCTCCATGATAGACTCAGAGACCTCTTCATGCCTTATTCTTGCTTCAAGATCCCCCGTTTTAAAGTGGATCAAGCTTGCACAGAAAACAGCTTGAGATGCACACAGTTCAGTCCCATTACAGAGATTCTCTGCATCCTCCCCATCTCCCACTCACCCCCCCATGTGTGCAGTGCATCAACCGGACTGGGTCACTATTTTGTGATTAGTACATGCTCACCAAAAAGGTGGCAGGACTTAGCCTAAAGCTTTGTCCATGCCTGCATTCAAATTTGATCATAACAGCATGAAACAAAGCCAAAGTTCTTAAGTGTATTTCTCTTTCCCTCTGGGCTATGTGTTGGGAATCACTGGTGCTCTCAATATGCATGAGATGGCCCCAGGACACTTTTTTTAAGTTTCAAAACATAAAACATTAAATATACAAATATTTTAAAATCTCAGATTTGACATCTTAGTTACCTGTAATGATGATATCACCTTTGTAATTGAAAGCACATGAGAATATCTCATCAGTGTGTCCCTCTAGTATTTGAATGCACTGTCCTGTCTGAGGGTCCCAAAGTCGAGCTGTTTTATCAGAGCTAGCTGTTAGGATACGACTACCTTGAGGATTGAAGCAGATCTTTAAAAATAATGACAAGAAAAGTGACACCAGTTAGCATTCCAGCCTACATTACTAGAAGGGAGGACTAGCTCAGTGGTTTGAGCATTGGCCTACTAAGCCCAGAGTTGTGAGTTCAATCCTTGAGGGGGCCATTTAGAGATCTGGGGCCAGAGATGGTACTTGGGCCTGTTGTGAGGGCAGGGGATGGACTCAATGACCTCTCAAGGTCCCTTTCAGCTCTATGAGATAGGTATATCTCCATACATAGAAGAGAAAGCATGAGTCAGTGGTTAGCACATGGAACCAGAACCAGCAGCTCCATTCCTGATATAAAATTAAGGCACAATCCAACAATTAGATCAATAGTGGCAGACCCTTGCCTCTGGGAACGTGTGCAGTTACAAGGTCTAGCCACACAGAGACAATTATAAGATCAGGACCTTGGATAATAACTCCCCAAAATACTAACTGCTCTGACATTATATGCATGTTATTTACATGCTGTAGCTTTCACTGCATGTACATGTATATGTGAGAATGTTCTATGTGAAATGAGGTAATTCCCTGTAACAGTTAAAGGTCATTTACTTCACATGATATAGTTTGTTAAATGTACATTGTGTACACTGTAGGTTTGCATACATCTTTAAATCCTCACACACAGTTTAAGGAGTATAACCTCACTATAGTGTGTTTATTGCACCATTTAAAAAGTCATCACACAGACTAACGGAATTACTGATGGGTAATAGTGCCTAACGTATCCTGCCTCTTCCCTCTCTCCAAAAACATGAACCTTCAAAACAAGAGACTCCCCAAATTATCACAGCTTTCCATGCAATGCAAAGTCACAGCAGCCTTTCAATATGCCCAAAAGGCAAATTCTGGCTCCTACGAAGGGAAGCTAGAACTAAAATTAGGGTCTTTGAAGGAGAATTCTCTGCCATTGGTTCCTTCTCTTTTAAACCTAAAGGAACAAAGTATTGCACAGTACATAAGTAAGGTAAGGACTGGGACAGAGTGTGGTCACAGAAGACCCCTTGGGGGTGATTTCCAGAGTGCTGGCCACTTGCCTTCCTGCTCTCTAAGGCTTCTCACCACTCAGTCCTGACAGGCCAAATCCCTGGACTCCCCCCCAGGCAAGGCACCAAGCTAAGATCACTGCTCCTCTCTTCCCCCTCCCTCCCGCTGAGAAGTAGTGCAGACACTGAATCTCTTCAGGTCCAAGGAAAATACAGTTTAGGGCCCAGCTTCCTGGGATACCACTCCCCAAATGGGATCAGAACCCTAAATGAATTATTTAGATAAGTCCCCTTTAGCAATTAAATGGGGAATATACACTCATAGCTCCCTCCCCCCGGTAATAATTATTTACGCTGGGCTTGATAGACAATAAAAGTGATTTTATTAAGTACAAGCAGTAGGATTTAAGTGGTAATAAGTGAGAACAGGCAGAACAAAGTAAATTACAAATTCAAAATAACAGAAAACGCTTAGCTAATTCTACACTGAAACTTCAGTACAAACTTGTTACAAACACATTAATAACTCACCCCAAAGCTGATTCTTTTCTAGCTAAGCCTTCCAAACCAGGATTGTTCCTCACCTTGGGGTCTTTGGTTCCACCCCTCGGGTGCATCCAGCCAGCCAAAATAAAACCTGCTAGCTTCCTATTGTTTCTAAAGATTCCTCCTGGGTATAAATTCTGTTTCTACATTCCACCCTTCCAATTGAGGTGAACATGTGATTACCTCAGCCCAACCACTTAAGGACAAAAGGCTATTTGAATATGGTTGCCCAGGCACTAGCAACACCCTTGATGGCTTTCCATTTACACATTTAAAATCATAACGCATTCCATACTCCATATGTCTAATTTTACACACAAGAATGATACATACATCAAAATAAGGTAAACAGAGACAGTGGATTAAGACATTAAGATTAATAGGTTACATGAAGCAATTTGTCAAAAGCATCTTTGAGTTATGTATATTTGTGTCCATAAATCAATTTCATAAAGCAGGGGTGGGGATCCATCAAAAGCATCCCCTTTCTTAATCCAATTCTCTCTCACTACAGGATTTTAATAATCAAATGACTGTAGGGAAATAGTACAGCACAGAAGTCTGTCCCTTTAAGGTTCTATAGAGCAAGGGAGCAGAAATCTCTGGTCTAAGAAGCCCAGAAGTCAGCTAATGGAAAGCAGCTAATCCAGCTAAGCAGCAGTTAATGATTGGCTCCAATTCCCAGATGAAAGATACATGTGAGGATCTAGGTCTGTTTGAGAGAGAAGGCCAGGAGACAGAAACAGGTAGAACAGTGTTTCTCAAACTGTGCTCTGCGGAGCTCCAGGGCTCCGCGAGACATCTCCAGGGGCTCCACAAGGTTGACAAACTGGAAACATCAGTAGGTACAACACATACAATCAGTGGGCCGCTGGGGCTCCGCATAAAGTTTTACGCATGTAAAGGGCTCTGGAGCCCAAAAAGTTTGAGAACCACTGAGGTAGAACATAGAAACAGGTCCTGTCCTCATCCTGAGAGTATAGGAGGGCTGTGAACTTGAAGTAATGGATAGCAAAGGACTCTGCAGTATTGATCCAGGTCAGGACTATCACTTTTGTTACTTGTCCACATTTCTATGTGTAAAAGAAAAATAAAAGCACCTGTTCTGATGACTAAAAACAGAGTTGGGTGTGGCTGATTGTTTTGTCCCCATACTGGTGGAAAATCCCACCAGATGACAAACACCACAACTTTTTTTCCCCCCCAAGAACTATTCTCATTCCTAAAAGATAATACTTCAAGCCTGGAATTCAAGCCTGGAAATCACCAAACAACTGAAGTGTCATGGGCTTGAACACTAGTTTGAGTGATCATGAATAAATGATTCACTTGAAGAACGAGCAAGAATTGCAATAATTAAATCACAATCATTGCATTTGGGGTAAAATTTCAAAAGCACCTAAATGATTTAGGAGCTGTCATTCTATTTTCAAAATTGACTTGGATACCTGACTTTCAAAGAGGCATTGCATCCTAAGTGAATATGTTCTTTGGAAAATGGGGCTTAGGCACTTTGAAAATTTGATCTGTTTTGTGTTTCACCTTCAAGACATGGTCCCTATATTCCCTTCACCCAGCTGCACAGAGGAATAAAACACAGCCAGGAAGGATTAAAGACCCCTAAATTGGCAAAAACAGGGAAGCAGGTTGCGTGAGCCATGCTCCCCATCCCAACAAGGAACTGGAAAGTTTTGGAAGACTGCATCACCAACAGGCTATAAAAATCCATACTTACATTTAATTGTGAAGCTTATGCCAATTAAATATAATAATAATTGCTGGTAAGTATGTTGTTACTTAGAAATGAAAAATAAATACCTCACAGCTCACCTTAGAAATTTCACCTCCATGACCTTCCAGTTTTGCAATACATTTTTTTGTTTCAGCATTGTAAACTCTTGCTGATCCTGTATAAAAGAAAAGCCATTTGTGACTTTCATTTAAACCATTTGAAACTATTTCTATAATATAAAGTGTTTACATTCATTGGCAGGTAAAGGCCCTCAGCCTGGACCCACTGAAGTCAAAGGAAATTTTGTCACTGACTTCACTGGAAGCAGAAGAAAGTCCCGTATTAGGAATAACTAAGTTAAGGCCTGATTCTTCAAACACAAACATAAGTAACTTTTTTCACATGAGGAAATTCACAGACTCCCGTGCATGTGTTCAGAACTAAGGATGTGAAGTATTGTGTAAATGACTAATCAAGAAGTTGATGCATTGTTGTATTGACTATTCAATTAGTCTATAGGGCGGCACTGCCCCTTTGAAACTCTGTGATGGCATTTCAAAGGGGCAGCACCACATAGAGCGGGATCAGCTGGGGACTCCCCAGCTGACTCTGGGCTCCACGCAGCACTGCCATTTTGAAATGCCGCAGCGGCATTTCAAAGGGGCAGCGCCGCACAGCTGATCTTGGGCTCCGCACAGCACTGGGAGTCCCCAGCTAATCCTGGGCTCCCAACAGTGCTGCCCCTTTGAAATGCCACAGTGGTGTTTCAAAGGGGTTGTGCTGCACAGTTGATCCCGGACTCCTCGCTGCGCTGCAAGGAGCCCGGGGTCAGCTGGGTACTCCAGCTGACCCTGGTCTCCATGTGGCGTTTCAAAGGGGCAGTGCTGTGCTGAGTCCAGGATCAGCTGTGCAGCGCTGCCACTTTGAAATGCTACTGTGGCGTTTCAAAAGGGCAGTGCAGTGCAGAGCCCAGGTTTCCTCCACCCCACCCCTTCACATTGCCTCTGATACAGGCAGCAAGGGAGAGAAGCGACTAGTCAACTATCCTGTCGACTATCCGATAAGCATTTGCTTATCAGATAGTTGACTAGTCCATAACATCCCTATTCAGAACTGGGTCAATGCGGTGGTTGCCTGTAAAAAGTAATACCTAAATTTAAGTACATGATGATATTTGAAATCATCAGGTTTTCCCATATACATGGAGTAGGTTAGGAAATACCTGCAATATGGTAAAAAAAAATTATTTGTAATGGCTTCCACTGTACAACTTCTGAATATATACCCACAATTTGTATATACCTTTTGCATCTTTGTGCAATCAAATACTGCATGTTTGCTAGTATTTTGTCCCATCTGCTAAGTGTCCCAAGAGATAGGGCTTGTAAAAGCTTACACTGTCACAAAGTGTTCATAAATTACATTACAAATTACATAAATTACTTCCTAACATAAGAACTACCCAAATCAGATCAGACCAATGCTCTGAAATCCTGTCCCTGGCAGTGGCTGGTACCAAACGCATTAGAGGATGATGTAAAATACTCAGGGTATGTCTACTCAGAAAGTTATTTCGAAATAACAGCCATTATTTCGAAATAACTTTCCTAGCATCTACACAAGCCAACTGCTATTTCAAAATTAATTTGAAATAGCGGAGGGCTTATTTCAAAATTAATTTGAAATAGCGGAGGGCTTATTTCAAAATTGATAACCTCATTTCACGAGGAATAGCACCAGTTTCAAAATTGCTATTTCGAAATAAGCGCTGTGTAGATGCTTATTTCGAAATGGGGGCCTCTAGCCCTTCCTAGGGTGCCCTGCTGACCGCCTGGGCCACAAGGTAACTTCTGACCTGATGCTCTACTAGAACCAGTTCCAGTTGGCCTTAAATAAAATTCAGCATCCAATCAGCGTCCAAAAAGCTATATCAAAATGCATTTTGTGCGTAGGCGCGTTATTTTGAAATAAGATATTTCAAAATAATGCTGTAGTGTAGACATACCCTCACATAATAAACAAACATTCAATAACATATGCCATCATTAATATGTGCTCATACTGAAACTAAAAAACAAGGAGACAGGAATACAGCAAACTATTAGACTAATGAAAAATATGAACCATGCAAAACACCTGAAATGTTATAGTCTGCATATGCAGTCTAAATGAGAGAGAAAATCTGTGCCTATTTAAAACTACACAAGAAACAATTTTATTATCAGGATAGCTAATGTGCAATCTGCTGAACACAATCATGAAACTAAATTGTTTACTTCACCCCCTCATCGTTATGTATTTTCACTACATATTAGAAAGCCATAGTAATAGTTTCATTTTTATGCATCTAACTAGCTTTTGTTTAAACCCAAATTTGAGCCACTCATATCTAATTTAATCCAAAAGGCTCTCGTGCACTTTCAACCACAAGAGAATTTATTTCCCCAGATAGCTTGAGGTTAACTGGACAAAATGCAAAAATCTAAAAATGCAAATCTAAAAAATTTTAACTCTGGGAGAAATCTTTTTACCTAAAAACATCTTAATCCAGATATTATTCTAGCCCAGGCTTTCGCATTTGTCCAAGTAACACCCAGCACAGAAGGAGAGGGAAAAGCCAAAGCAATTTTTATGCTACAACTGCACTCTTCTGCTCCTGGGGCCATTGAGAGGCCTAAACTGCCAGTATATGAAAACATAGTGCAAGACCTGATCAATTCACCTACCATCGGCTGAGGAAGTTGCAATACGCTGTCCAGTATAATCAAAACATACATCTAATACTTCATCATCATGACCTGTTAAAGTTGCCACACGTGTCCCGGTCACAGCATTCCATAGCTGCATGTGAATAAAAAGCAATAAATACAACCTTATCCAAGTAATTACAGACAATCATAAGCAATCTTACTATTTATTTGTACTTGAGTTGATGCAATATTGATTTGACTGATGCAACTCTGGCATATATATGCACTGATTTAGTGTCTAACCAAATGTAATACATTTATTAAGGGATTAGTGCATTACTCCCCTGGATTTAAACCAGGGAATAGCCAGTGTAATGCATGTCTGATAAATGTTGTGCTTCATTTATATTAGTTTAATGTGGTATTACTTAAGCAGAATTATTTACTGAAATCCACAAAAAGGTTCCAGTGTATAAATTGATACGTTTCACTATCCATAGTTAGATGTTTACTGAATGATATGTACTAATTAAGTAATATTTCATTTACATAGCGTGCATTCTTATACCAAAGACCTGTGAGTAAACATCAGTGAAAGTTCACTGAAAAGAATTCCAAAAACTGGCAGAAAAGAATGAGAGAGAATCCAAATGTGAGGAAACAATCAAATTTCGTCTGAAATGCTATAATCTGCATATGCAGCCTTAATATGAGTGAGAGAGAGAGAGAGAGAGAGAGAGAGAGAGAGAGAGAGAGAGAAAATCCATGGTTACTTACAGCTAATGAAGAGACAATTTTATTATCAAGGTAGCTAATGTGCAATCTGTTGAACACAATGTGCAAGGTCTGGTAAATTAATCTAACTAATTTAGTATCAGAAGGGTAGCCAGGTTAGTCTGTAACTTTACAAACGAGCAGTCCTGTGGCACCTGAGAGACTAACAAAATATGTAGTACCAGGGACTTTTGTGGGTAAAACTCACTTCATCCGATGAGTTGGAGTAAAAATAACAGAAACCAAGATATATGTAACAGCAAAAGAAGTACCTGTCAATTGTAGGACTCATGTTAATGAAGCTAATTAAGTGACTGGATGTCTCTCATACACAGCTTTTGATGTGAAAATGTGGATGTTAAATGCAGGGAAAACTGGCTTTGTAATGCACCAACCAGTTAATGTCTTTGTTTAGGCCCAGGGTAACAGTGTCAAATCTGTAGATGAATTCCAGTTCTGCAGTCTCTCTCTCTCTCTCTCTGTAATTTGGTGGTAAAATTCATTTGTAGAAGAACTGCTACTTTTAAATCCATAAGTGAGTGACCAGGTTAAGTTAAAATATTCCCCTACAGGTATATGTGTGTGTTACTGTTTCTGATGTCTGATTTGTGTCCATTGATCTTTTGTCATCAAGACTGTCCAGACTGCTCAATATATATGACAGAGGGGCATTGCTGGCACTTTATGGCTTATATCATATTAGAGAATGTGCCGTTTTATAAGCCCCTAATGTTATGGCTTATGTGGTTGGGTCCAGTGATGGTGTCACTTCAACAGATTTGTGGACAGAGCTGGCAATGGGAGTCTATTGCTGGGATAAGTTCCTGAGTAAGTGTATCTGAGGTGTGATCTGTGACTACCGGAAATAAATTTGCTTCAGGTGGGGGGTTGTCTGTAGACGAGGATCATTTTCTAGATTAGGTTGCAGATTGTCAATGATGTGCTGGAGGGCTTTAAGTTGGGGGCTGACAAGTGGTATTCTGTTATTTTTCTTGTGGGCTTGTCTTGAAGTAGTTGACTTCTAGATACTTATCTGGCTTTGTCAATCTGTTTCCTCTCTTCCCCAGATGGGTATTTAAGTTTTAAGAATGCTTGATAAAGATCTTGCAGGTGTTTGTCTCTGTCCGTGGGATTAGAGCAAATATTTTAAGGCTTGGCTGTAGAGAATGGATCATGTGATATGTCCTGGATGGAAGCTAAAGCATTTAAGTAAGAATAGTGGTCAGCAGGTTCTCAGTATAGGGAGATATTTATGTGACCACCATTATTTATACTGTAGTATCAAGGAAGTGGATCTCTTGTGTGTACTAGTCCAGGCTGGGGTTGATAGTGGGGTGGAAATTGTTGAAAACCGTGTGGAATTCTTCAAGGATCTCCTTCCCGTGGGTCCATATAATGAAGATGTCATCAATGTAGCGTGGGTACCCAGATGGCCCACAATATGCCAACATTTTTATAGCTGACTTCGAACAATGTTTCCTCAGCTCCCATGGCCTAACACCCTTCCTCTACTAAAGCTGCATTAATGACACCTTCATCATATGAACTCACTATATATTTTTGTTAGTCTCTAAGGTGCCACAGGACTGCATGTTGTTTCTAACTAAATTAAAGAGTCTCAGAGGGGTCCAAGGCCTGTACCACAAAACAATCCTTTTTCTCTTTTTCAAACAAATTACAGAAAATTAGCTATAATGGAGTACCACGTCCTGCCTTCCAGTTTAGCTATACTAGGTGATTGCTAAAAACCAGCAGTCAGTGAAATGGTTCATTATACAAAATGCATTCTGAGTAAGTTACATTTTGCAGCCATAACAAGGAGTACAGGAATGTATTGTGTCCTAAATGAAATCTAACAATGAAATGTTTGTTGTGTTACATCAATAGCGACAGACTATACAGGAGGTTTTGTAGAGATCCAATTATCTTACCATGCAAGTTTTATCCATCGATCCTGTAACAATTAGAGAGCAGTCCCAGTTGAATTGTGCACTACTAATCTCTGCCCGGTGACCTATTAAAGTATGCAACTTCCTGCCAAAAGAGAATTAAAATTCATATTTGTGCATCCGCATCAAACTAAGATGTATATAAAGGTATATAACTATAAGTAAGCTAGTATGATAATATAGTTAATGGGCCAAATCCTTTCTGCTTTGTCCAATAGAGTCATTGAAACTCCTGGTGTTTGGTGAATACAGCTTGGCTGACACTGTCTAAAACAGAGTGAAGCTGGTTCAGCACTCTAGTGGCAGATCAGCACCTATTTCCATTATCTTACACCAAAAATGGCTAAGACTACCATGGAAAAAAGTCCTGTTTGTATTTTCTCCTTTAAAGTCTTTGACATGAATTTAGAGCTAGTAAATTATAACAGATTCTCATTACTGTACACTGACTGATGTCTTCAATTTATCCACAGTGCAAATAGAGCCCAGCCAGTAATAGAAAGTTTCTCCTCACTGCTCTGCAAACCTGTCTCAGAGACCTTGAATGAAGTAGCTCCATAAGAATGAAGTAGACTCTATAAGTAGAGAACTTAAGCACATGCTTAACTTTAAGCACTTGGTTAAGCTCCATTAAAGTTAAGGGAGTAAAAAAAAAGTTAAGAATATATTTAACTATTTGATGAATTGGGACTAAATTGAGAGATTTCAAACTCTGAATAATCCTGAGCTTCTCTGCTGAATCTACCAAAAAAGGAGACTTTTAGTGAAATGGATATGCCTGTTATAAATTCAAGTGTAACCCGCTTGCTCTTTTCACAATGGACACATCATTGTTTCAATTTTTTGTCACTTGTAACCAGGACTGGATTCTAGCTGGTGAATTATTGGTAAAGGATTCCATGTCCCATTACCAGTCCTCTGTGCCATTAAGTTTTTCTGTTTATGTCATTCTATAATATGCTCTGGTTCAATAAATGAGCTTCAGAAGAAAGGTCACATCAAGAGTTAAGTGAACCCCCTTGATAAAATGATATCTGTTATTTTTAAAAATGTTTAATCAAAATAGCTGTAATGTTCAAAATATATAGAATTGTGAAAGGAACACAACATAATTGTGTAAATACATTTAATATGGTCACTGTCACTTTCATGTCTCCAAACATAATTTTTTACATGTTTCAAATTCACCATTTTAATTAACAAACTAAATGTAATTCCCAGCCAATGACATTCCCAAAGAAGGAAACAAAAATCTACCAAATCCCAGAGCCATCTAACACCAAAATGTGCACAACTATGGACCCAACTGTGGAAAAAAACATTTAAATCATTGTTAGTTTGCCAGTATAATGAGTGCAAAATCAGGATCTATAAAATACTCCACTCTATTTTGTTACCTACCAACTCTGTGTTCTTGGAGAATCGGGGCATATTATTTATGGAAGATCCCCAACCCCACTGCGGGGTCTCTGCTTAAAATAAAGCCAAAACAATAAAAAGGCAGAGGGAGACCCACCTAAACCCCTCTGGACAAGGATGATAGGATTAAGGAAATAGCTATAGCCTCATCTGCATAGAAGATAGGACAGAAAGACATCTCCATTCTGAATGGAAAACAGAACTTTCAAAGTAAGAGCCACACTGAACTGAGGGATACAGAAAGCAGGAAAGCACTGCCTGGTAGGAAATTTCTGTTCTAGATGCTAATGAACCCATGTCTACTCATGCCCATATGTAATTATCAGACCAATTTTAGTAATAAATCCTCTACTGATATCCAAAATATTGAAATGGCCTAATTTATGAGCTCCCTCAAAAGAATAACACCCATAACCAGGAATGATCAGTCTCTAGCCTAAACAAAACATCTTTAGAATACTCCCTTGAACCATCTGCTTACTTATAAACCAATCTAGTATGCCCTTGAACTATATTGGTTCCCTGCAAAATACCTTACCCTTCCTCAAGTAAAGTGTTCTGATGCCTGGACTTAAAAGCTGCATCAGTTCCATTGGGCCTTCTCCTCTCTGATCATACTGGGGGTCCTACTCTGCCTGTCTCCAACACTCTGGACCCATAGCTACCATCACCATCTGGGAAGCCTGATCAGTTCAAGCTTCATGGAGTGGTGAGATCTTTCTTCTCTCTCTCTCTCTCTCTCTCTCTCTCTCTCTTCCCCTGCCCCCTCAAATATAGCCTCCTGACTGACACTGCCTTATATGATTAGTTCTGGTTTGCTAGCCCTAATGTTCATAGTCAGATTTTAAGTTAGATTTAATATTGCAACCATTTTGTTTGGCTCACCTAGGGTTGCCATATGGTTTCAACAAAAATACTGGACACACATGACATTACATCACAATCTACATTACATCTTATTTAGAAAATACCAGACATTTATATTTTCTCATTTATATTTTCTTAATTTGTTTCCTGAACAAAGAGCTCAAATACTAGACTGTCCGGTTCAAAACCAGACACCTGGCAACTCTAGGCTCACCTTGTATGGTAAGCCTTACTATCTAAATATAACTTCCATTGTTAAGGTGGTTGCTTTTCTCTCTTTTCCTCTCTGTCTCCTCCTCAGGGATGTTGTTTTGGTTACCTCATTCACTCTACAACAATGCTCCTTGCACCTAAGCTAAAGATCTCTGTATTGCCCAAAAATCCTGTGGGGTTTGCTCAGCAAGTAGGTTACTAGCATAACTGTTGTGGTGTGGAAGTGGGGAGAGGGAGATGCTGAATCTGAGGTATATGAGAGTGACAGCTTAAAGTGTTATTTAACCCAGCCCACTGAACCCAAGAGTACATGAGGGTCCAGCCTACTGAGTCCGGGGATATATAAGGGGTCAGCTTGTGAGTGCTGATTTACCAGTCCTCTCAAATGTGCTCTGGCAGTGGGTGTGAGTGTGCGTGTTCATCGGATTCTAAGGTGGGAAGAACCCAGCCCTGAGGAACCTAGTTCCTGTAGGAGAGCTCCACTAGGAAAGAACTGGCAGAAGGGAGAAGTAAAGCTCCATATGAGAACACAAGTTACACAAGCAGCACACTGATAGAATTATTAACCTCCCCCATATGAGTAACCCTAATAAATGAGTATACCCCAGAGTAACGGACAAAACTGGTAATAATTTAGATTCTGTTCTTATTAAATGGACAACTATTATAGTGGCTCAAAACATGTTAAGTGCAGCACTCATTATTTAATCAAATACATAAAACTGGCAGCACTAGTTATCTATTAAACAGCACTGTTGAATTTTGAGCTGACTAATTAGTCATCAATGCCCATTCTAGATTAATGGGGGCTATAAAGCACTAAGTCCTGGAATAGATTTATCGATAAATATATTAGAGTGGCTGTAAATTAAGAGATATATCACATTATTGTTAATAGAAAACAGCTACAGATTTAACAACAAATCAAGTTAATGCCCAGACAAGCAAAAAAATTATCCAAGTAATTCAGAATACTGTACTCATTTTTTAAAAAATGATTAGACAAAAAATAGGCCTAAATGAAAGGTTCACAATAGCAAATCTTCGGAGTAATTGAATCACATTTTGTTTACTACAACAAAAGAAACCTATTATATTGGTGTCTCTGTAATAGATTACTCTATTTATTTCCTAATTATGCATTTCCTGTTTTGTTGTGATTATGCTGACCTTTTTATAATAACTAAATGGTGGTAAGTACTTTGGTTTTGTGAACATCATTTGTACTATTTGTACTATTGTTATTTTATTATGCAGCATCCAAAAATCCCAATCCCTCTCTTTACAAACACAGAGGAGAATGGTCATTGCTGCAAACTGCTTTATACATATCCAGATGGGATGGATATGTAATACATCAATATACTAGATTCATAAATAGCAGAATGTTTGAACATATTTAACATAAACAGTAATTGGTCAGTAATTCAATTAGGAAATATCTATATAATAATCAGAGTTGGAGAAATACCACGAAAAAAAAATGTCTTTCAAATTTATAAACAGTTAAGCTTCACTCATGGACTAGCCTACTTTGTGCTCATCTTCTATGAAAATTAGAGCATCATTTACTGCGCAAATGCTCATGGACAGTTCATTTTAAGCTTGGATGCTCAAGTATTCACACCAAGAAATGGTATATTTTTGTATGATTATTAACATAGCAGTTGCACAATGATTTCATAGTCCCTCACTAAACTCCAGTTACAGATAGTTATATAAGCCAACAAATTTCTCACTGTACCCTTCTCCGGTAAGTCTAGCTGGCTGAAATGTTTTTGCATTGAAACTCTTTTGATGAAAAATGGGTTTGCATTTTTTCCACAAAAAATGAAAACTTTTTCAGTAAAAAACCTTTAAGTTTTCCTAAGGACTTTCATTTTCAGAACAAAATTTCAGCTTTTGTTTTTAAAAAATATTTTTAACCAAAATAGTAATTTTTATTTTGGTTTAAATTTTTGTTAGAAAGCCTGTATTAAAAAACAAAAAAGCTTTGAAATTTCTCATAAGAAATATTTCGCATTTTTCAACTCACTTTAAGCAGGACAATGCACACAAGTACATGTGTCTGACTATGATGAGAGAAAAATAATTTAATTACAATTTTTATTTTTTTCCTAGGACTCTTTCCATGGAAAAGGGCTATGGAGACCAATAATACTGGTTTAACATTTTCTAAAGCTCCCTAATCCTGTTTATCTGCTGTGGCTCTTTTAGGGATTCAACATACTAGTTCTGTCATCAAATTTTCCTCAGGATAATAAAACATACCCATTTCATCGGTTAGCAGGAACAATACCATGCAATATTTGGACTAATTACAACTAGGCCACACAACTGAAATTTAGAATACCAAGTATCAAATACAGTCATTCATCATCACCCTTACAATAAAAACCAAAAAATATACAAAAAAATCCAGAGCATATTGAAATAAAATAGCTTTGAGGAAACTGTGATCTATTTATGGCTCTTCCTCATGCACAAAAAAGGTAAAACTGGGTGAATTCATTGTTTCGCAGTGAATTATTAGCTCAGCATTAACAGTAGTCTAAATTAGGGATGTAAAGTATATGATTAACTGGTAAGCTTGTGCTTATCAGTTAATCTTCTTGACTACTTGAATTACCCCTCCCCCCCATGTGCCTCTGTATCAGAGCAGCCTTTGTTTGCAGCAAGCTTGGGCCCACTATGGACAGAGGCTGGTCCCCAGCAGCTCTTCCCCTGCTGCCGGACCAACCTCTGTCCACGGCATAGGACATAGGATGCTCCATGGGAGATGGGCCAGCCTCTGTACACAGGACTCTCAGACTCCTGCGGACAGGGGCTGCTGCCACCCCATACTGCTACCTCTGTATCTGAAGCAGCAGCATGGGGCGGCAGGCAGCCGGTCCATAAGGGGAGCTGATTTTTTTAAAATGGCTCGCCTCTCAGACGGGCTCCCACCTGCCACCCTGCACTGTTTCCTTTGATACAGAAGCAGCAGTGCGGTAGGGAAGGGGGTCCCTGCGAGTGAGGAGAGGAGTGCACTCGCTGCCAGCCCCAGCCCCAGGGACGATCAAATAATCGTGTAACGGACAAAATTTTGTGCAGTTTTATGATTTTTAATTACCTAACATTTAATATCCCAAGTCTAAATGTGTGTGTCTGTCCCCCTTTAAATAGCACACATATGCATCACTGCCTTCTACCACATAAAATATCAGACCTAGACAGGAAGGTATGACTGTATTGCCTTCTAGTGACTGTAACCCACACAAAATAAACTAATAAACCATTACTAACACAAGAAGCTCTAGTGAACGCTGCCAGCTGCTGCTGCTACCTCTAAACTAAAGCATGTGTGATCATGCTCCAGTGCTTGCAGTACTCATGGGAAATAAGTTATAAATCTACTACACACACTGGTGAATGTTTCACCAATTATCACTAGCCTAATAAATTATACATCAGTCACTTCTGAGCTATTTCACTTAGCAGTTTCAACTCCACTTCTGTAGCTACTGTCTGCCAATGTTATTCCACAATATCAACACAATGTTAATAATTACCCTTGTACGTCTAGGAGGACTGCATGTTTTTCAGACATGAGCGCAGTCAGTAAGCTTACAAGTGGCTTACAGCCTAGGGAACATTTTCAAGCATTTATCTTTCACATTTTTTAATTCTTTCTGCACTGCCAATTACCAGAACTATTGATGTTTAAACCAGAGCTTCCTCCTTCATAGTCCATCTCCTGCTATTTGATCCTGAAGTGAAGTCACAATGCTGAATCTGTAACATCTCAATCATTTCTGTTGAAAAAGAATGCAACATTAAAAACCTAAGACTGACTTCACTGCAGGATCAAAAGAGAAGCTGGAAGAAAACTGAACCCAATAACATTACTTTCAAAGGGCCCAATCTGGTGATATGTTAAGTGCCTCTGAGCCTGAGGCACTAAGGCTCAACTCTTATTATTGGGAGCAGAGGGTGCTCTGCACTTTGCAGGGTCAGGCTTTAAATGATCTAGTTAGATGCAGATTATTTTTCTCTCCTAGTAGAGATGAAATGGCATTTGTGGTCATGATGTTTCGTTATCATTTTTGGGTATGTCTA
The DNA here is from genome assembly GCF_049634645.1 of Pelodiscus sinensis. Taxonomy (NCBI): domain Eukaryota; kingdom Metazoa; phylum Chordata; order Testudines; family Trionychidae; genus Pelodiscus; species Pelodiscus sinensis. The sequence goes on along the minus strand of NC_134720.1, from coordinate 19,156,445 downwards.
TACTACAGCGTTAATTCAAGTTAACTTAATTCAAAATAGTTAATGCGAATTAAACTGATTCAAAATAACTCATCTATACACAAAACCTATTTTGAAATAGCGTTTTGCTATTTCGAAATAGTGCGTCCACACTGAGTTGACTCTGAACCAAAGATAAGGCTGGCCAGAACCAGTGCCGGTAGGGCATCAGGTTAGGACTTGGTGTGTGGGGCTGCTGCTTAAGGCTAACTGAGCTCCATGCTTAAAGGGACCCTACCCCTGCCCTGGACAGACACTTTCTGCAGGCTGCCATCCTGGAAGTCCATTGGGGGACTGTCAGGATCCAGGAGGCCCTGCAGGAGAGCGTCCACCCCAAGGAACCCTCAGAGCCACCCCGGTCCTCCCCACCGGGGGCTCAAGCACCATTCCTTCCTCATGTCCTTCCACTTACCCTTCCCTAGCCCTCCTTCCTGATGTCAAACAAGACACGTATGTTCAAAAATAGAAACTGGGTTTATTGAACAAAACTGGGGGGGATGAACCTCTGGGGAGACTGGGAAAAGGAGGTGGGAGAGGGAAAGAGAGAGGGTGGGAGAGGGGAGGGGCAAACCTGGGAGGAGGGAGCTGGAAGGGGGAAGCAAGGGGAAGAAGGTGGAGGGGAAGTTCAGGGCCCAGGGTTGGGGATCTTGCTGGACCAACTTAATTTTCATGCAAACCTACTCCTGGGTTCGTATGTGGCCTTTGGTGACCAGGCTGGCAGCTATCCTGCCATAAGTAGCCGCATTGCTCTGTCTAGTGTGGAGAACATGGACGTTGCGGGCATCCCCCCAAACCTGAATAAGGTCCATGATCTTCACCCTGGACCAGAAAGGCACCCGCCTTCTCCAGCCCCTATCAGGCTCCTGGGGAGCGGTGGAGGGCTGGCTGCCAGTGGCTTGCTGGCTCATGTTTTGGGGACACTGGGTTAGGGGCCCCGGTGGCCACTGCTGCCTCTGGGCTGGCAGTCTTAGAGCTGGCACAGGCACTGTGGCCAGAGTCTACCCCTTTAATGGCTCTGGGGCTAGGGGAGAGGAGAGTAAGTTTTCCTGGTTGTGCCCAGAGTGGCCACCAGGGCTCCTTGGGAAGGGCTGGAGGCCCGCTATTTCGAATTAAGTTTCTACACAGCACTTCATTCAAACTAACTATTTCTCAGTACTCCTCTCAGAATGAGGTTTACCAAATTCAAATTAAGTGTGCCGCTGTTTCGAATTAATTTCGAAATAGCTGTTTGCATGTATAGATGCTATTAAAGTTAATTTGAAATAACAGCTGTTACTTCGAATTAACTTTGCAGTATAGACATACCCTTTGTTACTTCAACCATATCCATGTAATGTGCTCATTCTCCCTTCATTTTAGTACAGGCAGTACAAGATAGGGACTGTAGGTTTGTTCTTAAGTTGAATTTGTACGTAACTCGGAACTGGCGTCCAGATTCAGCCGCTGCTGAAACTGACCAGCAGCTGACTACAGGAAGCCCGAGGCAGAGTTTCTCTGCCCTGGGCTTCCTGGAATCAGCCACTGATCAGTTTCAACAGCAGCTGAATCTGGACGCCTGGGACAGAGCAGCTGGGGCGCTGCCGGATAGGGCCCCGCAGCGCCGCACCACGGCACTGCGGGGACCAACCCAGCAGCAACCCAGCTGCTCTACCCCAGGTGTCCCCAAGTCAGCTGCTGCTGAAACTGATCAGCGGCTGATTCCAGGAAGCCCAGGGCAGAGCAACTCTGCCTCGGGCTTCCTGTAGTCAGCCGCTGGTCAGTTTCAGCAGCAGCTGACTTGGGGACGCCTGGGGCAGAGCAGCTGGGGTGCTGCTGGGTTGGTCCCGCAGCGCCGCTCCTCGGCGCTACTGGACCAACCCGGCAGCACCCCAGCTGCTCTGCCTCAGGAGTCCTGATTCAGCCGCTGCTGAAACTGACCAGCAGCGGCTGAATCAGGACGCCTGGGGCAGAGCAGGTGGGGTGCTGCTGGGTTGGTCCAGTAGCGCCGAGGAGCGGCGCTGCGGGACCGACCCAGCAGCACCCCAGCTGCTCTACCACAGGCATCCGCGAGAAAAGCCTGGTCTGCTGGGAGGGGGGTCGCACTAGCTGCCCCCCCCCCCAGCAGACCAGGGAGACGTGGACGGCGGGACCAAGACGCGCCAAGGTCCCGCCGCCCGGGTCCTCCGCGGCTTTGCTCCGCGTCTCCCTGGTCTGCTTGGGGCCCCCTAGCAGACCAGGGAGACACGGAGCAAAGCCGCGGAGGACCCAGGCGGCGGGACCGTGGCGTGTTTGGGCGGTCCCGCTGCCCGCGTCCTCCACGGTTTTGCTCCGCGTCTCCCTGGTCTGCTAGGGCCCCCCCCCCAGCAGACCAGGGAGACGCAGAGCAGCTTTTCTCGCCCCGGAGGCCGTGGGTGGTGGGACCACGGCACGTCTGGGTGGTCCCGCCGCCCACGTCCTCCAGGGCAAGAAAAGCCCCATTCGTAAGTACGGATCCAACGTAAGTCGGATCTGCGTAACCCGGGGACTGCCTGTAATTCCAAAGCATGCTAATTTTAGAGGTATTCCATCTAATTTCGTGGCGAAAGAAACCTCCCATTAAAATGAAATGGAATTTTTACCTTAACAAGAAAGCCAGCTTTATCAATAATCTGGACAAATGATTTATAATGTTATTTATACGAGTCCTCTGCTCAAAAAACAGGAGGACCTCTGAGAACAATATTAACCAGCCAGCATTTAGCCTTTCTTAATTAAATTACACAAACACTGCAGCCATTATTAAATGAAGGAGTGACCCTCTTTAATGGCATGATAATCCTAAAATATTGAACTCTGTAGTTAGAAGGCCAAATTTCCCTTTTCCTTAACTGGCCTTGAAATTCAACACGCCTACACTGGCGTAAAACCAGAGTGAGAAGTAAAACACTCTATCTATTTATTAAGGAGAAACTTGCAAGACTGACTACTCATAATTTAACATACCCTAAAAACACCTTTCTTTTTTTAAAATTTGTCTCTTGTTTCTATAAAATGTAGCAATTTTCCAAACCAAGTGCTTCCACACAGATTGCATTTTCCTGTTTGAACGATTAATTAATTACAAACATAGAGCCCTTTCGCTCTGCCTACATGGCTCATTTCTTGTAATAGGTTGAGTTTTAAAAATATATGCCTCTCATACACTAAAGCATTAGGAGAGCAAGTTTCTTTCATATTTCAGTACTCTGACTGCTCAGAAGAACAAAGGTCACAGGAGAAACAAAGCAAAGATAAGGTGAGGCATGCCTAAAACCAAAGCCCAGTTGTAAAGTCAAGAATTTGTAAGCCTTGACAGTGCCCCTTGAAGAGGTCATTAAAATACACAGTACAAAACCACTTTATGAATGCTTTAGTACCTGCCAGTGCCAACATCCCACACTGCAACTGTATGATCAAAGGAGCCAGTGATGATCCTATCTCCTGTGGTATTAAATGACAATGCAATAATTTCTGCTGAGTGCCCCTAAGAAAAAAATGACAAAAAGATATTTCAGAATATAAATGAGACATTTCCTTGGAGGTTGTCCAATACCTAATTTATACAGTGGGAATACAAAATCACATAAGTGATTGTTTCAATTAGGCCAGATAGTCCACCTTCTTCACAATGTAGTAAATGTTCTTGGTTTTTGTTTAGACTTGCATAACTGCTCACACTACAACAGCATTTAATATCATAAGTACTAGCAAACAGTACTAGCAAATAGAATACTGGAAACAATCCTGCAATGACATGGGGATGAATTAGAATTCTGATCTAATAGATTTATTTCATATCAAATTTCTATGGAAGAGTAGTTATTAATTATTAAATGAAAGGATATTTTAATTACAACAAACTAAGAACCAAATTGTCATTGCCTCTTGTGTCATGGGAGAAAGGATGCAGAGCCTCCTGCACAAAGGCCAAGGACAACTAACTGCAGTCTCTACTTCTCCCTTTCTGTATCTCCTCCTCCCTTTCTCCCATGTTTCTGTTCAAAAGAGGCAAAGAAGGCTGGGGAGGAGAAAGTGAATTATCTACTCCACAGTCCAGGAATCCTGAAGGAGGCAGTCTGCATATTGCCCCTTACTTAGTCTTTGTTCAAGGGATGATGATGCAACTTTAAACTTTTTAGGCAGAAATATTTAAACAGTGGAATCCTAGCAAGCCAAATACAGAGAATAGAAATTAGACTGCACATGCACTTTGTGACTTGACTGAATACTCTACATATATCTTGCAGGAGATGAATGGTGCAGCTAAGAGGAACATTTAGAGCTATAATCGTAAGCATTAACATTTTTGAAGTTACTTTATATTAGCTTTCAGAGTTCCACAGGAATTACAGTTCAGTACTTATAATGATAAACCATGTTAATAATAACAGCAATATTGTCTGGCCTAGGAAAGCAGTGACATTGAATTGGAAAAATCTGACATTTGATTAAACCAGTTTTTATGACTTTTAATAAAGTAGCATAGTTTTCGTACTCGGTTTATGTTTTGTTAACTAGTCACTAAGTGACTCAGTAATAGAAATTATTTGCCAGCAAATAGTGAAATAGATGATTAAGAAGTCTACTTATATCCCCATCTAACTTGATTAGGGACTAAAAAGGCACCAAACACCTTAAAAACAATAAAGAATGCAAACATACAGTTAGCACAACCACTTCTTCTCCATTCTGGATATCCCATAGTTTGGCTGTCGTATCCATGCTTCCAGTTGCTATTAGAGTGCTTTGAAGATTAAATGATAAACAAACCTATGACACAGAGTGGGAAACAATAAACTTCCTATGATTTCTTTTAAATGAACTGGCTCAGAGTCAGCATTTGAAAACATAGCAATAGTTCAACTTAACAGTTTGTGACCTATAAATACAGCCATGGCATTTTAATAATATGGTGACAGCTGCAGTGCCCTCTAGAGATTTTGTTAGAAAAGCAACAAATCCTTACCATAAAAGCTTCGGGGGACAGATTATTGGACTGAACTAACTGGTTGCTTTATAAACAACTGTGTGTGTTACAAAGGCTTATTGCAACTTATACCAAGCCAATATTCAAACAGGCTTTTTACATACAGCTTCATATTTTTATTACAGGTATATATTTGAGCAAAAATGCAACAAAGTCCCTAACTCAGTTCTCATATTAATGACTAAGGAAGCCAGCTTCCAGACTTTGGTAATTATATGATATGATTGTTCTACTAATGAGGAACAAAAATATCTTTGGAAAAAAGAAAACATTTGCTGGGAACTTAGTTGCATTTTCAATTATGATATTCCATTTTTCATTTTTGAACAAAGCTACATAGCATAGACTTGAAGGCAGCAGTTCATGTATAACAAACCTCTCTCTTTTAGAAATTATTTAAGGTTATGGGTCTGATATTAAGAAACAGCATTTAATTTTGAAGGCATAACTTCTATCAATTATTAGCAGACACAATTCATTGCACTTCGGGCCTGATGCAACTGCCACTGAAGACAGCAGAAACTGATCAAGCCCAAAGATATGTAATTATCTGACTTGAAATCACAAAACTGGTGGAGAAGTTGAGGCCCTTTTAAATATCAGGTCATTCATGCTAAGAGAAGTAATTTCAAAATGCCCAAAGAACAAACAAAACACTGCAAGACATCCAATGCTACTATACATTGATGCAAAGCAGCAACTTGCTGGTTTGTTCCAGTAAAAATATAAGAATCAAAAAGAAAATTCACACTCCAGAAAAACAAGAGTATTATTTCTAAAATGTAAACAAATTATGGGAGAAATCATAACACGTCATCAATTAAACATATTAATTTTTAATAGTAAAAAATAATTCTTAACATTTGGCAAGAGGAAGACTGAAACCAATTAGAGCTAAAAATAGATTTTTTAAATTATATTCTGCTAATTGGATACGGTGTTTTGTTCTGTTTCTTGATGATATGCCTTTTTGCAAATGGTCAAATAGTTTGAGCAATGTGGGTCAGTACAGGAGTAAAATAGCCTCTGTTGCAAGTTCACAGAGGCTCTACAGACCTTTCAGAATATATAGCTATACATGGAAATTGTGTTAATTTCAAAGGTATAAGAAATGCTCCCCAATAGGAGACATTACAAACGTCAAGCAGTCCATTCATGATGTATGTTAATCCAGTTCACTGAAATAATGGGACAAAGGGCACAAATATTCATTCAGGGAGAAATTATGTTCAAGGGCAAGATCACTCTGATAAAGAATGCCATACTGTCATCCAGAGAGAAAAACAAAAGTAAATCCACATCTGAGCAGATTTCCCTCAGGCTATGTATACACTTGATCTTGATCAATAAAAGTTTGTCATTCATGGGTGATTAAACCCTCTCCTGTCCCCACACCCCATGAACTAAAAGTGTGAATGCTGTTTTGCCCACAGGAGCACACTCCTACTGACAAAATGGAAGCCACTTGTGGGGGTACAAGTATTTTGTCGGCAAAAGTGATGACAAATGGCATTCGCACATGCTGATTTTAGTGACAGGACTGTATCAATAGAGATTTGTCACTAAAAGTTGCATAGTGTAAACATATACTAAGTCTCTTCAACAATCACCACTTTCTGGCCAACAAGGCCAGACCTGCCCCCCTCATCCTGAGATATAGCCCCATACCTTCTCCAGACACCGAACCAACAGTGGCTTAGTTTTGTGGAGAGGTTTTTTATGACAAAATTCATTCTTAGACCAGGCAGGAGCTAATCTGTCTCCCCACTAGGAAATTGATATAGCTAGAGAGACAAAGGGAAGACCAACAGGCTCAGTACAGACAATAAAAGAGTACAAGAAAAGATGAGAAAAAATACATGGATAATGAATGGTGTACAGTATGTGGATCAAAAACTTCCGTTCTCCCTGTCTCATAGTACAAGAGAACATTCAATGAAACTAAGAAGAGACAAATTCAAAACTGATAAAGACATATTCTTACACGATTCATAATTAGACCATGAAACTCATTTTCACAGAGTATTGTGTAAGCCAAGAATTTAGCAAGATTCTAAGAGCAATGGGACATTTATATGGATATCAAAACGATCTCCCAAACCTATAGTAGTAAATATATTTTAAACAAAAGTTTTAGGTTGATTTTAGCCAACCTTTGAATCACAGAGGTTAAGAGGAGACTTCAATGAGGGCCAGATTATCCCAAATCTACCTATCACTGGGTTGCCTGCATCTTCCTCTTAAGTACAGGCAGTCCCCGGGTTACGTACAAGATAGGGACTGTAGGTTTGTTCTTAAGTTGAATCTGTATGTAAGTCGGAACTGGCATCCAGATTCAGCCGCTGCTGAAACTGACCAGCGGCTGACTTAGCTCTGCCCCGGGTTTCCTGGAATCAGCCGCTGATCAGTTTCAACAGGCTGAATCTGGAAGCCAGTTCTTACATACAGATTCAACTTAAGAACCCCAGGCGTCCCCAAGTCAGCTGCTGTTGAAACTGATCAGCATCTGATTGCAGGAAGCCCAGGGCAGAGCAATTCTGCCTCGGGCTTCCTGTAGTCAGCGCTGGTCAGTTTCAGCAGCGGCTGACTTGGGGACACCTGGGGCAGAGCAGCTTGGGTGCTGCTGGATTGCTCCAGTAGCGCCGCTTCTCGGCGCTACTGGACCAACCCAGCAGCACCCAAGCTGCTCTGCCCCAGGCGTCCTGATTCAGCCGCTGCTGAAACTGACCAGCAGTGGCTGAATCAGGACGCCTGGGGCAGAGCAGCTGGGGTGCTGCCGGGTTGGTCCAGTAGCGCCCAGAGCGGCGCTACGGGACCAACCAGCAGCGCCCCATCTGCTGTACCACAGGCGTCCGGAGCAAAGCCGCGGAACACTGGGGCAGCGGGACAGCCCAGACGCGCCGCGGCTGTCCTGCTGCCCGCGTTCTCCGCGGCTTTGCTCCCCGTCTCCCTGGTCTGCTGGTGTCCAGCAGACCAGCAGACCAGGGAGACGGGGAGCAAAGCGGAGCAAAGCCGCGGAGCACGCCGGCAGCAGGACAGCCTCGGCGCGTCTGGGCTGTCCGCTGCCCGTGTGCTCCGCGGCTTTGCTCTGCTTTGCTCCCCGTCTCCCTTATCTGTTAGTGTCCAGCAGACCAGGGAGATGGGGAGCAAAGCCACGGAACACGCCGGCAGCGGGACAGCCGCGGCGCGTCTGGGCTGTCCGCTGCCCGTGTGCTCCGCGGCTTTGCTCCCCGTCTCCCTGGTCTGGGGAGACGTGGAGCAAAGCCGCGGAGCACGCGGGCAGCGGACAGCCCAGACGCACCGCGGCTGTCCTGCTGCCGGCGTCCTCAGAGGCTTTGCTTCCCGTCTCCCTGGTCTGCTTGTCTTCAGCAGACCAGGGAGACGGGCAGCAAACCCCGTTCGTAACTGCGGATCCGATTTAAGTCGGATCCGCGTAACTAGGGGACTGCCTGTATCTGGCAGTGACCACTGTTATGATTCAGGATACTAGACTAGATAAACCATAAACTTGATGCAGTATGGTCATTCTTATGTGCTTAAAAGAAGGGTATTCCTTTGCTTTAGCACTATGCTGCAAGCTATCCTCCAAGTCTCCAGCAAACACAAGTGGGTTCTCTTAGGATCCAGTTCTCCCATTCAGCCACTGCCTCAAGAAACCCACAATTTCCATAGGGAGAAAGGCTACATACACTTGGCTCAGGTCTACACTAGGGAGTTATTTCAAAATAATAAGCAGAGCATCCACACTGCCAAGCCCATTATTTCGAAATCTGTACACCTGCTTTCCTCGGGGAATAACACTTATTTTGAAATAGAGGTTGTGTGGATGCTCTACTGCTGCTATTTCAAAATAACTACTCCCCATAGTAATTTGAAGTAATTACTCCCCAGTGTTTCAAGGTAGTGCATCCACAATAACGGAGCCTGCCTCAGACTAATTTCAAGGCTCACCCATAGTGGGCACACACTATTTCGATTTTGTTCTTTCTGGAGTTATTTTTTCAAATTTAGTTATTTCAAAATGATTTCCTAGTGTAGACATGCCCTTAGTGTAGACTAAGAAGAGAATTAACATTAATTGCAAATATCTAGGCCTTGTCTTTACTAACCACCACTATATCTATATCACTTTAGCTACGCAATGTACTTACCATAGTGTTTTGCATGTGGTAAGGTCGGTGGTAGCTGTTCTCCTGTCAACACTGGCTAATCTACTCGTCCTGATGGAGTACCGGTGTCAACAGAAGAACACTCAGAGATAGATTTAACATGTCTAAGCAGAAGTGATAAATTGATGGCTAGTGGATTGATCACTGCAGTGTCAATCCATGGTGTAATGGAGATTATCCTCTAGATACAGGTTTTTTTAAACCATATAATTTTAGCATAATGGGAGCTTGAATACAAGAGCCGAAACTCTCCTAGCACACCCTGGTAAAGAAACACCATTGTGAGACAATCTCAATTATACCAAGGTCCTAGATGAAACCAAGAACTTTTGGATAATCAAGAGAGGGTTTTTTTCCAGTGTAATTCACAAACATCAGAGGAAATGACCCTCTTATGAAGTACTAATAGTTTGGCTTATTGAGTTTTAGAAAATTGAGGCTGTACTGCATATGAAAATACAATTATATGCAAAGGTTTTAATATTTTAATATAGGCACTCACTATTTCTGCTGTGTGACCCCGAAAGGTATGATAACATTTTCCTGTTTCTACACTCCATAATTTGCAGGTCTTATCAAAAGATCCAGTGGCAATCTTGTCACTAAATGGAAAAATAGTCATTTAGAAAAAAAATAAAAATTCTTTCAAAGTCATTAGAAGGAGAAACTGAACAATTCAAAAAAATAATAGATAACATACCAAAGTAATCACCTTATGAACCAGGCTTGAAAATAGCAATATTTTGTATGACCAATTTGTGGCTGGCACTGAAAAGATTTGCAAGACTTTTGTGAATGGGCAAGGGGTAACCCTGCATTCCTTTGTTCAGCTGTGCAACACTCCACAAAGTCATTCTGTCCCATTTTCATAACGGGCAACACACAAGAATTAATGTAAGAGGAAGTATATGATGGAGTTGCTGAGTTAGTCTGAATTCCCTCAGTGAAGTCAGATTCATTCTACCAGATGCATCAGACTTTAGTCCATATGGATAAGATCAAATAACTCTACACTTTGTGGTTTTCAGTAAGAAATCACTACACTGGTCTTGGTCCCACAGGTAATAGTAATAGTGATAATAGTGCTCTTAACATACATATATAGAACATACACATATGTACTTTTAACTATAAATATATTTGATGATGGAAATAAATTCTTTCTACCTTCTTCTGTAGAGGATGGACAAAAGGATAACAGAAAAGAATGGTTTACTTTTTAGAAGCACAAATCTCTCTCAAAGAAGACAGCTAATGTAAATATCTGAAACTTCTCTCTGTATATGATGTTTTGGTGTCTCTTTACACTACCTCAACTACTAGCTCTGATCTAACCCATACAGCTACTGCATAAAATAAAAAAATTGCAGATTCACATTGGACACTGATGTAAATGCACCCTGAAGATCTCCTAAGAATTACTCACCACTTCTGACCAGTTTCTAAGTCAGATTCCTGATAATGTGTGTAGTACTAAATGGATTAACCCATTTTAAAAGGCTGGAAAAGTTGATCATTCCAACTAAAGCAACACATGTTGTCATTACCTTTTATTCTTGTTTCCTCTACAATTTAATTTAACTAATAAAGAATGAAAAATATTCAAAACTTACATCTGATCATATACATAGAGCCATGCATGGATACAAAATTTGTATCTGCATCTACATCAATATCTTCAAAAATGATCCACAGATATCCGTAATGACCTCCGTGTATGTACATACTCATGGATATAAAGAGGATATCTGCAAATCTGCAAGGTTCTAGATGCAAAATTTATATCTGCAACTGCATCCATATTTGCAAAAATTAGCAACAGATACCTGCATCCACAAATACAGATACCTGCAGATATAAAGAGAATATCTATGGATTTGCAGGGCTCTATGTATATATGTGAACAGCATCAAACCATCTGGCTTGCTATACAGGTTGAACCTCTCTCGTTGCCACTTTCTGGTCCATCAACATCCATTGTCTGGCACTATTTTATTTAGCCAGATGTCCACTTATCATGGGTGTAGCCAAGTTTCCTGTGGTCCCATAAAGTGTTTACAGCCACCAGCCCTGGCTCTCAGTGTTCTGTGCTGTTATTTAATTCTAATTTACCCCTAAATGTCTCATACGAATTCAGTAAGCAGAGAAGTGTTGGTAATGCTGCTAGTCAATACTGACCTCCCATGGTCCAGCAAATTCTCCGGTTCAGCACTGCTCAGGTCCCAAGAGTGCTGGACTAAAGAGGTTCAACCTGTACTATTTTATTAGAATTATATGAAATCATTTTCAACATACATTATATCTTCATGATGTTTAAATCTAATTGTGAATTTGTAAATGCCAATTCATAAACTAAAGCAGAATACATGTCTGAATACATACTTTATACAGTGAATGAGTACATGTGTCCTCCTTTGATGACAAGACACGATTTAATTTCCCCATTTCACTATTAAGAAACTTTGAGGTTTTGGATGTAGATTCTATTTTACTTTAAAGTTTATAGGATACCTATATTTGCAACATATGTTACCAATTAGAAAGTTTCTCCAAGTCACTGAAAATCTATTTACCCATAAGGATTATTGAAAGCTATTGCATAGACTACATTTCTGTGTCCATCCAATGTGCGTAGCTCCTCTCCTGATGCTGTGTCCCATATTTTGCATGTTCTGTCATAGCTTCCAGTAATAAAACTAAAATGAAGACAGACAAATGAGTTACAGAACACTAGAAATTTTCTCAAGAGTATACAGATGTCAAGGGAAATTTCTCCATTGATTACAGTGGGCTTTGTATCAGAACCTAAATACTTTCCTCATATTCCATAGTATCCATGACTATTGAACACAGCAAAGATTCTAAATCAAGCAATTTTTAAACTTTACAAAATATTGTATTTTTAAAAGATAATATTACCATTGCTAAGATTACAGAGCAAAAATAGATACAGCCTAATAAATTAAAAATTAAGTCAATTACAGCTGAACCTCACTTATGGGGAAAATCTCAAAATGTTTAAATGCATTTCAGTAGATTTACACTTCACTTATATTTAAGTTTCACCCTGCTATCAGAGACATTCACTTCACTAGCATGTGTGTTTCTACTAATAATGCTAGAATACAGCTGCTATCTCAACATATGTGAGAGGGAATAGTGCCACCAAATGAATCATGCCTGCTATTTTTGCAGTCCCCTTGGTTTTGCCTTAGAAGTCTGAAATCCTGATATGTGAAGTGCTTAAATACAATCATAACACAAAGGGATTTTGTTTGCGGGATAAAGATGAGCACTAAAATTCACAATTGAATTTCCACATTAAAAATATTTTTCTATTAGTAATTATGCATTTTCAATTTAAAAATGAAAACTTACCAGGAACCAGATTTGTTAAATGCTACATTGGTCAGTGGCAATATATGTGCCCTAAGTACCTGAAACACAGAAAATTAAGATTTAGTGCAGAAAATAAAATTACTGGGAGTTTTTGTACTAGCAATATCTACTCTTCACAATATTTTCTTCCCATTTTAGTCATGCTAGCTGAGTCATTATGATATTAATACATTACCCCCCAGCCAGAGAAAATCATGTGAGAGCAATTACCACTGTAGAATTCATGCAGAAAATGTTTGTCTTTCTTCCCTAGGAATTGCAATTGTGCAGCTACCTTGCTGATTGATTGGCCACAAAAGGCTATGACTGAAGCAGATCTACTGTGTTCATAAGGCCTGAATGTGCTTTCCTCTCCCCATATTTCAATCTGGCCTGCCTTCTCTAAGAATAAAGAAGTACCCTAAGAGTTCCAGGAGTTGTCGGGGAAATAAATAAGCTCTTGGGGACCATGAATGAGGGCTTCCTTGGAAGGTGCTCGAACCGCTGTTCTTTGGAGTTTGCTACTAACCATATACAGTACTACAAATCACTGCATCCACATCCAAGAAATAATTTTAACTTCTACATTGTGGTATGCTTTCAGAAAATGTAAGGTGTTTTTAAAATAGAGAGGATAGGGATGTAAGCAATTAGTCAACTATCCGATAAGCTTATAAATAAGCTTATCGGATAGTTGAGTAGTGGACTCAACTAGTTGCTTCCCCTCCTTGCTGCCTCTGCCAGTGGCACTTCAACCTGCTGGGCTCTTGTTAGATTTCAAAGGCTAAAGCGCGGCAATTGGAACTGATGCGACTGTGCCTCTTTCCCTGCTGTGCCTCTGCCTCCCATGCCCCCCACAGCAGAGGGGCAGGGTAGACGGGAGCTGGTGCTAGGGGGAACTGGCTTAAAAGTTCCAGGGTGCCACCTGCCCTCCCCCCATCAGAGGCAGCAGGAGAGAGATAGAAGAGGTTGCTGTCAAGCAGCCTCTGTCCGCAGGGGTCCCAGCCACTAAGCAGCCCCTATTCCTGGAGGCAATGGTTGGCAGCGGGCAGGGGCTGCTCCGGCAGCAGCCCCTATCCGTGACCAGCCCTGGCTGCCTTGGACAGGGACTGGTGCCGGAGGTAGACAAGGTTGGCCATGGACTGGGGCGGCTGGACTCAGCACGAGCCAGGACCAAGCAGTCCCAGTCCCTGATGGCTCTTACTACATTTAAAATTCAGGTTACAGCACAGGTTGCTCCCGGAGCCAGTACAAGCCAGGACTAGGACCAGTCAGTCCTGGCTTGAGCTGGCTCCTGGAGCTACCCCCGCTGCGTGTCTGCAGAGCAGTCCTATTGACAAATTGTATAGTAAATACAAATTGTGACAACAATACGATTAGCTAGGTAACTGCAATTAGACATCCGTAGGGAGAGAGAGAAGCTAAGCCAGACTTCAACATGCAAAGGTTCATCACGATAAAAGTCTGATCACCTGCTGATTTGAATATACTGATAGAATCTCTAAAAAGCAGATGTGAGAATGGAGATACTCATCAGGATGAAATTGAGAGATGAGATTTCAAATATCGCCACTGCCTGGATCATTTACATGGTGGAAACCAACACTTTCCATACACAATTTGTAAGATCTTTGGGACATAGACCACTTGTCTTTATTCTTTCTATAAACTGTCATACATACCTATGATACTCTATGCTTATAGTATACTATATGTTTACTAAATAAGTATTAAATATTAAAATGCCAAATTAAATTCAATCTGCCACTATATTTTTAACAATAAATTAGTTACATTACCATAAACTTTGTGCACATCTCTGACTATTCTTAAACATAACTTGCATTTCAATAAAACTTTTATTCTTCACAAGCCAGCTTCCACTTGACACTATTATATAGTGACAGTATAACTTGGGAAAATCACACCATTTGTTGACACTGAAACGAAGGGATGTCACAAATGCAGCGATGCAGCAATTAGAATTTCACTGCAAGACCAAGAAGGAAAAATGAGTAATGCGCAACGCTGCTTAAATCTCTGGTATATAGGCAGAGCCTCCAGCTTTCTGCTGTTATCTCTGGCTCCCTATGAATCCATTTAAGTCCTCTGTCTGTCTCAACGGCCTGCTATAGGTTTCTTTGTCTTTTAATAGCTTTTCTTCCCAGTTGCCTCTAGTCTTTCTCTCTGCTGGTTATTAGATTCCCTTTCATTCTTTCATGGCATATAGTCACTTGCAGAGAATGACTGGACCATTTGGAGAAGAGAGAGTGCCCAGGAGAAGAAATATAAAAAAAGATTAGGGAACAGGATCAGGAAACTGTGGGCAGATCATTAACTGTAAAAATGAAAACACTATAAGATGGAGCAGAACACTGTCACAGAGCAGAGAAGATAAGAGAAATGAGGAAAATAAAGGGGGCTCAGAGATCTTAGAGGAGAAGATAGAGTGATAAAATAGCTCAAGAGGCTACTTACCAGTTAAAGAGATTTTGCCCAAGTTGCTGCAGTGGAAATGGGCCATGAAGATGTGGGAATTACAAAAAAAAATGTTTGCAATCGCCCTCAAGCATATAAATATAGATTAGCATAAATAATTATGGAAATGTATGGAGATTTGATCTGAAGCTTTTTTAAGGCCCCATGCAGCACTGGTAGTGAGAAATAAGTCCCTTGTGAGAGCACAAATGTATCAGACAATTAGCAACAGAGGAGAAGATGCTAGACACATTTACGTTCAAGTTCAGATCCTAATGTTTTTCCAATGTCAAAGCCTTTTTTTGTTAAAAGTCCAGAGTTGTAACAGCTCCATCTACAGAACCCCATTGAAGTCAACAAGAATTGCCGGTGCAAAGTGCTAGACCCTAATGTGATATCAGGGAATGTGTGTATCAGTACTGTAATTTAGGGTACAGCAGTACATGAAATAAATCTCCAGTAGGGTGCAGTATGCCATGGCCTTCTAACAAAAGCCTATCCAGTTGCTACATTAGCTTGCTACTCTGCTGGTGGTCTAACACAAAGTTATGATCACAATTACAGGAAATAACAAAGAAAACAGAGTTATAACAACGCTTAAATTCAGGGACCTATTTGAAATTTTCCAGCTGCACAACAGAGAAAACTGTTAATCTGTATATATATTTTAGGGTACATCTGTCTGCCTGTGTGACCATTTGTTCAAGGACTCATAGACTTTAAGGTCAGAAGGGACCATTTTGATCATCTAGTCTGACCCCCTGCACAATGCAGGCCACAGAATCTCACCCACCCACTGCTAGAAAAATCCTCTCACCTATATCTCAGATATTGAAGTCCTTGAAACGATGGTTCAAAGACCCCGAGATGCAGAGAATCTTCCCGCTAGTGACCCATGCCCCATGCTACAGAGGAAGGCGAAAAACCTCCATTCTACCCTGGAGGAAGCCAGATAGGTCCTTTGCCCCCACTACTTCCCTTGGAAGGCTGTTCCAGAACTTCACTCTTCTGATGGTTAGAAACCTTCACCTAATTTCGAGTCTAAACTTCCTAATAGCCAGCTTATATCCATTTGTTCTTGTGTCCACACTGGTATTGAGCTTAAATAATTCCTCTCCCTCTCTGGCATTTATCCCTCTAATATATTTAAAGAGAGCAATCATATCTCCTCTCAGCCTTCTTTTGGTTAAGGTAAACAAGTCAAGTTCCTTGAGTCTCCTTTCATAAGACAGGTTTTCTATTCCTCGGATCATCCTAGTGGCCCTTCTTTGTACCTGTTCCAGTTTGAATTCATCCTTCTTAAACATGGGAGACCAGAACTGCACACAGTATTCCAAAAGAGGTCTCACCAATGCCTTGTATAACGGCACTAACACCTCCCTACTGGAAATACCTTGCCTAATGCATCCCAAGACCGTTACTTCCAACTGATGTGTCCCCAGCTTATAACTAAAATTCTTGTTATTAATCCCTAAATGCATAACCTTACACTTCTCACTATTAAATTTCATCCTATTACTATTACTCCAATTTACAAGATCATCCAGATCTTCCTGTATGATATCCCAATCTTTTTCTGAATTGGCTTTGGCCTCCCAACTTTGTGTCATCCGCAAACTTTATTAGCACACTCCCACTTTTAGTGCCGAGGTCAGTAATAAAAAGATTAAATAAATCAGTCCCAGAACTGATCCCTAAGGAACTCGGCTAGTAACCTCTCTCCAGCCTGACAGTTCACCTTTCAGTATGACTTGCTGTAGTCTCCCTTTTAACCAGTTCCTTATCCACCTCTCAATTTTCATATTGATCCCCATCTTTTCCAATTTAACCAATAATTCCCCATGTGGTACTGTATCAAATGCCTTACTGAAATCGAGGTAGATTAGATCCACTGCATTTCCTTTATCTAAAAAATCTGTTACTTTCTCAAAAAAGGAGATCAGGTTGGTTTGGCACGATCTACATTTTGTAAAACCATGTTGTAATTTGTCCCATTTGCCATTAACCTCAATGTCCCTAACTACTTTCTCCTTCAAAATTTTTTCCAAGACCTTGCATATTACACATGTCAAACTAACAGGCCTGTAGTTACCTGGGTCACTTTTTTCCCCCCTTTCTTAAAAATAGGAACTATATTAGCAATTCTCCAGTCAAATAGTACAACCCCTGAGTTTAGAGATTCATTAAAAATTTTTGCTAATGGAATTGCAATTTCATGTGCCAGTTCCTTTACTATTCTTGGATGAAGATTATCTGGGCCCCCTGATTTACTCCCCTTAAGATGTTTGAGTTTGGCTTCTACCTCAGATTTGGTAATACAGGCAGTCCCCGACTTATGTCGGATCCGCAATTACGAACGGGGCTGCCCCAGAGTACACGGACTGCGGGACCTCGCGGTCCTGCCGCCCGTGTACTCTGGGGCTTTCTCTGCATCTCCCTGGTCTGCAGACCAGGAAGACGCAGAGCAAAGCCGCGGAGGGGCTCGGGCAGCCCAGGGGCGCCTGGGCTGCCTGAGCCCGCCTCCCCCCCCCCGCCCCGCGGCTTTGCAAAGCCGCGGGGAAGCCGGCAGCGGGACAGCCCAGACGCCCCACGGCTGTCCCGCTGCCGGCGTCCTCAGAGGCTTTGCTCCCCGTCTCCCTGGTCTGCTGGTCTCCAGCAGACCAGGGAGACGGGGAGCAAAGCCGCGGAGGACCCAGGCGGCGGGACTGCGGTGCGTCTCGTTCCGCCGCCCGTGTCTTCCTGGTCTGCTGGGGTGGGGGGAGGACGCAGCTAGTACGCCCCACCCCCCAGCAGACTAGGCTTTTCTCCGGACGCCTGTGGCAGAGCAGCTGGGGTGCTGCCGGTTGGTCCCGCAGCGCCGCTCTGCGCGCTACTGGTCCAACCCAGCAGCACCCCAGCTGCTCTGGTCCTGATTCAGCCGCTGCTGGTCAGTTTCAGCAGCGGCTGAATCAGGACTCCTGGGGCAGAGCAGATGGGGTGCTGCTGGGTTGGTCCAGTAGTGCCGAGGACTGTCACTACTGGAGCAACCCAGCAGCACCCCAGCTGCTCTGCCCCAGGCGTCCTGATTTAGCTGCTGCTGAAACTGACCAGCGCTGACTACAGGAAGCCCGAGGCACAGTTGCTCTGCCCCGGGCTTCCTGGAATCAGCTGCTGATCAGTTTCAGCAGCAGCTGACTTGGGGACGCTTGGGGTTCTTAAGTTGATTCTGTATGTAAGTCAGAACTGGCAGTCAGTTTCAGCAGCGGCTGAATCTGGATGCCAGTTCCGACTTACATACAGATTCAACTTAAGAACAAACCTACAGTCCCTATCTTGTACGTAACCCGGGGACTGCCTGTATCTGCCTCCATATCCTTGTTCCCATTTATGTTGCCATTATCCCTAAGCTCTTCATTAGCCTCATTAAATACTGAAGCAAAGTATTTGTTTAGATATTGGACCATGCCTAGATTATCTTTAACCTCCACTCCATCCTCAGTGATTAGCGGTCCCACTTCCTCTTTTTTTGTTTTCTTCCTATTTATATGGCTATAAATCCTTTTACTATTGGGTTTAATTCCCTTTGCAAGGTCCAACACTACATGACTTTTAGCATCTCTCACTTTGTCCCTACATGCTCGAACCTCAATAAGGTAGCTTTCTTTGCTGATCCCTCCCATCTTCCACTCCTTATATGCTTTCTGCTTTTTTTTAAATCACCTCCTTGAGATGCTTGCTCATCCAACTTGGTCTAAAACACCTACCTATACATGTTTTCCTCTTTCTTGGGATACAGGCTTCTGATAGCTTCTGCAACTTTAACTTAAAATAATCCCAGGCCTCTTCCACTTTTAGATCCATAAATTCTTTAGTCCAATCCACTTCCCTAACTAATTTCCTTAATTTATTAAAATTAGCCCTTTTGAAATCAAAAACCCTAGTCTCAGATTTATTTTTGTTTATCCTTCCATTTAGTTTGAACTGAATTAGATCATGATCGCTTGAGCCAAGGTTGTCCCCTCGCTATTCACCAAAACCAAATCTAAAATGGCTTCCCCCTTTGTTGGTTCAACAACTATTTGATGAAGGAATTCATCAGCTATCACATCTAGGATAATCTGAGCCCTATTATTATTACCAGTATTTGTTCTCCAGTCTATATCTGGAAAGTTGAAGTCTCCCATGATTACACAGTTTCCTAAACGGTAAGAGTCATGGCCACAAATTTTGGAACGCAGCTTCCTTTTCTCCTAATTAAAGCAGGGTCAGGGTTTAGTTGTGCCAGGACAACCAGAAGCTTTGGGAAAAGGACTGTTTTCCATAATATGCAAAGAGAGGGACTGCTCCGCAGGGGAAAGCTATTCTGCAGAGTGTCCACTGCGGGGGAGTGTCCATGAAGGGAGTAGCCAGCAGACTGACGCTCAGCCATCTTGCCTGCCAGCACACTGGTAAGTAGCTCCTTTGCCCTAAATCCTTTCCCCCTTCTTGGCCTTTGGCTGCAGCACAGGGCCAAGGAAGAGAAAAAAGGCCCTTGGTGGCCGGGGGTAAGGGTTGTGAGAAGAGAAAATACCCCTAGTGGCAAGGGGAGGGACCATGGGGAGAGAAAATGACCCTGGCAGCTTGGGAAGTGAGGAGTCAAGAAAACATCCCTGACAGCTGGAGTCAGGCTGGGGGGAAGGGAGGGCGGGAGAGGGGAAGAAAACATCCCCTGGAGCAGGAAGTGAGGGGAAAAGAAAATGCCATTGATAGCCATGGGCGGTGGGAGAGAGAACACCTGTACCAGGACCCCTTCCCTGCCCTGAGCCCCTCTTCATCTCCAGCTTCTTGCACTCCTCCCCCTCGACACACCATCCCCCAAGGTCCTCCCCTCCTGACTCCTGCAGCCCCCATACTGCCAGCCCCCTGCCCTGAAGACCCAGGAAATGCCAGGTAAGTCTGCTAGTTTCCAAATACAAACATGCCAAGTATTCACTCTTTGGAAACCCTCCCTCTCCTTCCAATATTTTGTCACTGTAATTGCAGCTGCTAACAATTGCCTAAAATGCATTTGTGCTATATGAGTGACAGATAAAACAGGTACTTTACATTATCACACTTAACATTTCCCTAATTAGTTTTGTCAGATGGGAAATGAGCAATTGCTTGGTTCTTGTATTGCTAAATAAGGGAAATCAACCACTATTGTGTCCCCAGAAAAGACCAAATACATTCTTTCTGTGGTGATTTCCTTCTCTCATATACTAGAAAGACAGTTTTTGGTGTAAGAGACAGGCTTTCAAGCTCCACACAGTTTTTCTTCAGACTCAACATTGTCTCTCTAGTATATGACTGACCAACATCTTTCTAAATCTCAGATGGATAGCCTTGTTAGTCTGTAACTGATTTTTAACATCTTTTTGTTGCTGCACAGTGCCATCTGCTGATATGGCAAAAATATAACAATTATTAAAAGCTTATTTCAGATGTATAACATTAGGGATATAAAATTCTATTACTGGCTTGAATTTTACAAATAAGATAGTTAAATCAATCCTCGTCTTGTGACTTTTGAAAAGCACCTAATTTTTTAAAGAAAATTTACCAAGGTGCTGTTGTAGCAAAAACACATTGTTCCAATCTAATATTTTGTATTGAAAAGGTGTCAAGTTGTTCATTAAAAAAAAATCAAAAAGACCAAAGTGGATAATGTAGTCATCATAAGAGAGCCTGAAATATAAGGCCTTGCAGTGGCCTGAGGGCTTGAACTAAAGTATATATAGAATCATATAGAGGTCCTGGAAGGGACCTCGAGAGGTCATCGAGTCCAGCCCCTGCCCTCACAGCAAGACCCAGTACCATCTAGACCAGGGCCGGCTTTAGGAAGTGCGAGGCCCGATTCTAACCGTTTTGGCGGTCCCCGCCGTCCCCCTCCCCCGCACACACATACATGCACATGCACACATGCACGCACACACACACACACACACACACACACAGGATTTTTTGTTGAGCCAAAACAAAAAACAAAAAAAACCACCGCACACACAACAAACCACAACACACACAAATATCACATCAGAAGTAGATCTGATCAAAATGTATATCAATATAGTTGAACATTTTTAAAAAAATGCCATCCTTTATTATGCAAAATTTTACACAAAATTAAATCAGTTGCCTTAAGTGTAGGTCAAATATTTTCAATTACAAACTATTCAATTTTTTCAATAAAGTTTGATTTTTAAAAAGTTACCAAAGAGCGTTGCAGTTTTTTTTTTTTTTACATTGATTTACTTTTTAAATAGCAAAAATGGAGTCTTTATTAAGAAAGCGTCAGTTCTGTGGTCAAATTCCAGACCTTAGTGATTTCAGCACAAATGATTTCACTAAGTAATATGGTACCTCACCATCATTGCCTCCTTTGCACTGCCCTTCAACACACTTCCTGCATGTTGAGTCCAAGGTCAGTCTACACAAGATTTTATCAATGATTTTTGCTCAAGCGATCACTGAGACAAGACAAGGACTCTCAATTGATTCTAGTCAGCTCTGCCTTTAAACACTGGATGTAAAGTGTCAGATATAATTGAGGACTCCCAAATAGACTCCACACCACCAGAAATAAAACCTGTTTCTATCTTCTGTGACTTTCACTTAGATGTGACTCACTGTCCTCTGCTTAGTGTTCAAGTTATGGTAGACCCTAAGCCAGGTCTTTAACCTTTTAATCATACAATATGGATAATAACATTTAATTCTCCCAGCTCCAAGTCTTAAGTGAATTTCAACCCAAAAGAGCCAAAATTGATCACCTTGACACAGCAAGTGTGTCTACGGATCTCTGTGGCAAAGTAGGTTGTCTATATAAATAAGCTCTGCTCTGAAGCCTTTTCCTACAGTTGATTAACAGATGGCAGTAGATAGCTCATTAAGACCACTGGCTGATAATAGTTAGGCACCCTGACCAGTCATTAACCATAGTCATGGACTCACCCTACTCTCCATTGTCTCTGATTCTCTGATGACCTGTGACAAAAAAGGAAGGTGGAAAGGGAAACTGAAGGAAGAGACCTCTCTAAATTTACCAAAGAGCAGTATTGCCAATCCAAAAATCACAAGGAATGCCTACACAAAGTTATGAGAATGGTCTACAAATCATAAGATTTTTTAAAAATAAAACATGTTGGATTTTTATTGGCTTTTTGTTTCTTGAGTATTTAGGGCTCATGTTTTAAAGCTTTCCTCCTTAGCTGTAAGGCCCAGAAGTATAGAGAACTTTTTTTTAAATGAAAGCGGAGATTCCTACATAATCAATTGACTCCAGGCCGTTACAAAAACACCAAATGTTTTGAGACGCATAGTAAAATAATGGAGGAATTCTTGAGAGCCCATGCTTTGCCCACAATATACATTTTAAAAAAAAAGAAACAATATCTTCTCCACTAAACATCCTAATGAGATACTGCAACTGGTAAACTGAATTCAACAGCTCCTGATACCAATCTAGTTTTTCGTATTTGAGATGGGTTACCAGGAACCGTACATGACAATATGAAATCTTTCCACTCTCAAGTCAGCATATTCACAAAGCACCTATAATTTTGATCCATGCATTTATTGGATAGTAAAAGAGAAAGGAGGAGAATTAATGTAGATAAATGTTCAAATTAAAAAAAAAAAAAGCCTGAAGGAATTAGGACTGAGCTCCTACATCTCACGTTCAGAACTGACTAGGACACTTATGACCAGATTTTCAAAGGTGTGTAAAGATCACATAGATATATTTGAAGATCCGAGTTGGCAACTGTCTCTTTAGGAGCTTAATTACCTTTGAAAATCTGAGCTTAGATTTCCAAGTCCAATTTTCAAAAATGACTTTAGTCACTCAAGTGCTTTTGAAAATTTTAACTGGGGGCCTAAAGAGACAAAAATAGACAAATCACAGAAGATATGGTATTCCTTTTAAAAACGTGACATCTATTTTTAACTAAATTTTATATTATTTTTCTCCCAGGGGCAACTGACTCCTCCAGCCCCCTCACTACGCCACTGCCCCCTTCCTGCAGATCTATCCTCTTATGCATGTGCAAGATCTGTGAGAGCCATCCCATGAATCTACAGTTAGTGTCTGTGGCGCCTGCTTCTGGGTGGTGTCTCAATGCTGCCACATTCACCTCCAAAGAGGGGGCTTCCAAAAGCAGGCCCTTGCTGCTGACCCCCAAGGCATCCACAGGTCCAGTTTCCTTTCAATGGGACCACTTCCCAGGGCTCATTGATCTTAGATCTGGCTTCCATCCCCTCTCCAACCTCCATCAGAACTACTGTGCCCTCCTGGCTTAGGAAACTAATAAACAGGAGGGTTGGAAATTAACCCGCCCAGTCTCACATCCCCTAGGCAGGGAATGAGCCATCTACATTAGGCCCCAGCTGTTGTATCATATCCAATTCTGAGCACCATATGTCAGGAAACGTGGAGAAACTGGAGAAAGTCCAGAGAAGATCGACACAAATGATGAAAGATCTAGAGAACATGAGATATGAGGCAAGGCTGAAGAAATTGGCCTTGTTTTCTTTGGAAAAGAGAAGACCAAAAAGGGATGAGAGCAGCTTTCAAGTATCTAAAAGAGTATCATAAGGAGGAGAAAGAAAAATTGTTCTGCTTGGCCTATGAGGTTAGGATGAGAAGCAATGGGCTTAAATTGCAGATATTTAAGACCAGATTAGACAGACACCTGTCAGGGATGAGCTAAGGCAACTCAACTTTGGAAGCCCCAAGGGCCACACTGATACTTACAGAACATGCCGAGGGCCTCAACTTAAGTGTGGTTGCATATGCAAGCAAATATATACAAATAGCTTATCTCACACTGACAGGCATGAATACAAAGATTAAGGCAAGACTACACAACACACAGGCCCCATTTAAGTCAGTTCTGCTGATATTAATAAAATGCAATATTTACCCGATTTCTACCTATGTGACAGCATTTTTCACGAGCAATGACAGTTAAAGAATTTAACTACTAAAACACATATCAACAGAAGATCATTACACTGACTACTTTTTGTTTTGGCTCCCACGTGTTGATCCCCACATAAACCCAAACTGCACCGCGGGGCGCAAACAAACTAGCCGTGGGCAGCATACCAAGTTATTAATAAATATTTTTGAAACCTTTCCCTTTTCTCTATGCTGCCATGTCTCCTCCCCTTGCTCCATCATCTCCCCTGGTACCTGCTGCCCCCAAACTCCTCACCCTCCTCTGCTGTCCTGACTACTGCCCTTCTCACTGCCCTCAGCTCTCCTACGACCTGCCTCCCTCCACCAGCCCTTCTCTCCCCCCTGTGCCCACTCCTCCAGTAGCCCCACTTTGATCATGTGAGCTACCCTTCTTCTAACACCTCCCGCTACACACCTGCCCTGCCTCGCTCCTCTGGTGCTGGTCTCTCCCCTGCAGGTATCTGTCCTTCTGCTTCACCCCCAGAATCCCCTGGCACCTGCACCTTTCCTTAGCCCTGCACCCTCCTCGTGCCTCCCCCTTCCCTCACTGCCCCTGCCTCCTTTTTCTCTGATGCCCATCCCCTCATGCCCCCGTGCCCTCACACATGCCTTGCTCCATCCCCTCTCATGCCCACCCCTTCTTTCAAGCCTTCTCCCAGCGCCTCCCCCTCTCGCCCCCAATGCCCTTCCCCTCTTCTTTCCTCTCCCAGCATCACCCTGTGCCCCCTCCCACGGACACTTCCCCTCCTGCACTTTCCCTCATTGTCTGCACTTGGCCCCCGGGCATTTGTCTCTCCTCCAGCCTGTCCCTTGGTGCCTTCCCCTTTCTTCCCCCTCCACACAAGCTTTTTCCTCTCCCACACCTCCACCTAGTTTTCCCCCTTCCCTACCTTCTGCGGGGCTGGACTCCAAACCACATGCACCACCACCACCTTTTCAATTTCAAAATGCCTGGGTGTCTCCCCGCTCACCTGCATGGTGGTAGCAGCAGCCGACAGCGTGTGCAGGTAAGGCCGGGGAGCCCAGCCAACCCAGCCAAGGGAGCCGACTTCCGGTTGCGGGGCCCCCTTAGGCACAGGGCCAGATTTCTCCGAATTGGCTTAAGGCCAGCCCTGATCTAGATCATCCCAGATAGATGTCTATCTAACCTGCTCTTAAATGTCTCCAGAGATGGAGATTTCACAACCTCACTAGGAAATTTATGCCAGTGTTTAGCCACCATGACCATTAGGAACTTTTTCCTAATGTCCAACCTAAACCTCCCTTGCTGCAGTTTAAACCCATTGCTTCTGTCCTATCATCAGAGCCCAAGGAGAACAATTGTTCTCCCTCCTCCTTTTAAACACCCTTTTAGATACCTGAAAACTGCTGTCATGTCCCCTCTCAGTCTTCTCCTTTCCAAACTAAACAAGCCCAATTCTTTCAGTCTTCCTTCATAGGTCATGTTCTCTAGACCTTTAATCATTCTTGTTGCTCTTCTCTGGACCTTCTCCAATTTCTCCACATCTTTCTTGAAATGTGGTACCCATACCTAGACACAATATTTCAATTGAGGCTTGATAGCGCAGCGTAGAGCGGAAGAATGACTTTGCTGGTATAAAGCAATGTGAAATTGTGAGCAAAAGGCAGGCTCTGCTCACAGACTCTGGTAAGAACAGGGATCCCCTTGAGATTATCGCTTGATGAGCTGAAACAGCACTGAGCCCACCTATCTTCCCTTTGGGGTGCCCCACTGCCAGTCCTGCTGGGCCAGAATACCCAACTGTACAGTTCCAATGGGACCAAAACTCCAGATAAATATGTCTCACCATGTATAAAGTTTATTACAAAATGAGCTCATACGTTGTTCATATTTCTCTTTCATTGATAAAGAGGATGCACAGCAGTTCCACCCTCCTTCCCCCCATAACAATTATTTACACTGGACTTATTAATAAATAAAAGTGATTTTATTAAGTATAAAAAAGTACAAGGTAAGTGTTTTGAAGCAACAGCAGACAGATCAAAGTAAGTTACTACGCAAAATAAAACAAAACTTGACAGCTAAGCTTAATACACTAAGAAATTTGTTACATGTAATTTCTTATTCTAACAGTAGTTCTAATCACCTTTTCTCACAAACTAGACAGTATCCCAGCTTGAAAGTCTGATGCTTTCCCCTGTTTGGTCTTAGATATTTTCAGCAAGCATCTTAGGTGGTAACTAGGGGTTTCCTGGCATCTGGTAGCAGCCCCTATTATTCAGTTTCATGCCTTTATATAGATTATGCCCAGCATTGGAATCCTTTATGTTCCATTCAATTTTTTCTCAGCTTGAGTGGAAAAGTATAGCATCCAAAATGGTTTCCAGCATCAAGTGGCTTGGTCACATGTCTTTGTTGGACCAACCATAGTCCAGGCTAACAGGAGAAGCAATACTATTCACAGCTCATTGTCCCAAGTACCAGATCATTAAGTTCCTTAAGAATCACTAATGGCCCTCACTTTTCAGGTCTAGATCAGTAAACAGGTTTATGCTTCATATTTCTAATTTCAAATACAGGAATCATAAATGCAAACAAACAGAATATACACATTCAGCAGATTATAACTTTTAAAATAGTATGTTAGATGCAATATTTTGCATAAAGTATATTTGAGTTAGGCATATTTATAATAATATTTTCAGGAAGAATATGAAATACACCATCACATAAGGCTGATATTGCAGAAACACACATCCCTAAGTATTGTTAGGTACAAGAATATATATGTAAACGGATTCCAGAAAGGTGGTACCAGAACACCTCAATACCACCAAACAAATCCCTCAAAGGTAACAGGAACACACTGACCCATCTTATGGATAAGGTCAGAATGATTGCACAATAGATAGAAATATTTTGATCAAACCAATATGTAGAATGCAATGGGTGGCAACCTAATCCGTCAGAGGGTGGGACACTGATATATTCAGGGCATAACTTGTTTGGATCTATGTATTCCAGGGGAGCAGTGGAAATTCCCACAACTGACTGAGCTGTGTCCATCATCACAACCACACATGTCTTGTATCCCCATAGAGTCTGCCAAGTGCTATTACCATGCTTCAACGACAATAAACCCGGCTGGGCACCTTTGCAAGTAAATCAGTTTTGTGGTCTTAAAAGCAGTTTCATTGAAGCCTGCTGTACAGTCTATTTAGACAGAGTCAGTGCAGCACACAGAGAAAACACACACATGAAGCTAAACATATGACCACAGAGGTGAGGAAAATGAGAGGTACAGAAACTAAATTTCTATAGCACACCTATGCCCTGGCATTGCAACCACAATTCTTGTGCCTCACAAAAGATCTGGCTGAAAGACTAACTTAAGAATAGTTACTCTCTAGTCTTAGGATTACTGCAAAGATAATATTTTGGTAGGGCAAGAGTTAATGTTATTATTTAATACTAATTATCAATGAAAAATTTAAAATGATAACAATTTCTAGATCATTTCTAAGAACCCACAGCAGGTAAGACATATCCTGATTCAGTTCTGTTCATGCCCCCAGAGTAGGGCAATAGTAATGGAGCAGAGCAGAGAATTCTGTAGGGCCAAATTCTGTTCTCAATTATTCCAATTACACCTGGTCACTTAAAGCTTAAAATGACAGCTACAGCATACCTTTGAGTATCACAGCTAACCCAATCTAGCCCTTGGTATTAATGCAGCTAGACCTACAGAAGAATGTTTCCAATGGGTAGCTGCCACCCATTTGGAGAAAAGGAATCACCACAGTGACAGAAAAGTGCTCTCTGTTACTGTGATCTACATATACAGTGACTACAGAATTACAGCAGCATAGCTATGGCACCTTAGCTATGCTGCTGTAGAGCCTGCAGAGTAGAGACATGACCTCAACTTAATGTTCACATACAGCTATTCTGGATTTACAACAGTGTAACTGAGGTCAGAAAAGACCCAGTAATTATTTTCAGCATGCCTCTTACCTTAAAAAGGTAGAACTTGTGGTCCTCTTGTTGTCCAAGCTTCTCTTGTAACCTTAGTATTAAATGTATGACCTGCTCTTTGCGTGAAGCTGTGATGAGAGGCTCTGCTTTTCGGATTTCTTCTACTAAAGCACCTACATTAGTACTAGAGTGCATGGAAAAAATATTGATCATCCACTGGCAAGCAATTTGGTAAACATATTATTTACTTACAGGGAGTGAGAAAATAAGCCGTCAGACTCTACACTGCTTAATTATCCTAAATAAGTTTAAGGAAGACCAAAAATATAAATATTTTAAATATGTTTTACTAGCATCTATTTGTATCTTTTGAGAAAAAAGTTACATTTCACTTTTAAAACTGTAGTTTTATAAAGATCCTTATACTTCTGAAAGTATCTATAGAGGATGTAATACACCCAAAAGCCAAATGACACTTTCAACCTTTAATACTAATTTTGTCTTCAATCAAAGCTAGAGTCTCTTGAAAGGTAAAAAGCTGAACAAACAGCAACAATACTGTTATAAACAAGGTTAATCCTTGCTATGAGCTGAGGTAAAACCTCATTTGAAATAAATGGGTGTGAATGTGCCCTTCACTTAAGACGTTAAAGAGCTACACCTAAAACAAAACATCCGGAGTCTGTCCAGAAACTAGCACCATGTGGGTGGAGGGCTTCACTGGGTATTGTTTTAGTGTGTGTAGGTGCACGTGGAAGTGTCTTAATGGAATGCAACAAGAAACTAAGTAGAGTGTGGGGAGGAAGGAGAAGCGATCGCAGGTGAAAAGGTGGAGAGGTGGCCCCACTTACTCTGGTCCAGGGCCCAACAAAACTATAATCTGTCTGAGAGTCAATCTAAGATATGCAACTCCAGCTACAAGAACAACATAGCTGGAGTGACATTCCTTAGGTCAAATGTTTGCAGCATCCCCACTGCGAGAAACTTTTCCATCGATGTCTCTTACTCCTTGCAACCTGGTGGGGTACTGGAGTCGACGGGGATGCCATCAGCTTTTACTGCTATTAGTAATCCATGTGTCTGTGGGTAGTCTTACTAGGTAGGCTTAACATTCTGTTGCTGTATTTGGTTTATAAACCATCAGGTTCTACAGGGGATCTTGCAGCTGGATTCTTCTACACTACTGTGCTGTCATTGCTGATGTTGGCTCAAATGAGGCTCAAACTGTATCTTCCTGAAGCAATGTGACTCGTCGGCTTTTATCCAGAGTATTGAAGAAAGCACAAGTTCAATTGTATGCTCAGTCTTATCTTTGAGTGTGGAGTGAAAATTATGAATGTGCAGGTCACGCTAACCATCAATTCATGTGTTTAAATTGAGACATTATTCTACCAATATTAGCACTGAATTGGTCTAATTTATTTGTGGATTAAATTTAATTAATCTTGTGGATTTTGGTGTCCTCCTTAGCGGTGCTAGGGCATATCTGATTTCTGTCTCTCGACCCCTTACAGATAGAGTCAGTTGATTTCAATTTGTTCACTGATGGCTACCATCAGCAATGTAATATGGCCTTTGGCTCTCATAATATACTATTTCTTGCACCTGGCAGCACCAGTTTTAACAATGATCTGAGGTAGCTGAAGCAATTGAAACAGATGGGAGAGGAAATGGCTGAAATCAGCATAAAGTCTAAATAGCTTCTCTATAAGACTCAATGACATGCAGTAGTGCTAGGACTCAACCACTGATTGTACAAATCACCTGGGCTAAGTCTAAACTGCGCTCTGTTGCGCAAGAAAATATGCAAATAAGGCGAAGTGGTGAATATCACCGTGCCTCATTTGCATACTTAATGAGCCACCATTTTTGCACAAGGGGCTTTTGTGCAAAAAGGAGCCGTCTCATGGCTCCTTTTTGCGCAAAAAAACCCCTCTTGCACAAGAGCCATTCTGCTGCTTCTTTTTTCAGGCATAATGGCTCTTGCACAAGAGGGGGCTTTTGAGCAAAAAGGAGCTGTGAAGATGGCTCCTTTTTGCGCAAAAGCCCCTTGCACAAATATGGCACTTATTAAGTATGCAAATGAGGCACGGTGATATTCACCGCTTCACCTCATTTGCATATTTTCTTGCACAACAAAGCGCAGTATAGACGTAGCCCTGAAGGTCAGTGGGCAAAACTACCAATCAGAAAGGTGAACAGCCCCTTGTGCATGGGTTTGTGGAGCACTTTTCCACCTCCTCACTGTAACATCCAGTTGAACTCTCTGAGACAGTGTGAAGTCTAATGCATGCTGGTACCTTGTCACACTCTAATATGTCCCTTCAAATGATCACTGTGATAAATATGTCACAGTCTTCATAAAAAAAGACAGATCTTCAGTCTGGTGTCTTCCACCCTTTGAGAGAAAGAGCTGCAAGTTCCTGATGATCTATCCATCCATAGTTAGGTTTCATTTGACATCTAATAATAATATATCCATGTCCTTTGTGTTAAAAAAGAGCGGCCCCGTCCTTCATTCTAAATTTAGCTGTGAAACAAACTCCCTTTGTAGTCTTAGCAATGGCCCTATTTTCTCCAGATCATTTCTTCAAATGATCTGGAGAAAGGGGTAAGCAGTGAGGTAGTAAAGTTTGCAGATGATACAAAACTGTTTAGGATAGTCAAGACAGAAGCAGACTGTGAGGGACTCCAAGAAGATCTCACCAAACTGAGTGATTGGGCAACAAAATGGCAAATGAAATTTAAGGTGGATAAGTGTAAAGTAATGCACATCGGGAAAAATAACCGCAACTATACATACAGTATGATGGGGGCTAATTTGGCTACGACATATCAGGAAAGAGATCTTGGAGTTATCGTGGACAGTTCTCTGAAAACTTCCACGCAGTGTGCAGCGGCGGTCAAAAAGGCAAATAGGATGCTAGGAATTATTAGGAAAGGGATAGAAAATAAGACCCAGAATATCTTACTGCCCCTGTATAAAACTATGGTACGCCCACATCTTGAATACTGTGTACAGATGTGATCTCCTCACCTCAAAAAAAATATTTTGGCCTTGGAAAGGGTTCAGAAAAGGGCAACTAAAATGATTAGGGGTTTGGAACGGGTCCCATATGAGGAGAGGTTAAAGCGACTAGGACTTTTCAGTTTAGAAAAGAGGAGACTGAGGGGGGATATGATAGAGGTCTATAAAATCATGAGTGGTGTGGAGAGGGCCAATAAAGAAAAGTTATTTATTAGTTCCCTAAATAGAAGAACTAGAGGACACCAAATTAAATTAATGGGTAGCAGGTTTAAAACTAATAAAAGAAAGTTCTTCTTCACAGAGCATGTAGTCAACCTGTGGAACTCCTTGCCAGAGGAGGCTGTGAAGGCTAGGACTATAACAGAGTTTAAAGAGAAGCTAGATGATTTCATGGAGGTTAAGTCCATAAAAGGCTATTAGCCAGGGGATAAAATGGTGTCCTTGGCCTCTGTTTGTCAGAGGCTGGAGAGAGATGGCAGGAGACAAATCGCTTGATCATTGTCTTCGGTCCACCCTCTCTGGGGCACCTAGTGCTGGCCACTGTCGGCAGACAGGATACTGAGCTAGAAGGACCTTTGGTCTGACCCAGTACGGCCATTCTTATGTTCTTATTTTCAGAAGTGCTCAGTACTGACTGCTCCCACTAATATCTGCGTAAGTTGTATGGTCTGATTTTCAGAAGTGCTTAGCACGTACATCTTTCTTCCATGGGACCCACTGCCACTGGCTGAACTCCTATATAACTTCAACAGGAACAGAAATTTAGTTTACCCATCTAGATAATACAGGCTTGTACACATGGGGGGGGGGGGGTTCAAAAAGTGCAAAAGCATCCCCCCATGCTTCCCCCAGGAAACGTGCTCTAGATGGTCAGGGGAAGGCAGGAGTGGCGTGCTGCCTAAGCCTCCCTCCCCTATGCTCTGGCTGGCTGGGAGAAGGCTGGGGCTGATTTCTCCTCTTACTTGGGGGACCACAGAGATGCATTCATACCCTTGTGGACCACAATTACAATAAAAGCACCCCCAGAGAAATTCCTGCCTGTAATAATACTTATTAATCTAGCTCACAGTATTGTGAGGATTAATTAATTAATAGGACTGAATCTGAACTCATTCATACCAGCATAATTCCAATGTCTTCAGCATGGTTTATTCAAGCAGAGTAACAGAGCAAAATCAGGCCCCTTGATGGGAAATATTCTGATGATAAAAAGCGCTATTTTACAAAAGTGCTAAATGTTATGCCACCAGAAAACTCTGCCTTCTTTTTGGTTAGTAAACACAATTCTTGGGTATGCCCTGATGTGATAGATCTGTAAACAAAAGCAGTTCCCACTTTCATCTCCTGACACTGCTCCAACAATTTCAATGACAGAATGATCAGTCAGAATGTAGGTAGGATTTTTAATGCCCTCAAATAATCAGAAATATTAAGAACAAAATTTATCCCTAAGAGAAAAAGTTTGTCCCAAATCACATTTACAACTAACAATGCTGTACATAACCTATTGTCAAGTTTGCTTGTAGAATATGGTATTCTTCTGCTGTCTAAAACAATGTTCTACTTACTCAAGACTGAGATCAAGTAAATCTATGGATTTGGTCTTCAATTCACCATCTTGAACATATTCCAAAATAATGCCTTTGAATAAACAATAAACAATTCCAAATTAGACGTTCATCATTGTTAGCTGGCTTTTGGGGGGGGGGGAGAAGGTGCACACTATGGACTTGACATTTACAGTCATACAACAACACTGAGTTCAATAGAGATTCTACTGGTTTACACCACTCTTATCAAAATCCGAATGACAGCATTTCTTTCTTTAGGATTGTCAGAGTGCATGAGTCCATCTGCTATGTTTAATTTTCATTTGCAAAAGTCTACACGAAGAGTTGTATACAAAATAGCATACCCAGGTCTGGGTAGGCTCTGGCACTTTTAAAAGATTTTGAACTTTAGAATTAAGATGTTTGGCCATGTAATTTCCTCTTTAAAGAAGATTTTTAGAGCAGACTGCTGCCTACTGGCTATCAACAGGAAGGGCTATTCTAGATTAATTTTTAATCTCCGTATGCATTTTGCCAGATTTGTGAGCAAATATTTAAATTGAGAAAAAGATTTGTCATTACTCCTTTCCTGATATTCTGAGCCTCTTCTCTCATCTCCATTTTTCATTTTTAACTATGTATCAGAGAAACCTGATCCCAGAAAAAGAAAGGACTCCTAAATAGACTGAGATCAAATTTTATACTATTGTCAAATTTCTGAAAAGATTGTTTCCTATAGTAAACCACATATTACCTCAATGCTTGTCATGATTACATTTGATAATACACACAAAACATTGTAATTAATTTCCTACAATAAATTTACATTTACTTTTCAGTTCTTTCCATGGGCCTGTTTCTTCTTTCATTGTATTGACACAGGTGTAATTCCAGTGGTATAAACCACAGTTAATACCTATATATTTAAACCGGAATTAACTAGGATTTGTGTTTAGTCTGCAACATCCCTTTAGTTATATTATGACTCAAAACATCCATCTAAAGTAATAAATCTCTTCACAATTGTTATGCAGTCAGGTTACGTCTAGACTGGCATGATTTTCCATTAAAAGTATTTGCGCAAGAGAGCGTCTATACTGGCATGTGCCTTTGCGCAAAAGATTTGCTTTTGCGCAAAAGCATCCATGCCAGTGTAGACTCTCTCTTGCGCAAGAAAGCTCCGATGGCCATTTTAGCCATCGGGCTTTCTTGCGCAATAAATTAATGTTGCTGTCTACACTGGCCCTCTTGCGCAAGAGGGCGTATCCCTGTGCGGGAGCATCAGAGTATTTACGCAAGAACCACTGATTTTGTACATTACAAAGTCAGTGTTCTTCCGCAAATACTCGCGGCCAGTGTAGACAGGCTGCAAGATTTTGCGCAAAAGCAGTTGCTTTTGCACAAAATCATGCCAGTCTAGACGCAGCCTCAGTGTTTAGGGAAGGGGGAAAACATGTCTCCAACTACATACTTCGTAAATTTCCAGAAATGCACATATTTACATTGGAAAAGCATAAAACCAACAGCACATGAGAAGATTTTCCCCTTCAGACAGGACAGACTAATGTTTTAGAAGCAGGGACCATCTTTTGTTCTGTATGTACTAATCCACGACGAAGGGTTGCACTGCTACAGTAAGACAGTACAAAACAGTCCTATGAACAGACACAGAAATGATTGCTCTGGAGATTCAGATAAAAGGCACCAGATCTAGTTAAACCATCTTCATAAGAGAAGAAATGATAACTACAACGGTTTCTGAGAAGTAATGTGAAGGCAGGATGAAGCGGGACAGCCCTGTCACAGCCCTGTGCTCCTCCTCTGCTATGCATTCATACCTGGCTCCTTCCCACATTTCCTTCCTCCGCCTCCCATCCCAACAGCACTGAGCCCTTCCTCAGTTCCCACCTGTGCACCCCTGTCCGCCCCTCTCTGATCTCCCCTCAATACTGGGGCTCTTCTCCCAGTCACCCCTCTCTGCCCTCCCCCCATCCTGGAGCTTCTCCTCCCCCCAGTCACCCCTCTCTGCCCTCCCCCCATCCTGGAGCTTCTCCTCCCCCCAGTCACCCCTCTCTGCCCTCCCCCCCATCCTGGAGCTTCTCCTCCCCCCAGTCACCCCTCTCTGCCCTCCCCCCCATCCTGGAGCTTCTCCTCCCCCCAGTCACCCCTCTCTGCCCTCCCCCCCATCCTGGAGCTTCTCCTCCCCAGTCACCCCTCTCTGCCCTCCCCCCCATCCTGGAGCTTCTCCTCCCCCCAGTCACCCCTCTCTGCCCTCCCCCCCATCCTGGAGCTTCTCCTCCCCCCAGTCACCCCTCTCTGCCCTTCCCCCATCCTGGAGCTTCTCCTCCCCCCAGTCACCCCTCTCTGCCCTTCCCCCATCCTGGAGCTTCTCCTCCCCCCAGTCACCCCTCTCTGCCCTCCCCCCCATCCTGGAGCTTCTCCTCCCCAGTCACCCCTCTCTGCCCTCCCCCCCATCCTGGAGCTTCTCCTCCCCCCAGTCACCCCTCTCTGCCCTTCCCCCATCCTGGAGCTTCTCCTCCCCCCAGTCACCCCTCTCTGCCCTCCCCCCCATCCTGGAGCTTCTCCTCCCCAGTCACCCCTCTCTGCCCTCCCCCCATCCTGGAGCTTCTCCTCCCCCCAGTCACCCCTCTCTGCCCTCCCCCCCATCCTGGAGCTTCTCCTCCCCAGTCACCCCTCTCTGCCCTCCCCCCCATCCTGGAGCTTCTCCTCCCCAGTCACCCCTCTCTGCCCTCCCCCCATCCTGGAGCTTCTCCTCCCCCCAGTCACCCCTCTCTGCCCTCCCCCCCATCCTGGAGCTTCTCCTCCCCCCAGTCACCCCTCTCTGCCCTCCCCCCCATCCTGGAGCTTCTCCTCCCCCCAGTCACCCCTCTCTGCCCTCCCCCCCATCCTGGAGCTTCTCCTCCACCCAGTCACCCCTCTCTACCCTCCCCCCCATCCTGGAGCTTCTCCTCCCCCCAGTCACCCCTCTCTGCCCTCCCCCCCATCCTGGAGCTTCTCCTCCCCCCAGTCACCCCTCTCTGCCCTCCCCCCCATCCTGGAGCTTCTCCTCCCCCCAGTCACCCCTCTCTGCCCTCCCCCCCATCCTGGAGCTTCTCCTCCCCCCAGTCACCCCTCTCTGCCCTCCCCCCCATCCTGGAGCTTCTCCTCCCCCCAGTCACCCCTCTCTGCCCTTCCCCCATCCTGGAGCTTCTCCTCCCCAGTCACCCCTCTCTGCCCTCCCCCCATCCCGGGGCTCATCGCTTTGTCCCCCGGTATCCTGGGACTCTACTCCCCACCCCGTGCCCCCCGCTCCGCACCCGGCGGGTAGTAGCGCAGCAGGAGCCGCTTCAGCTTCATCTTCTCCCCCACAGGCCCAGGCCTCGGCTTCGTTACCATAGAAACCATGCAAACAGACTCGGCCGCAGTGCGCAGGCGCGGCTAGCGTGGTTGCTACACCCCCCACAAGTCCGCTTCAGAGAGCGGAGCCACTTGCGCTCAGCGCCCGCGACCCCCGGGCAGCCAAGCGCACAGGCCCGTCCCTGAGCCTCAGCGCTACCTCCGCGGAGGAGGAGCCTGACTCCCAGCTCCTCGTAGGGCGCACACGGGGCCAAAGCGCCGCCGCCGGGCCCTGACTACTGTGGCGTTGAGACGCCGGGGGCTGGCCCGTGACAGCTTTTCTGTTCTGCACCAGCACATCCGCGCGCAGAAAAGAGTGCGGGGCAAGCAAGGGGGCTGGTGCGTAAACTGCTCGGAAAGAAAGTTACCGAGAGTTACTGGTTGGAGAGGATCCTTCTGGTTCCTTGTGCCTAATACGGAGAGACTGCGGGGGAAGGGGATATCTTACGGGTAAGAGAAGAAATGCAAAATAATTGACCCAGATTTACTCATCTTCACACCCACCTTACTGATTTCAGTGGCAATGTCACCTGGGATGCATCCACACACCACCCTAAACTCAAAATAAAATATGCAGTATGTGCTACGCAAATTGCGTATCCTATTTTAACTCTATTTCAAAATAAGCTATTTTGAAATTTGGCACATCTACCCAGCACCAAATTTCAGGATAATGCGCTATTTGGAGCCATTCCTTATCCCTCATGCAACGAGATTTACCAGGATGGCAAAATAGCGTGCCCATTATTTCAAAAAATATTTCGAAATAAGAAGCAACTTGTGTAGATGTGGAGTAGCTATTTTGGGATACCGGAGATATCCCAAAATAGCCATGCAGTGTAGATGTACCCTTAGATTAACCATTTCTTTGAGAGTTAAAACATATTTAAAACTAATTTAAGGACAAATGAGGATGACAGTGCAGAAAATATAGGTAGACTGATATCAAGCAAAAAGGATGCAAGACGTGTTCAATAACTTTAAACAATGTATAGTGTAGTTGGCAATGTAACAAAGTAAATCTCCACACCAAAAAAGAGAGAGATTTTAGATGAGTACAGAGTGAGATATTTACACAACTTCATCAGCAGGATGGAGGGACAAAAATGGATTTAAAAGAAAGAGAAAAGGAATTTAGGCTTACACCAGAACTAGGGCCCAGTCCTATATAGCTTGTTCACTCACACAATCATTGATTAAAGCCAATTGGACTGTTTCAAGAACAGCTGCTGGATTGTGCCCTGGTGAGGGGGAATTAGGTACTTCAAGCACTCTTCAGTTACTATGTGTTCTAAAAAGGCAGGAGCACCGATTTAATAAATATTTAAAAGCTACTTGGAAATAGGAACATTAGAGTTTAACCGCTTAACCAATACACTGGTGCTTATCGGGTAATGGTGTCAGTTAAACACTGCTAGCTCCCAGGGAGGTGGATTCCTTGCAGCAGGACAGCAATGCTTCTTCCCAGGGAGCAAGGTGGGCAAGGGCTACTAGCTCTGCTCCCAGGGAGGTGGTTTCACTGTGGCAGCAAAGCCTCCCCCCCCAGAGCCAGGCTGGCAGGGGCTGACAGCTCTACTCCTGGGGAGGTTTCGCTGTGAACCTGTGGCATTTGTAACCACTAAGATTTTTAATGGTTACATGATTACTGTATTACACAATTTTTAAAATCCCTACTTGGTGAGCAGTTTCCTGTGCTCCGTTTCCCCAGCCAAGGGGAGTGGGAGTGGCAGCATGCGGAGCTGCTTCCTTCCCCATAAGCCGGATCCTGCCTGCAAGGCTCACCCTCCACCCCTGCAGCAGGAAGCTGGTGCTGGTGCTCCAGTCTTGTGGGCAGGGCCATCCTTAGGATTCATGGTGTCCTAGGCAGGATTATTAAACTGGTGCCCCTATGCCTGACTTGCTCTTCCACCCCTATCCTTTCCCCTTCCCAGAGACCCCAGCAGCCAATTGCTTCCCTCAGACTGTGCTGCAGGCAGCACATTCGTCCCTCTCTAGGACCCAGCCCTGCTGTTACATGTGTAACCCTTCCACCAGGGCTGGATTCAATATCTTGGGGTCCATCTCACACAGAACCGGCTCAAACCCCCACCCAGTAGCCTGGGAAATTCACACACCTCTGGGTGCCTCTGAGAGGCAATGCTTCCCCACGCACAAGCACAGACTCTGAGTGAAGAAAATAAACTTTTAATGAAAGAGAGAAGTCACATGGCATTATCTTAGGAAAATGCCACAACAGAGTTCACTTACCCAAACTTTCTCTGTGCCCCACTTACAGCTCTGCCCAGTCAGTGCAGACCCTGACATCATCTGGATGACTCCCTTCCTTGAGGCTGAGGGTAGGCCACCTTTGTGCTGCTCCTGTAGTCCACTGGCTGCTCTTACCAGCCACTCCATTGGCCGCTCCACTGGCTGCAATGGGTCTGGCTCCTGGCCAAACCAGTGATTTCAGCTCTTAGCGATTTCAACTCTTTAGCCACCACGTAGGCTGGCAAAAGATTCCAGCTTCCACTGGACTAACAAAAAGACTCCTCAGGGAGTCTGCTTTAGGTCTGTCCTTAAAACCAGGGGGAAAGGAGCAAGTTGAGCCAGTCTTACAGCTCACACCTGGCAGGCATGAAGCAGGCTGACTCAGCCCTCAAGCCCTTTCCCTTCTCCCCACCCCCCAAACCCAGTTCACTCAACTCTGGCAGGGGGGAGGCTTGTTCCTCTAAGACCTCTTACAATGATGACCTCTCCTGCAAACTCTGGTGTCATGTTTTACAGTTCCCACATTTAGGGGTGGCATGATTTGTGACCCCAACAGCCCCAAATTATTTACAATACAGGCAGTCCCCGGGTTACGTACAAGATAGGGACTGTAGGTTTGTTCTTAAGTTGAATCTGTATGTAAGTCGGAACTGGCGTCCAGATTCAGCCGCTGCTGAAACTGACGGCCAGTTCTGACTTACATACAGATTCAACTTAAGAACCCCAAGTCAGCTGCTGCTGAAACTGATCAGCAGCTGATTCCAGGAAGCCTGGGGCAGAGCAACTGTGCCTCGGGCTTCCTGTAGTCAGCGCTGGTCAGTTTCAGCAACGGCTGACTTGGGGACGTCTGGGGCAGAGCAGCTGGGGTGCTGCTGGGTTGCTCCAGTAGCAACGCTCCTCGGCGCTACTGGACCAACCCAGCAGCACCCCAGCTGCTCTGCCCCAGGAGTCCTGATTCAGCCACTGCTGAAACTGACCAGCAGCGGCTGAATCAGGATGCCTGGAGCAGAGCAGTTGGGGTGCTGCCGGGTTGGTCCAGTAGTGCCCAGAGCGGCGCTGCGGGACCAACCGGCAGCGCCCCAGCTGCTCTGCCCCAGGGTCTACAACAAAAGCCTGGTCTGCTGGGGGGGGGCACACTAGCTGCGCCCCCCCCCCCAGCAGACCAGGGACACAGGAAGCAAAGCGGCAGCGGGGGGTGCCTCACCTCTGAGGCTTTGCTGTGGCCAGACCGCTTTGCTCCCGGTGCCCCTGGTTTGCTGTAGACGGTCCCCAGCAGACCAGGGGTACCGGGAGCAAACCCGCAGCCGCGGTGGGGTCCCCCCGCTTCTGAGGCTTTACCAGAGCAAAGCCTCAGAAGCGCGGGAACCCGCTGCTGCTGCGGGTTTGCTCGCGGTGCCTCTGGTCTGCTGGGGACCGTCTCCAGCAGACCAGGGACACCGCGAGCAAACCTGCAGCAGCAGGGGGGGTCCTGCGCTTCTGAGGCTTTGCCCCCCCCCCCCCCCCCCCCGCTGCAGCAGGTTTGCTTGCGGTGTCCCTGGTCTGCTGGAGACGGTCCCCAGCAGACCAGAGGCACCGGGAGCAGCTTTTCTCGCCCTGGAGCTCGAGGTGGCTGACCGCTGCCTGTGAGCTCCGGGGCGAGAAAGCCCCATTTGTAAGTGCGGATCCGACGTAAGTCGGGGACTGCCTGTACACCACATTCCATTCCAACACTGACCCTCCATCAGCCCTGGCTGAATTGGATTTACATAACCATACCTCGGATTCCTTCCCCTTCCCCCCTCCCCGGCATGAGCTGTATTTACATATTAACAGTTAACAGTTAAATATCTAGCAGAGCTAAACAATTGGAGTGAGCTCATCCACCCCCAGGGCAGCTCTCTCCTTTTAGCTGGCTGATAGCAAGCAGTAGTTTAGCCCCTGCTTACACATGCCCCACTGCTTCCCGTCCATCCCGGCAGAGTGGTGCCCCGGAAATACTGATGCCCTAGGCAACTGCCTATTTTGCCTGTGGCTAAGGATAGCCCTAGACGTGGGGTTGGAGCACTAGTGCAGGTTCCCTGCAGCAGGGAAGGGTGAGCCCCAACCCCATGGCCAACCTGCAAGATCAGTGCAGACCACCAGTAGTCTGTGGACCACATTTTGAGAACCACTGATATAGGGCAAAAACACACAAAAGACCAGATCTCATGGTGGGAGTAGGGATGTAAGCGAATAGTCACCTGGAGTATCTATGAAAAGCAGCAAGGGCGGAACAGGAGCTGGTGCTGGGGCAAGCCAGCTTAAAAGCAGAGGGAGTGGGCGGAGGGGAGGGAGGCTTGCTTTGGGCAGAGGCTACTCCGGCAGGAGTCTTTTTTCACAGCAGACAGGGCTGGCTGTGAGCAGGGGCTGCTCCAGCATCAGCTCCTGCCTATGGCCAGCCCTAGCCACCGCGATTGCTCCTGTAGCTGAACAGGGGCTGGCTGCCATGAACAGGGGCTGCTGGACTCGGTGCAAGGCAGGACCGAGCAGTCCAGGCTCACGCTGGTCCACGACTCTGCGTCTCTGCATTATATATAGTAAGAACCCAGCAGCTCTTACTATATTTAAAATGCAGAGCAACAGCACAGGTGGCCCTGGAGCTACCCCCGCTGCGGCTCTGCATAGCAGTCCTTATCAACTAGTCATGTAGGCGATACATTTTGTATCAACTACACAATTAGTTAGATAACCACAATTTAACATCCTTAGGTGGGAGACCAAATTCTCCAGTCCACTATATTTTTTTCATGGCCGTGAATTTTGTAGGGCCCTAATGATGCTTTATGGTAAAGTTGATAAAAGTTTTATGCAGAAATAACTCAAAGCATCAACAGGGAATCAGTGGGCATATTTTGCTTTTAAGAAGTCCTTAAAGAGTTTGTTTATTTGTGGATATTTTAAAGAGTTTGTTTATTTGTGGATTTGTTTGTGCAAATAAAGTCATACTTCACAATTACCTACTAATACCAAAGTTTGGATAAACAATCCTGCCACTTAAATTAGCCAAATGCACTCCTTTTTACACCAGACTATACAGGGTGAAAGGTTTAAATCGGTGTTGCTCAAATGGCAAACAGCCGCCAATGAGGCAGAAGGCTCCGTGCCTGCAGAGCTGTTAAGTAAACAAGCCAAAGCGGCCCTGTAGTAGCTCTCTCAGTGTGGATCCACGGACCACTTTGAGAAACACTGGTTTAAATAATTATTTTTGGTTTTCATCAGAAAAAGTCATGACTATTTTTATTAGATTTCATAAAAAATATTTGCTAACGAAATTAAAATTGAGTCACCTATTCAATTGTCATTTTAGTGCAAAGAAAAATTGTACTGTTACAAATCATAAAATAATTCATATTAGTTACAGAAAGAGTAATGGAAACTTTATAAGTTTCTGATTCAAATGTACTATGTATGGTATACCAAATTACTGGTAATTATTCAAAAAATGAAAAACATTTGAAGTTGAAATCCTGCAAATTTAAAGCTGTTCTTTTACTTCCCTTTTGCAAGCACATTAATAAAAAATTCAACAACATATATTTCATTTATTGAACTTTCCTATAAGTGTAATCTACACAAAACGACTTCGCCCAGTGAACAACAGGCCTTACTTCCTAGTAGCACATAAAAGGGCAATCTAATAGGTCAACCTAAGTATAATATAGGTCAATAACCCACGTATTTTTCAAAACATCCATAAAACACCCTGCAGTTTATCCTTCTAAGACAGCCCTTTGGTGTATGAAAGTTAGGAAATAAGTTACAATAGTCAATTCCAGGTTTACGTAAGTGCCCAAGGTTTCTTTGCTTTTTGTTTGGATTTGTTTGCTTATTTTTAATTTTTTCATTGTCTTATTTGTACTGAAAAAGTCACTCATTGTGGGATGGATAAGAAGATAATTTTAATTAAAACAATCACTTCAGATTTATCGGAAGCAGTCTCCTTCCGATTAACTCTTACCAAATGACTGCACAGAGAGAACTTTCTTTGAATAGTCTTTTCTGTCCCCTAGGTTCTCAGCATCCCTTTTTATTATCAGTTGCATTCCACCCAAGTTTGCATTTTTGCATTTAAATATTTTTGCTATCCTTTCTGATAGAAATGTGGATTCTCAATTATATTAAGTATAAGCATGCTATCAACATTGTTTCCCAGATTAACTCCTTCCATTCTGCTCCCCAACACACCCACTTATATAGCCTTATTGACACCTACAGTGTTAACACTGAGGGCCTGATTCTTCTCTTTAAATGGTGCCAATCAGGAGGACTTGTCACTCCACTGAAATCATATAAGGCAAACATCTCGGGCCTTTTTTGAATCATTCTCTTTTTGTTGGCACCTTATTACTGTGTTATCAGTGGTGCTGAGTGGATGGGGAGCTGTTACACCCCCCTTTAGACCTGTTTTATGCTCCTCTGGCAGTTGTCCTGGACCAGACTGACCAGAAGCCATTTGTGGGAGCAGGGCTGGCCTTAGGCCAATTTGCCCAATTCCCCCGAATCAAGCCCCGTGCCTAAAGGGGCCCTGCGCCCTGAACCCAGAAGTGTGCTGGGCACCATGGGCGGTAAGTTAATATTCAGAGCCAGGGGCCCTGCTCCAGCAATATGTGGAGCTGGGTCTCTCCTCTGGCCCTGCCTGGAGCAGGCCCCGGCCCCCATCTGCCGGCCCCCCCCCCGCGCATTCTCCTCCTCAGCCCCGTCCCGTCCCTTCTGTGCATGGCTCTCAGTGCGACTCCTCCTCTTTGGCTGCTGCCGTGCGCGGCATTTGCAGGTGACGGGGGAGGACGCCCGGGCATGACGTGACATTACAGCCCGGGACTTTAAAACTCCTTGGCACCCTGTGGCCTAGCTCCGGGTTCGGAGTCTGGGGCCCAAGCGCAGACTCTGGCCCCACAAAGTGGAAGGCAGAAGGTAGGGGAGAGGGAAAACTAGAGGGAGAGGAAGGGGCTTGTGTGGCAGGGGAGGGGAGCAGTGGGAGAGGAAGGGACTTGTGCGGGGAGGAGGGAGGGAGAAGAAAGAGGAAGGCACCAAGAGACCTGGTGGAGGGGAGACAAATGTCAGGGGGCCAAGTGCAGACAATGAGGAAAAGGGCAGGAGGGGAGGTGTCAGTGGGAGCGGGGACAGGGTGATGCTGGGAGAGGAGGGGAGAGGGGAAGGGCATT
This sequence comes from Pelodiscus sinensis, assembly GCF_049634645.1. Taxonomy (NCBI): domain Eukaryota; kingdom Metazoa; phylum Chordata; order Testudines; family Trionychidae; genus Pelodiscus; species Pelodiscus sinensis. The sequence continues at coordinate 19,113,121 of NC_134720.1, read as the reverse complement.
GGGGCTAGAGAGGGGAGGGGGAGGTGCTGGAAGAAGGCTTGAAAGAGGGGTGGGCATGAGAAGGTGGGGATGGAGCAAGTCATGTGTGAGGGCACAGAGGGGCAGGAGGGGAATGGGGCAGAGAGTGGTGAGGGGATGGGCATCAGGGAAAAAGAGGGCAAAGGGGGTAGAGGCAGTGAGGGAAGGGGAGGCACCAGGAGGGTGCAGGGCTAAGGAAAGGTGCAGGTGCCAGGGGATTCTGGGGGTGAAGCAGAAGGGCAGATACCTGCAGGGGAGGGACCAGCACCAGAGGAGAGAGGCAGGGCAGGTGTGTAGAGGGAGGTTTTAGGAGAGGGGATGAGGGGGGGTAGCTCACATGATCAGAGTGGGGCTACTAGAGAAATGGGCCCTGGGGGGAAGAGAAGGGCTGGTGGAGGGGGCAGGTTGCAGGAGGGCTGAGGGCAGTTAGAAGGGCAGGAGTCAGGACAGCAGAGGAAGATGAGGAGTTTGGGGGCAGCAGGCACCAGGGGAGATGATGGAGCAAGGGGAGGAGACATGGCAGCAGAGAGAAAAGGTAAAGGTTTATAAAATATTTATTAATAACTTGGGTGCCCAGTGGCACATCCAAACAAGCCACATGAACTCAGTACAGGTGCACAACACAAAATCTATTGTGCTCATGGGAGGAAACTCTTAGGCTATGTCTACACTGGTGGCTTCTTGTGCAAGAACATCTTGTGCAAGGGTTCTCGGGCAAGAAGTCTTGCGCAACAACACGTCACACTGTCATGTGCGAGCTGTGCTTTTGCGCAAGAGCATCCATGGCAGTGTGGACACTCTCTTGTGCAAGAAAGCTCTGATGGCCATTTTAACCATAGGGGTTTCTTGCACAAGAAATCCCTGCCGAGCATCCACACCGCCCTCTTGCGTGAGAGAGCTTACACCTTTTAGAAATGAGCGTAGCTCTTGCGCAAGACACCCTCTCTTACTACGCCATACTGTAAATGTCCTTGCGCAAGAGCAGGCAGGCAGTGCGGCTGCTCTGTGGGTTCTTGCACAAGAATAGCTGTACTTGTGCAAGAAGCCAGGAGTGTAGACATAGCCTTAGAGGGTACACTTCCCCCAGCCTCTCTGCTCCTGAGTTAGTGTCACACACACTGGGTTAATGTAATCGCAGGATAGTTGCATGAGAGGGGTTTGGTGGGGGCCAAACTAATCCCTGTTGGTAGGAGGATGGTGGGAAAAGTCCTTCAAAGGGGGTGACATGACACCTTTTACTTCTGGTCATGTGTCCATCTTGCCCCGAGGGTGTTACCTCCAGAGGCCTGGTTAACAGGGGTCAGGGGGTGTGGCTAATGGGGGTCGGGGCATAGTTAACGGGGGTCGGGGGTGTGGCTAATGGGGCACCACCAAAAATTATACAAATCTGCTGTCCCTGCCAGCCCCGGAGGAGGAGTGCGTTGGCTGCCTGCGCCACAGGAGGTGTGAGTATAGCATAGGGGTTTCCTGTGCCGCGGGAGGGTGTGTGTGTGTGTGTGTTGGCTGGGGATTTTTTGTGCTGTTTTTTTTTCCCTCAATTATAAAAATTCCTGGGGGCCCCTGTTAAAACTTGTGTGCTTTTTTTTTTTTTTTTGCTCAAGCCAGCCCCCAGACACAGGGAAGCTGGGTGCTAAACCTGGGAGTGCTTCCCACATCCCTACTTCCAAGGCCTATGTGTGTTTTTCTTGAGAAATATGCTTGTTTCAAGACACATGGGACATATATCAATACAAAAGTTAGCAAAGGGTACAGTGCCATTCTAAAATCTTATCAGTCAGGATTCAGGGAGATTAGCTAGATAGAATCATTGATGTGTCACATCAGGGCCTAGATTTGTCTGGGAAAACATAAATAACAAACAAAACAAATGTTAGTAACTAACAGAACCCTAAAAAGGAACATCTTCACCAGTACTGCATGGGCTGGACCTACTCAGTTAACTGAAGTTTGCATTGGGAACTGTATTGTATGGATATAGCATAACAAAAATGAAGCCACCTGTGGGATGAAGGGCAACAGCCAAGTAATGTACAGCTTTAGGAGAACTTTCATCAGAAACACAGGGCTCACAAGGTTTTTAGTATCTTCAGAGAGCCTCCTGGTATGTAAAGCTAGTTTTCAAAGACCCACTTACACTGTACGGAATTTAAAATACCTATATTGGAAGGAGGTATGCACCTCTCAGACAACCTTGAGCTATTTTCAATCTATAGAGGAGGCAATCAACTCTTAGGAAGAGAGATCAAAAGTATTGACATTATCAGCATGCAAGATTAACTTCTTGTGCACAGCTTTTACACTTCGGCCTGTGTCAGTGCTTCAGGAAAGGCAAAAAACTTGATAAACCTTGTCACCCATCAGTATTTAAAAACCTTTGAAAGGTTGCAATAAACACATCCAGAGCAATGAGAACAATTGAATTTGATTGGAAGAGGGGGAAATAATACAACTACAATGAGCAATATCCCCCAGAGGCCTTCCCTACCTCTTCAGGTCTCTGCCAGTTCAGTTCATGTTCCAAAAACGTGTATGTACTTAAGCTGAAGTGTAACTCTTAGGGGAAAGAATAAATAAGAAAGTGTTTCTTACTCATATGTAACCCAGCTTGAAGAGGAGGGTGGTTTTTAGGTTTCCTGATTTAAAGTTGTATTGTGACCCACTTGCTTTCAAGTAGGTCACTGTGTGGTATTCTGAACTAAATCATAAAATCCCAAGGGTAAATTGAGCAAGAGGAAGATTTCAAAAAGCCACTTCCTATTTCTGCTGTGTTAGTCATGGGTATAAAGAGCTTTTTCTATGGGGGTTTTAGTAGCCCTAATAGAAGAATGTGACGAGCCATCCGCTTTTTTATGACCTGTATGTTGTCCCCTCCCATATGAATTCAGAATGATTGCATAATGTCACTTCTGTACATCTGCCTTGTTAAATGAAATAGCCAGAGGGAGTTTTGTCCTAGGTCATTTATAGGGTCCATTTGTTTGGGAATGGAATTCCCCACTTCTACTGCCCTGTAATGCACCCACACAAACACTTCCCTTGTGCCTTATCAGAGATTCAGGAAGTTTTCTGAGGAGTCTGTTCATATATATTTCAGTTATGTTAATCATGGCTACATCCTGCAATGTATGCAGCTATGTAATTAACAGTTGTATTTCTGCATAATGCACCTTACATTTTCTATGAGTCTGTTGCCTGGATAGGTAGTTGCCATTTTGATAGCATGTTATACAGGAGACAAACTGTACTCTATTCTGGAAACTCAACTTTTGTTTTTTATGTGTTGTTGTTTCTTCAAATAAGTCATTCTGAAAATATATTTTTTCCCTTTGTGTACAAAAACCCATAACCAACTTCTGTGCATGTGAATGGGTACATGTGGGATGCAATTAATATGGGCTAGTGATAGTCCCCTGAAAAGATCATCATGGTGTTCCCCACATCCTCTAGCCCTGGACACCTGTTCTCCCTTCTCCAACCAGTCAGATTAGTTCAACACATTCCTAGTTGAACTCTTCCACTGGTTTCTCAGGTGGCTTCCCCTTCTAGATGCTTTTGTATAGGGAAGCTTTCTTCCCTCTCTTAATACTACCTGGCTGCTGAGCAGAGGAGCAAGAAACAGAGAAGGCTCTAAACTATCAATAAAATACACAACTTACCTCCTCCTGTGATAATTTATTGCTTCCTTCCTTGTTCCTTCTGTGGTCCAAATCAGAAAGGAATGGAGACCCCTGCTCGAGGGGAGCGCAGTGATACACACTCAGGATACCAACGCTGACCCACGTCATGAGGAGCTGTAGTGTCTTTGCTCAGCCATTCTATGGTTGGAGCCTGTGCAGGCCCAAGCCTGGACGATGACAGCCCTTTTAATAAGGAAAATAAATGGTTATTATGCATGCTGGGTATTTTGCCTACATAGGCATTGGTGGTATGAGAATCGCAGACCCCTTGTGAAGGGCACCACAGCAATTTGATTCATGAAAAGTCAAAAAAGTTTCAGCAAAATAGTTTTCTACCTGAAAGTGCAGTTTTGTTGAAATCAAAATGGGGATGTGGCAATTCCAATGAAATTTTCAATAGGAAAAAGGAAAAACAAAAATAGTTTTGACTCATTTTGTTTAAGTATCATTTTGATAGATGTGACAGACTTTTGCAATATATTAAATATTAATTGTAGTGGATTATGCACATAGATACTTTGTATAATTTCTATAGATTTTTACATTATCAATACAAAATAATTCAAACATTATTAAAACAAAATATTTCAATGGCTTTCAATCAAAATTAATCAGAATTTCTGTCCTGTGAGAAATTATGAAAGTTTGACTTTTTTGTTCTGTTTTGGAATTAAATCAGTGTCAGAATTTCCCCATAGAACAGATTGTTTTCTGACCAGCTCCAGCTTTGGCGAAATTTGTTAAAACCAGAGCTTAGCATGCCCAAGCAGGCACGTCTAGAGCTATGCAGAGCAAACATTTGCATGACCATTTTGATTTCTGTTTCTGACATCCTGCTCTATCAAAAAGATTCCTACTGCAACCAGTCCTGCCAAATTTGAGTGAGCAGTGACATTTACCAACTTAGTATCTTCTGTACTCCTGATGCAGGACTTTCTCTTGCTATGTCTTTCAGATTCCTATTTCACCATTCCCACCACTGCATAGGTAATTTCACTAGACTTATACCTATCTCAGGGTATGTCTACACTACCACCCTAGTTCGAACTAGGGTGGTAATGTAGGCAACCGGAGTTGCAAATGAAGCCCGGGATTTGAATTTCCCGGGCTTCATTTGCATATAGTCGGGCGCCACCATTTTTAAATGTCCGCTAGTGCGGACTCTGTGCTGCGCAGCTACACGCGGCACAGACTAGGTAGTTTGGACTAGGCTTCCTATTCTGAACTACCGTTACTCCTCGTTTGACGTTGCACTAGCAGACATTTTAAAATGGCGGCGCCCGGCTATATGCAAATGAAGCCCGGGAAATTCAAATCCCAGGCTTCATTTGCAACTCCGGTTGCCTACATTACCACCCTAGTTCGAACTAGGGTGGTAGTGTAGACATACCCTTACAGTGTTGCAAAGATGTCATTGCTGGCTGGATGGTGACAAGTTTATCAAGGCGCCACATACATCTGCTTTCATTTGAACAGTTATTGTATAGTGGATGGCCTCTGTCTCTACTGTCTCCATCAGCACACTTGAGCACAGTTCACAAGTTGTTCATTTCAGAATTTAATTAGGCATTTAACCACATTTTTGCTTTCCTCTCCATCTCCAAAAGTGAATGAAGAGATTTGAAATTAAGTATTGTGCACAACAGACTAGGACTTTGTTGTCTCATGGCTTTAAGGCAGGCACTACTTCACCATGGAAGAGATAATAATTTGTATTACATGAATGACTAAAGGCCCCAGACAGTATTAAGGGCACATGTGCTATGTTTGTTAAATTCATTTCAGTGCATGCTTTAAACTAAATAGTATCTAGTGGTGTTCATGGTGTATTAACTAATCTCTTCACTCTTACAAAGGCTAGGAGTCAGTGTCCTGTAATTATGGCTATATGTGCAGCTATCATAGGCTCAGTTACTGTGATATCTGATCAGTCTCCCACATCATCAAGAGGCAATGCTCCTCTAATATTTGTTGACATGGAGAAGGGAAAAATAGGCAAAACTACGCATGAACTAGGACTGCAATACTTAGATTACAGTAAAACCTTTGCGTTACAAACACCTCAGGATTGGAGGTTGCGCATAACCCTGAAATGTTTGTATCTCTGAACATTACGGTTGTCCTTTCAAAAGTTTACAACTAAACATTGCCTTAATACAGTCTTGAAGCTTTACTATGGAGAGTTAACATTCTGCTTTTTTTTTTTTTTTTTTTTTTTTTGTAGTTTACATTTAACACAGCACTGTGCTATATTTACTTTTTGGGGAAGGGGGGTAAAAACCTCCACTATCACCTGATTTTGTATGTTCAGTTCTGAATGAGCTCTGTGTTCATAACTCTGAGGTTCTATTGTACCTGGTAATTCCAGTCATCATACCTTATCACTGCAAGTGGTGTCCATTGCAATTTTTTCCATTTTAGGGACATAACCTTGGAGCTGCGGTAAATGTTAACTTCAAGTGTTCAACTATTATGAGTCAGGCTTCTCCCAAAGTAATGAGATTGGCTTAAAAATAATAAATGGATGGTTCTTTTTATTGGCCTTTTGGCTTTAAGTCATGTTTGCAAGCTTTTCTCTGTAACCATGAGGCTAGAAAATCACTTTTTAAACCATATGAAATGAGATTCTCATTTAATCAAAGGACTCCAGGGACTAGGGCTTTAAGAAATGTACCAAATATTGAGAGACTCAAAATCATGCCTTGGCAACATAGAAACAGTGAAGCTTTATGAACAGCTTCACCAATAGCATCTTTTAAGCCTTCACTAGTGCTCTGGTGTGACCTGAGTAGTTCATATGATATTATGTATTGTTCTTCTGCATAGGAAAAGAAGGTTGGACTCTTTATTGAACTAGTCAATTGTATAGGGAGATGAACATACTTAATTGGGGACTCGTGGCAACATCACAGAAAATCCTTCTGCACTCCCCCACCCCACTGATCTTCAACAAGCACTCTTGTGATGGAGAAGCAACTCTCTTTCCATGGCTAGTCACAGCTTAGCTTCCCTATACATAGTGCATATAGCAGTCTGCTGTGCTTCCTATTCCTGAACTTTTGTGCTACTAATCAAATATGGTAACTTTTGGGGTGGTGGTTAATGTAATGTTATATTAGCATATTCATAATCTCCATGTATTCCCCCTCAAACCTTTGCATTTTAAGCACACAATACTTAAGTTTCATCTGCTGTCTTTATATTAAATATTCACTTTGGCATATACTACTTTTCAACACCACTAGAAATTTAGGGGAAAGCTTTTAGACAAAAAAAAAGACATGAACAGAATGCCATCTTTTATTTGTGCTATTAGCTAAAAATATACAGTACACTAAACACAGTAGGGCACACAGTACCCACACAGTACATGGATAACATATTCTATTTAACAGAGTAATTAAACAAGTAATATATATGGCAGGAAAGGAAACAAAAACATTACATAGTGCTTAATTCAAGCAAACTATTGATGCAATATGAATCAATTTCTGTAGGTCAATGGTTCCAAAGAAGTCAGCAATAAGTAGATAGCAAGCACACAACAGTGTACAACAAAAAGATTCTAACCTAGGTTAGATAAGATGGTGGGCTGCAGAACCTAGTTCCATTTCAGAAACGGTCTTACATTGACATCTTCTTGAGCTTTTTGCTGTAAAAAAATAGAAAAAAGCATGGATAAGCTTCTGTTTCTGCTTTAGTTAGAGGGCCAAATGTATTGCAAGTGTAAACAGGTGCAACTCCACAGCACTCACTCACTTGCATGAATTTACATCAGCAACAAGCTTGGTTAAAGGTATGAAATGGGCATTTCTCTTCTCCATTACTATATTTGCAACCTAAGGCATTATCTTATTTGGGACGAGGGGCAAATGGAACACCCATCTCCCTTTTCACCCTATCAGGTCCTCAAATAAACATGCTCCCAACACCCCCTTCTGCTCTGGACAAGAAAAACAAGCCAAGACAAAAAATGTTTTAAAAGTGCCCAGCCATGCCAGCCACACCCCCTCCTCTGTAAGAGCTTAGGTCTGCCACTGTCAGTGGATACTCAGTCACACTCGGTTCTAGCCAGCCTAAGAGATTTGAAAGCATTTCTACCTCAGCCAAAGAAGACGCATCTTCACCCAGTTGTCTTCTGGATTTGCACATGCTTTCAACCCATTCCTTGTGTGGAAACTGGAAGGAAAGATAGGGAGAATAATTACAATAAGATGCTGCAACTGAGCCATAAAAAGCTGCATTCCACAGAATTCTAATTCAGTAGAACAAAATGAATAATATAGATGCTCCACGCCAAAATACAGGTAGAAGATTTTCATTTAACCATGAAAGAACAGTTCAGAATAATGATCACTGTTGCATAGACATTCATGCTCCAGTAATATGAAGCAGGTCTCATACTGCCAACATGCGGCACCTTTGCCACAGTCTGTACCTTCGCCTCGCATTTCAAAACATGCAGGACTTACACGTAAAGCATACTGTTAAGAATGTGAGTCAAGCAATTTCCTGATATTTATGTCCTACAGGCATAAAAGTTATTGCTACTTTAAATGAATTCTATGGGATTATATTTCATAGATCCAAATAAGGAAATACAATTTATTTATGATGTTTAAAGCCATTTCTCCCTTCATCTAGTATAGGTTCAAAGACTAAGTCCTGTAATGTAAGTATAGTTAGTGGCCCATTGCAACTAATGCTCTTTCAGTTAGTAACTTACATAATAGCACTGATGTCACAGACTTCATTTGATAGCTGCTCCATGTAGCCAGTGATGACCCGACGAGGCAGCTCACTTCTCATGTAGGAAAGGCAGCAGTCCTGATTGCTTTGGGCTGAAATAGGGGAATGTGTTGCAAATGAGTGAATTCTCATCCTGTACATGGAACAAAGCCCTCAAACTAAAGATATGTAATCGCCTCCATGAAGGGGTTTAAGCCAGATCTGTAGCAATAGTAATGTTCACCATGACAAGATTTAAAAATAAAAATAGCAGCAAATAACCCCTCAGTGTTCAGTACTGACACCTAAGCTGGTATTGTTAGCGGTGGCAATTAGAACTAGCTATGCACAGAGACTGAGCTACCCAAGAGGTGATGTCCAGAGGAGGGTTGAGTTTGGCTGAAAAGCTTGCACAGCCAGGATTCATACTATATCTATTCTCTGGCATTTTATAAGAGAAATGAATTAATTACCAAATTAAATTAAAGACAGGAGGGGAGAACATCCTGCACAGTAGTGTAGTGCCCTAGGAGACCTGCTGCTGCCTTCCAAGCTCAGGTTATTCAATAGAATAATCATACTCTCTATGGGTATTTATGTCTGTGGCCCAAAAACAAACATGACTCACCCTCAGAAGTGCAGAAGAGGCACAGCAGCCCCAGCAAAGAAGCCAGGATAAAGCTCATCCTGTTAAAGCTAGTCATTTTAAGTTCAATAGGTGAGTTCCCTTAAAGCTTCACTTCAGATATATCAGACAATCAGCTGCTTCGCTCTGATTGCTTTGGCCACTGACAACCGGCTTATAACGTCTGCTCATGATCTCCGGAAAGTCATATATGGGTGTGTTCCATTTGCCTTTCACAGGGTATTTCCTTCACCTGTTCTTTTTGGCTGGTTAACCTGCTTCACGATGTTGTCATAGGCATCAACTCTCAGGGGACTTTTTTTCCCCCTCCGATAACCATAGAAAGCAATTTCAATTGAAAAAGGAAAAAGGAAATACAAAAAAACCCTATGAGCTCATGGTTATGTGGGTGAAGAACCTGAACCCTTGTGGAGGTGTGACCATGAGCAACAGCAGGCAAGACAGAGAACCCACACTGAAATGACCTAATAGTTGGTTTGCTAAATTGTTACAGACCAATTTACTCAACTCATATCTCCACTGCTTTGAATGCCTCTCCCTGGACTCCTCTTCTCCTCCACAGAAAACTCACAGGTTTTTCCCTCCCCACCAAGGCACTATGCAACCCTCCCATACCAATATCCTTCCTCTCATTTCTCCTTTCCCCTTCTGGCTGCCCATCCTTTCTCCCAAGCCTTCTTTCTAATTTCCCCACCCCAAGGCACTCCTTCCTGATGCTGGCCTCTGGGCCTTCATATTTGGCCACTCTTTATATTTGGTACTTGGTCCCAGGCACCAAATAGTCTCCCCTTCTTCATTCAAATCCTCTCAAAATATACGTCTCCCAGTAACCGTCCCCAAACACATCTGTGCCACTTTGTTCTGGATCCATTCTTTCTGTCTAAGCTTATCGGGCTATATCTGGGATTGAACCTGGGTCAGAATCTATGTCTTTGCATTGTAAAACCCCAAAGAAAACAGTGTTTTTCAATTTATCTAGTATAAGTACTGTCATGCAATCTTTTTATTGTGAAAATTGAACTTACAAATGCAGAATTATGTACAAAAATAACTGCATTTGGAAATAAACCATGTAAAAATTTAGAGCTTAGAGGTCCACACAGACCTACTTGTTCAGTCAATCGCTCGGACAAACAGGGTGGTTACAATTTCCAGGAGATAATGTTGCCCGCTTCTTATTTACAATGTCTCCTGAAAGTGAAAACAGGCATTTGTGCATGGCACTGTTGTTGCTAGTGTCACAAGATATTTATTGGCCAGATGTGCTAAAGATTCCTGGGTCCTATCATGCTTCAACCATCATTCCAGGGGATGTGTATCCATGCTGATGAGGAGTTCTGCTCTATAAAGATCTTAAAGAGGAGCAGACTAATGCATGTTCATTTTAATCATCTGAGTCAGATGCTGCCAATAGAAGATTGACTTTCTTTTTTGGTGGGTCAGTTCTGTAGCTTCTGCATCATAGTGTTGCTTATTAAGACTTCTGAAAGTATGTCCCACATGCCGCCCCTCTAGAATTTTGGAGAGCACTTCAATTTCTTTAAAACTGTGGACTGAGTGCTGTAGCTATTTTTAGAAATCTCACATTGGAACCTTCTTTGTGTTTTGTCAAATCTGCTGTGAAAGTCTTCTTAAAACAAACACATCCTGGGTCATCATCCAAGACTAGTGTGACATGAAATATATGGCCAAATGTTGGTAAAACAGAACAGGAGACATAATTCCTCCCGAAGAAGTTCAATCACAAATTTAAACACCACATTTAAACAAGCATCATCAGCATTGAATCATGTCCTCTGGAATGGTAGCAAAAGCATGAAGGGGCTTATGAACTTTTAACATATCTGGCATCTAAATACTTTGCAACTCGAGCTTCAAAATGAACACACCTGTTCAGTTTCAGATGACATTGTAAATAACAAGTGGGAAGGATTATTATATCCTGCAAATTGTAACCTCTTTGAGCAATTGATTGAACAAGAAGTAGGGCTGAGTGGATTTATAGGTGCTAACATTTTACATTGTTTAATTTGAGTGAAGTTATGAAACAAAAGACACACATTTTTAAGTTGCATTTTCACAATAAAGTTGACACTACAGTACTTGCATGAGGTAAAAGATATTTATTTCAAATATTTGTATTGTAAAAATAGTAAGTGAGCACTGTACAGATTGTATTCAGTGTTGTAACAGAAATTGATATATTTGAAAGTGTACAAAAACATCCAAAATATTTAATAAATTTCAATTGGTATTCTGTTTTACAGAGTGATTAATCAATTATTTTTTTAATCCCAATTAATGTTTTGCGTTAATCACGAGTTAACTGATTAATTGACAACCCTATTCCCTATAAAGTTCCAAGTATCACTGTTGGCATATTCTTTGGCTTGTCTTACCCCCACAATAGCAAGGCTTTGCAGGTAGTGCTTATTTTACCTAATCTGACCTCCAGGAGTAAATGTGGCTAGTTAGGCTACATCAGGAGTGGGAAAGAGCCAAGATAGCAGTGGATCCAGTGCGAAGAGCCGGGGAAAAGTTTAAAAAAAGGGGGCTGCCCCTTTAAAAGGAGCCCCCGGGGAACATTTGGTCACACACAAAAAAAAGCTATGCCCCTTTAAGAAAATGCACTTAAACGCGTTTTGAGGCATTTTCACCACAGCCAGCTCCTGCCACCATCTTTAATTCTGCATCTTTCATGGCCGTGCTGGACAACCTCCCAGCTGGGAGGAGAGGGCCATTTTTGGGGGTGTGAGGGAGGCTTACGAGCCCGGGGGGGCTTTGTGAACTGTACCTGGGGGTGGGAAGAGCCACATATGGCTCACGAGCCTCGGGTTGGCCACGGCTGGGCTACATGCTAAAAATAAGGAAGATGGGATTAACCTGTTACCAGAGACTCAGCAACACTATTAATTGTGAATAATTTAGCTGCCCTTTGGATCTGAGGGATGGTAAATGTCTCTGCCCCAGAAGTGAGGTTCCCCTGATATGCCGTATCTCAATCACCGGCGAGATCTTAACCCAATAATGATAGTCTATGAAATTAGTTTAACCAATATATTGCAAAATTTGGAACACAGCATAAAGAGAAATAACAATAACTCCAAAATGCTCAGTACAGGCAGTCCCCGAGTTACGCGGATCCGACTTATGTCGGATCCGCAGTTACGAACGGGGTTCCTCTCCCTGGTCTCCAGCAGACCAGGGAGAGAAAGCAAAGCGGCGGAACACGTGGGCAGCGGACAGGGCTGTCCGCTGCCCACGCGCTCCGAGGCTTGGCTCTGCTTTGTCCCCCCCCCCCCCCCGTCCCCCTGGTCTGCAGACCAGGGGGATGGGGGGGGGGGGCAAAGCAGAGCCAAGCCGCGGAGCGCCCGGCCAGCTGACAGCCCAGAGCGTCTGGGCTGTCAGCTGATCGTGCGCTCCGCGGCTTGGCTCTGCTTGGCTCTGCTTTGCCCCCCCCCCCCGTCCCCCTGGTCTGCAGACCGGGGGGGGGGGGGCAAAGCAGAGCCAAGCCCCGGAGCGCCCGGCCAGCTGCCAGCCCAGAGCGTCTGGGCTGTCAGCTGATCGTGCGCTCCGCGGCTTGGCTCTGCTTCGCTCTGCTTTGCCCCCCCCCCCTCCGTCTCCCTGGCAAAGCAGAGCCAAGCCGCAGAGCGCGCGGTCAGCTGACAGCCCAGAAGCGTCTGGGCTGTCAGCTGGCAGCGCGCTCCGCGGCTTGGCTCTGCTTTGCCCCCCCCCCCCATCCCCGTGGTCTGCAGACCAGGAGGGGGGGGGGCAAAGCAGAGCACAGCCGCGGAGCACGTGGGCAGTGGACAGCCACGGCGCGTCTGGGCTGTCCCGCTGCCCCCGTGCTCCGTGGCTTTGCTCCAGACACCTGTGGTACAGCAGCTGGGGCGCTGCCAGTTGGTCCCGTAGCGCCGCTCTGGGCGCTACTGGACCAACCGGGCAGCACCCCAGCTGTTCTGCCCCAGGCGTCCTGATTCAGCCACTGCTGGTCAGTTTCAGCAGCGGCTGAATCAGGACGCCTGGGGCAGAGCAGCTTGGGTGCTGCTGGGTTGGTCCAGTAGCGCCGAGGAGCGGCAGCGCTACTGGACCAACCCAGCAGCACCTCAGCTGCTCTGCCCCAGGCGTCCCCAAGTCAGCCGCTGCTGAAACTGACCAGTGGCTGACTACAGAAAGCCCCTGCCCCAGGCTTCCTGGAATCAGCCGCTGATCAGTTTCAGCAGCAGCTGACTTGGGGATGCCTGGGGTTCTTAAGTTGAATCTGTATGTTAGTCAGAACTGGCGTCCAGATTCAGCCGCTGTTGAAACTGATCAGTTTCAGCAGCGGCTGAATCTGGACGCCAGTTCCGACTTACATACAGATTCAACTTAAGAACAAACCTACAGTCCCTATCTTGTATGTAACCTGGGGACTGCCTGTATTGTAAAACCAACCCACACCCGCTGAAAGAAAGAAGACAGGAAAGATCCCAATAACGAAGGTAAGTAAACCTTACAGTCCATAATGGCTATGGTATCTGAGAGGAGGAGAGGCTTAGGACCTTCTACCCTTGAGCTGATTTAGAGCTCTCAGGGAGGAGTGCTAGGGGCAATCCCTCATAGATGGCTTTGATGTCACAGATGTTAAAGGAGGATCAGTGATATAGTCTCTGCTATCAGTCCTGAGCCTTCGCTACTGGTAGTGCAGAAACTTCATTGTTTCCTTAGGGTGCTTTCTCCAGCTCACCACACTTCCAGGTCTTCACCATGGATAAGGGGTGAAGAAATGTTTTTCTCAGTGGCTCTTAGGGTTACAACAGACCCTATTTGGTGTACCCCCAAACATCCTTCCCAAGCCTTCGCTATGGGTGGATAAGGAGACGCACCACAGGAGTCCGAGCACCTTTTCTGCTGATGGTTGAGGAGAGTGAGCCACACTGTCTCTGGAGGGGGCAGTGCTTATCTGCATCTTCTGGATGGAAAGCAGAATGATTGACAGCACTAGCTGTACCCAACTTCTGAGGTAAATGCAGCCAACCTGTCCTTTTGGCAGGAAATGCCAGTCCAAACCAGTACTTGTTTACCCCAAACTGTCCTCTTAAAGTTCACAATGGAGGCAGTGATTCAAGATGGAGTTGGCTTCTTCCAAAATGGAGTCCTGGTTATTCTGTCCAATTAAAATCACTCCAAACCCATTGGGAGCTTTTAGTTCCAATGGAATAAAACAGCCCTAAAACCCATTTAAAAACTCATTGAGTATTGCTGCTGTATGGAGCTGCCAATCCCCTGCTACTTAATTAAAGCAACGCTGACAAACTGGGCTTTATTCCAGAGGTGGGGCCAGGATGACAACCAACACAATGGGCAGCCATTCCTCTTTCCTCACCACCATCAAGCAGTACTAGGCTGCAGATGAGGTGCCTAAAGGTATGGACCTGGCACCATATGTGGGCTACCAAATGTTTTCTTTGAAAAGTTCAGCACCTACAGCTTCTATTTATGATTTGTACAGCTACAGGAGCACCTAGAGACACTGGTCCAGAGTGAGGTCCCATTGTACTAGGTGCTATACAAACACACATGAAGATACTGTCCCTATCCTGGAAAAAAAAAGTGCAATATCTCGCTCCTCATTATTCTTAAACACAGTTCTGGTAGCCCTGGTTTAAGTCCTACATTGGGATGGCCTCCATAATTATATTTAAAAGAAGTTTCTCTCAGCTCTCCATTGGGGTGGGTATGCAGCGATGACAGAGAAAACAAATCTACTTATGCCAATGTCAGTTACAACACTGAACGCACTACTCTAGTGATGCAGGCACTATAAGAACCTCTACAGACTAAAATAGATAATATTAGTATGAGAATGTTCAGTAAAAGTAATACCCAAATGTATCAATAACTGAGAGAAGGGCTAAGGGGACAACCAGGAATCGTAGTTCCCTTTCTTGGATACAAGCTCCTTTAGAATCACAAAATGAATTTTGGGATTAAAATGTATCCAGTTGGCTAGTGTACCTTTCCAGCACACTTGGGAGCCATTTAAAAACAGATGTAAAGAAAACAGCCACGAAGACTTGTGGTGACGTATTTGGATTTTAGTAAAATCCTATGAAACTGAATCTGAAAGTGTCAAATAGGCTTGGATAAAGCCACTGTAATGGGAACTGCAATCTGGCTAAGGAGCTTTAATAAAAGGGTAATGGCCAATGACACTTGGAGAAGTGTCAAACTGCCACTAGCTGCTTCTGATTGTTTAAATAAAGGAATCTCTAAGGCGACATTTAGGTCAGAAGCCTGAAATTCAGGGAGAAGGATTGCTATTTGAGGGGGACCTGATTGAGATGAAAAATTAGCAGTTGGAGAAGCAGAGGACAGAGATGGGGAAATGAAACAGTGGGTAAATTAAGCAAAGGAAACAGAAAGGGAAAGTTTAGACAGCAAGTTCAGATAAGAGTTAATTAAAAACGAAGTAGAAATATAATGAAGCAAAAATTATATAGAAGGAAAAAAATAATAAGATCTCTAAGTAAACCAAAAATTCAAAATCAACAGTGAAGATGGGTTTCTTAGTAGTTGTAAGTTAGGCCCAGATCATGGTCGGATTCATTTTATAGCTAGAAGAGAACATTGTGATAATCTTTTCTAGTTTCTAAAAAGATTGAATTAGAGGAATTCTCTGTATTAGAGCAGGCTATAGCTTCACCCACCAGTTCCTGCATCTGGCCCCAGTATCTTGTGATTCTACTGAGTTCAGTGGGAATTTGCTACAGATATCAACCGGACTTTCTCTTTAAAACAGTTTCCAACCTTGGGAACAAGTATCCCACCACTGATAGCTTAACAGAGGCTGCCATCAAGGCCTGTTATAGACATACAGGCATTGTTTACATAACCATTCTTATTCAAGCTTATGGCTCTAATTAATGGCAGCATTAGTTTAAGCATTATGAATGTGCTCAGAGTTCAAGGAAGGTGCTTATAATGTTATCTCAAAATAAATTACTGAATGTGGCTTGTGTCAGTATACAACAGGCTGGATACTCATTTAATAACTGCAGCCCTTGCTGAAGCCCCAGAATGGTACATGGGTGTCTTCCTGTAAGCAGCATGGCAACCCTGTGAAAGTGAGCTAAACAAGAGGAACACTCCGCAAAGTGTGGTCCTTGTCAATCTCCTGCCATCCACCCCTATCCAATGAATAAGCCATGAGACAGAGCTGTGAAGATGCATGAATTGCTTTTAAAATACACACACAATATCAGGAAAGTCAGCCAGGAGGGAGCAGGGGAAGGTCGTAGGCAGAGGTTAGTGGGATTGCTTATGTGTATGAAGTAACACATGAGCTTACGTCTTTGGTGGATCAAAGCCTGGTACTTCCTAGAGAGTCAGCTCTGAAAAGCTGCTGCTTGGACTAAAAATTAACTAGTTACATAAGCTTTTAGATATTTGGTTGGTGTGGATTTCAGAGCCTGCTTAAGAGGCATGGCATTTCCATTACATTATCAAGAAGCAAAGACAGATGTAGTCACCATCCATGTAGTGGCTTTTCCCCCCAACCTAAACATATTTAGGAACCGGTAGAAGAACTCTAATTTTATTCAGGCAAGATCGGATGAAGAACAACTTGTCACAAATGAATATACAGTAGATAGCTGCTTTTTTTTTCTTTGCAGGAGGTAAGGGGAATTCATATACACCATTATGTCTACAACCTCCCTAATGCAAATGAAGAATGAAACAAAAGAGGCTTCCATTGTCATTTCTTGATGTAGGATAGATAAAGAATGGTCTGGTCTGGCTATTCTGGAACACAAGGTCTTGAGTTCCAGGGTGTATAATACATTGCCAATAAAACAAGTTCATGCAAGTCTCATTTTAGTTTTTTATTGTAATTTTTAAAATTTCCATAATCTACATATTCTCTCAAGCACATGTTTTTACAACAGTCCAACATATTTAATCCATTTGTTGTTTATCACATTACTTAAAACTAAAGGGAACAGAGCGTTGGCACACAGAAAATGCCTAAGATTTAACAAATAAATAGAATAAATTATCTATTTTCTTATGCTAAATAGCACAAGTGACATCCAAATGCTCTAAATCACATACGGCACGTATTTTGTATCTTTCTATATAAAAAAGTTTTTCCTGCTGGATGACAGAATGACATCATCACGTTGTCATGCTCTCACGCTCTCTGGCTACGAAAGCAGCTAGGGAGGAGAATAGAAGAGCATAGCAAGCAGAGGTCGCAGCCCCCTAGTAACAACATAAGACTGTTTTCTTCTTTACACAGTAATCAAATATTGTATATTGACAGAAGAAAAAAGCAACTTTAACAAAAATGCTTAAGTCAAGCAACTGAAAGATGCAATATGAATCAACTTCAGTTGTTCAATGGTTCCAAAGAATCCAGGAACAATGGTCAGTAAGCACACACCGTGTACAAAGAGACGATTCCAACCTAGTTTAGGTTCTGTAGTCGCCTTTGTGTCTAGTTTCATTTCACACCCCACATTACAGTGACATCTTCCTGAGTTTCTGGCTGTAAAAAACAATGAGAACACATGAATAAGAATTGAGGGATCACTTCAGCCGTAGAATGAATTTTGGATTCCTCTCCCCCAATACAGTTCTTGCTATCAATGACATAATATCTCAGGTGGGAAAAACCGGTATAGGAAGCTTCTATCCCTATGCCTAGCATTATGAGGCCTTAACAATTTTTCACCCAGGTCCAGCAGAAGAAAGAAGGGAAGAAAGATTCACATTTTCAGAAGTGTATTCTACTTGTGCATACTTGCTCAATGCCAGCAAGTCTATAGCTCTGTTACTATAAGTGAAAACTCAGATACTTTCTGTTTTGACCAGGCTAATCGGTTTTAAACTATTCTTACCTCAGCCAAAGAAGATGCTTCTTCACCCAGCGCTCCTCTGGATTTGCACAAGCACTCCGTCCATTCTTTGTGTGAAAACTGGAAGGAAATATATGGTAAACAATTATAGTAACTTCCTTCTATTAAATCGCTTCACACTACAGTCAACATAACAGAATCACATTCTGTAGTTGCTCTATACAACGCAGCAACAGGTTTCCTAGAGGAGGCCATTTAGGTGCTCCAATTCAACTTCCCACAAACTATCGGCATAAGGAGAAACCCAATCAAAGTAAAAGGCAACAATTAAAACTGAAGAAAACGGATTTCTCTATTTTTAAACATAGTGCATGATCATGTTGAACTCACAGGTACCAGATCTTAAGGCAAAGAACTTAACCAAATATAAAAAAAATTAGATATTTATGGAAATTATGGAAGC
This sequence comes from Pelodiscus sinensis, assembly GCF_049634645.1. Taxonomy (NCBI): domain Eukaryota; kingdom Metazoa; phylum Chordata; order Testudines; family Trionychidae; genus Pelodiscus; species Pelodiscus sinensis. The sequence continues at coordinate 19,094,749 of NC_134720.1, read as the reverse complement.
AGCTGCAATTAAACTAGGTGGTATAAAATATGAGGGATCTATTCTTATTTCAGGTTATAAAAAAAAAGAATTATTAACTACTTTGCGTTTGGAAGAAACTTCCCCCACAAGAACAGTATTGCTTAAGTGTCCATTATGGGATGGGATGAAGGGCAAAGGTGTTACACTTTTTTTGAAGCTCTATTGGAGGCTCAATCAGTCTAGATTATACGGCCCCTTAGGGCATGTCTACCCTGGGGAGTTTTTTGAAATATCTGCCCTATTTCAAAGTAAAGCAAGTGTCCGCACTATCAAGCCCATTGTTTTGAAATAAAGGGCTTGTTGTTTCAAAATAGTAACTCCTGCTTGTGAAGAGGAACAGCTTATTTCAAAGTAATTATTTCAGGATTTATTTCAAAGTACATTATTTTGAAATAACTTCCTGGGTAGACAGCCTTTGTCTGATCCCATGTGGCATTTCTCTTAGGTTCCTAAACTGACAGGTTTATATTTATTTTGTACAGACATCTTGTAAGAATGTGAGTTAATGGTCCCTACTTTATAGTTTGGTTTTATAAAGTACTAAGAGCATTTTTATATAAACGTCACAGGATAATTTTCCTTTTGAAAAAGATAAGGACAGTTAATTTCTGGCAATCAAAACATTTTTGCTTTCATCACGCAAAAGTCCAAAGGCTAATTCTTGCTTAACAGTAAAAGTACAGACCATGTGACTGAATTTCTTTTGACTGGTAGCTTACATGATAGCATCGATGTCACACACTTCAGTTGATAACTGTTCTGTGTAACCGTTTATGGCCCATCGAGGTAGCCGGACTGTGGAGTAAGAGAGGCAGCAGTCGTGGTTGTTTTGTGCTGGAATAGAGGAGGAGAAAAAGAAATATTTAGAAATGAGAAAAATAAAATTAGAACTATAATTTCATCCTGCCTACAATACAATATGGACAAATCCCTGAACTTTGAATTCCTCTGTAATTGTAAATCCTGCCCATCACATAGTTTAATTCTCTGGGAGACTTCCACCACCTCCCTGCAACCACACCTCAGTTTGCCTGACATGGTCCAGAGCAGTATTCTGAGCCATGAAATCAAATCAGACGAATGAAAAAAAAATCAAAGCTCACTCACCTTCAGAAATGCCAGACAGGCAGAGGAGCAGCAGTCCCATCAAAGAAGCAAAGATCAAGTTTCTGCTGATGAAGTTGGTCATTTTCAGTTCAGTAAGAAGGTCTGCACTTCAAATGTTTCAGAAAACTGGCTGCTCTGATCTGCTGGCTTTGGCTTCAGAAGACCTGCTTATAAAGCCAGCTGGGAAAACTCAGGGAATTCACCTTTGGGTGTGTTCCATTTTTCATCATGGGATTTTCCCTCAGCAGTTCCATTGTGCCTGACACTTTAAATGTTAACCTGTCTTGTGCTGTTGTCAAAGGCAGCAGAGCAATATGGGGATTTTTTTTCTTTAACTAGGTTAGAAAGCAAATTGAGGCCAAACATTTTTAAAAAAAAAGGAAATACAAGCAGTGTTAGGTCATGGTTATGTGGGTAAGGCACATGAGTACTTTGTGGGGGTGAGACTGTAGGTTACAAAATGAGGAAAATGGAAACAACTGTCACAAATCGGAGCTGTATATTTGTTTGCTGACAATTTAATAAAGCTTCGTTTTTAAAAGGCTAAGAAGGAGGGTCTGGCTCTTTAGAGTTGTGTTTTGCCTCACAGCACTGCCTTTATCATTGGTCAGTATATTGTCAGTCTAAACTGTTCTACCTGCATCAGATTTAGATTGAAAGCAACTTGTGCATTAGGTCTTCATATATGTCTTGAACTCAATAAGGATTGTATCCTACAACCTTCTCATGTCTAGTTATACTATATATTTTAATGGCACCTTATTTCTACAGGGAGCAAATAAAACCTGAAATCATTTGGAGGATGTCCTACAGAGGGCCTATAATCACAAGTACAAAATAAATCTAACACAGGTAAGTTGTCACTGAAAACTGGTAGGTTGCCAAATGAAACTAGAAGTTAGATTATGTGAATTTGGTAGCCTTAGTCCATTTCCCAGTTCTAGAAGTCCACCTCAGTGATATTCCACCACAGCTGGTATGGTCAGTAGCAGAGACACCAGACATGTATTGGCATACAGACTGGACTACAGTGTTACCCTAAGAGATGCAGAGAGCACAGCTGCAAGATACTGACATTTGCAACACACTACTTGCAAAAAGAGAGGGGCAAAGCCCTAGCACAGTTGCCCCATCCACTCTTGAGGGTAAGCTACTGTTGAGAGAATGGTGCAAACTGGAACAGATATGTGGGGTGCTGCACCGGATCACTGTAAATCCTTTGCAAAATCGACGAACACAACTAGTGCTACCAAAAAAGTACAGAGCCGTGGTCATGAGAGCCCTGCATGATGATTGTAGGCATTTGGGAACAGAGAAAACCCTTGAACTCACCTGTAGTAGGTTCTACTGGCCCCGGGATGGCTGAAGATGTACACACAAAAAAATGTGAGACCTGTGCCCGATGTGTTCAGAGGAAAATTCTGCCTACAGAGCCACCTATCTGGAGAATATCACCACCAGCAGGCCTTTGGAGTTGGTATGCATCAATTTCTTGTCTTTAGAAGTGGACAGGAAGAATATGGGGAATATTTTAGTAGTGACTGACCATTATGCCCGATATGAGCAGGAATATCCCACACGTGACCAGTGGGCCACCACCGTGGCTTGAGTTTTGTGGGAGAGTTATTTTTCAATATATGGTCTCCTAACTCAAATACACTCTGACCAGGGGTGGGACTTTGAGAGTCATCTCTTGAAGGAGGTGCTACAGTTGTCCAGAATTAAGAAGTCCAGAACAACCACACCTTACCACTTACAAAGTGACCCTCAGCCCAAGCAATTCAATCGGACCCTATTGAATATGCTGGGGACTTTACACCCAGACCAGAAGACATCCTGAAGCCAGCATGTTGCATTTTTGGTTCATGCCTACAATGATACAAGGAATGATGCAATAGGAGTCACTCCATACGTCATGATGTTTGGACGAGAGCCGATACTACTTATAGACCTATGCTTTGGAGTATCGGGATGGCGAGAGCTATGAGACACACCTGCAATATGTCTCCCGACTAAGAGAAAAGCTGTAGAATTCCTATCGCTTGGCTACAGCTGCTGCCCGGAAAAATGCCGACTAAAACAAACACCGATATGATGCGCTAGTACGGCTGCAGGAGCTCCATCCGGGGGACAGAGTACTGCTATGACATTTGGGTGTGGCTGGCAAGCACAAGATTGCTGACAGATGGAAGGCAATGCCTTATCTGGTGGTGGAAAAACTTAGAGATCTGCCGGTCTACAAGATTAAACCCAAAACTGGGTCCGTGCATCAGAACCTTCTGCTGCCTGTGAGAGAATTAGTAGGTGCCCCTTATGAAATGGAACATGACATGGGACCCCGGAAAACAGGAGGTGTCCAGCCAAATCCACCACCCAACTTGTGTGATGGGCCTTGTGAAGCTAATCTGCCGTTACCCAGCACCTTTGAGAGTGACTCTAAAGAGGAAGATGATCCCATGGAGTATACTAGGATGCAGTCCAGATTCCGAACTCCATCAGTTAGACATGGGGAGAGCGCTGCTTCTTTGGCTTTAAATCCTATTGCTGAAGTATTTAGGCCTGTGGAAGGCAACCCACTGTCCACAAGAAGACCAACCTGGGATGATGAACTTGTCCCAGCTACATCTCCAGACCTCCTGGAAGATTAACAGCTCTCTGAAGACACACCTATGTCAGTGAACAGAGGGAAAGTTCCAGGGGAAGCTGCCCTGGTGCCCTGAACATCCCAGCATCTCAGCAAGAGGTGCAGAGGCCTGTGTCTATAGAGAAGGTGCCTTCAAGTAAACCCTTGTCAGTCCTACCCCCAGAAGTCTCCCCAGATCCTGCTACTCCCGCTCTCAATAGGAGTGATATGGTTATAAAACCAGTAAACAGGCTAACTTACAATGCACCAGAAATGGTTAGTGAGGATGTGATGCATTTAGCTCACAGGCTTGTGGAAGCCATGGGGGGTTCCTTAGGCTCTTTGAGGAGAACTTGTGTAGATGGTATAATCAGAAATGTATTTTGCTGGGACGGCAAATTCTTGGCTTTTGGGGGGAGACAGAAGCAGGGTCTGAATCACTGCTTTCAATGCAGCCAGCCGAAGGAGGAGAGCAGCCCAGGGTGTGATTATGCTCACTCAGTTGTTTAGCCCTGCAAGATAATTAACTGTTGATATGTAAATACAGCTCATGCTGGAATGGGGAAGGAATCTGGGGTATGGTTATAAAAATCCAGTTTAGCCAGTGCTATCGGCCTGATGGATGGTCATTTGTTGGAATGGAATGTTGTGTATTATAACTAATTTTACTGTACTAGGGTCACAAACCATGTTAACCCTAAATGTAGAAATTGTAAAATATGACCATCACTGCTTGCAAGAGAGACGCTGTCATTGTAAAGAGTCACAGAAGGACAAAGTTCCCCCTTCCAGATTCAAGTGGACTGAGTTGGGGGGAAGGGGCTTGAGCCAGCCAGCTATATGACCTTCAGGAGTGAGCTGTAAGACTGGTTCAACCTGTCTCCTCCTCCCTTTCCCCCCCTTCTCCCCCCCCCCCCCCCATTCTAAGGATAGACCTTTTGGACAGCCTAGGTGGTGGCTAAGAGCTGAACTCACTAGTTTGACCTGGAGCCAGACCCATTGCAACTGGTGGGAGTGACCTGTGAGGGGCTGGTAGGAGAAACAGCAGGTGGCCAGCAGGGAAGCTGATGGGAGCAACCAGCAGAGGGCTGGTAGGGCAGCAGTGACTGGCAGGCAGCCAGTAGGAGCAGGAGCAAGTGGGGCAGCTGGCAGGAGCAGGTGGCCATCAGGACAGCTGGCAGAAGCAAGCACACCAGAGGAGCAGCATAAAGGTGGCATTGTCTCGGGTTCAATGAGCGAAATCATCAGGGTGATGTGTCTGGGTCTGCATTGACTGGATAGAGCTGTAAGTGGGGCATTTGAAGTGGAGTATGGAGAAAGTTTGGGTATGTGAATGGGACCTTTACATTGTTGGACTGGTGAGCCTGAGAGGCAAAGGACAAGTTTCTTTTCTATGCTCAGAGTCTGTGCTTGCAAGTGGGGAGGCATTGCCTTTCAGAGTTACCCAGAGGTGTGTGAATTTTCCAGGCTACTGGTTGGGGACTCGAGCCAGTTCTGTGTGAGATGGATGAAAAGGAACCCCTAGATAATGAACCCAGCTACCTAACAGAAGGGTTACACAAGTAAGGGATTTTGGCAGACACAGAGGAATATTAGAAGAAAACGTGCTCATCCTGATCAGAGGATGCAATCTTTCCATGCTCTAGGACCATCAATGCATCACCTTCAAGGAGCATGAAAATCATATTTTAAAAAAACCCAGAAAAACTGCACTCTCTCCAGAATATTTTTAAAGTCTTCGGTTTTTCTTTTTTTAATGCCTGCCCGTTGCTAATGTAAATGCTTTATTTCACTGGGCCAATAAAATCCTGTTACTACCCATAGCAAGGGCAGATCCCTAGTGTGTGAGGATTTTCACGTGTAGAGATATTCTGGCCAGCAGTGAGTACAGCTGTATGCCAGGCAAAGGGTTAACACGTATTGAGACCTCTGAAATGTGAGTGCTTTATGGAGCTCAGTCAGATCTGATGAAAATAAAACGTTGCTGCTCCTACTGAAAATGCTCCCTCCACAGGGCATTATTACCAACGTGACAAACTCTCAGCACTAATCAAAACTAGGGATATTAAATATCGGTTAATTGAATAGTTGAGTAACCTCCTGAATTCTTATTCGTTAGTCAACTATTCTATAGTCCCCGGGGGTGGGTCTGGCGGCCAGTGCACTCCGGCCCTGCTCCCAAGGAGTCCACTGCCACTGCACATGGGGTGCAAGGTGGGAGCAGGTCCATGAGGAGAGCCAGTTTAAAAACCAGCTCCCCTCGCAGATTGGCTGCCTGCAGTCCCTGTACGGGGGAGGGTGGGAGGGAAATGTGTGTAGTCTATAATATTAACCTATAAGCTTTCAGTTATTGGATAATCAGTTAATTAACTACACTATTACATCCCTAACCAAAACTGTGATATAGTTTAATAGAATTCAGTTTGGGCACTGCACCTGAGAGGATACAAATGCAGCTAGCAACATTTACCAAATCTTTAGGCAGATTGGATTGTTTAATACAAGATCAGCCAATGGTCCAACTATCGCAGGACCCTCTCTTGCAACAGTGGCTTTCGGGGGACTGACTGGAACAGGCAAGCATGTGATCCAGTCCCAGCATTTGGCAAGCAGACGCTAGGGACACCCAGAGCATAGGGATGAATCCCTGACCATCTTAGCTATAACCACTGAGGAACATAAATATGCCATTGATCTGCAAACCACCATATAGTCCTGTAATCAAGGGTTGGAATAAAGGCAGGTATTGACAAGGAGCAGGTACACGTAACAAATTTTGCTGGTTTTCATAACATTTTGCAGATTTTTTGTAAATGGTCAACACACAGGTTCCCTTGAAGTTTGCACACACATTCCTGTACGAATCTTCTAGCGTTTTTGTTGGGTTTTTCATGTGTTTCACTGAGAGTCAAATCAGATTTCTCCCAAACCAACCTCGCTAGGACCAGTTAATCAAAGGAAATTAAATCCTATTTGGACCATTCCATGCAGCCTGAGGATTTAGGATTCTACCATCCAGGTGCTCTTTAATGAGCTTTGAATTGCATCTTCATGCTACCTCCACACAAGAAACCTATGCACAAAATTTGTGCAGTCTAAACTGACCACACACACAAAAACCACACAGATCTATACCAAAAAGGTGTTAGCTGTATGTACACGGGGTGTAGAATACACATCATTTTGGATTTTAGCCTTTAATCCAAGCATCCTAAATGCTACTATGTATGCAGTTGTGAATGGATTAGTGCTAAACCTTAAGATGAAAATACTTAGATTACATGGAAACACAGAGTCATATCCTAGTAAGACTGAGTCAGTTCATCTTTTTGATATAGTAATGTTGAGTTTCCTGAAATTAATTAGACATGGAAGGCCTGGCCAATTTCTGTGAGAATGTACCATAGTTTTGCTCCAGCATCGTTGGCCAAAAATTCCCCACTCTTCCCACTGTGGTGCATGGAAGCCCAGAGCTGGGTTTCAATAGTGTTGTATATATGAAAGTTGATTTTCAGCCATACTGAAAATCAGGTTGGCCATTTTAAAGTACTTTAAGTCATCACATGAACAGAACCATTTCTGGTTTCCCATTAGAATACCCCTCCTCCCCCCATTCAATCTTCACTTTGTTCAAGAAGTTCACTATTAGAAAAAAAGATTTTGAACATTAGGTATTGAACTAGCAATTCTCATCTACAGCCCCATTTCATTCTAGTTTTCATTGTAGAAAAATGAAGTCTTCAGTTACTTCAGGCATATCCTAAGCACATTATCTTATCAGGAGCCTTATCTTCTTATTCATCTATTAGTGCCATGCAAATCAACAGTACTGAATAAATAATTAAAACATTTCCTAACAACACCTTCCAAACAATCCATCAAATTTACTATTGGCGAATATTCTCTTTCCTGGTATAATGTTTTCCCCTTTAAATCTGGCACTTGGTTTAAATCTGTGGTGTCCAACATGCTAGCCACTAGTAGCTATTTGGCCAGTTGAGTGTGGCTACTTAGCTTCAGAACTGGTTGGCCACCACAGGAATGAACACTGTCTTGTATTGCATTACTTTAAAATGCTAAGGGACTCAAAATTAGGATAAAATATTCCTTTGAACATGTACTCTTGTGTGCCAGGTATTCACGATGACATCAGTTATTTATTTATAAAATGTCGGGAGGGTTGGAAATGCCACAAAAGGGAACTGAAGCAGTAGGCCAAGATAAATAGCATGTCACGGTACTATCTGGGTTTGCAAGTTCAACAATACACACAGTAAATTATATAAAAAAAGAGGAAGTAGTGTTTGAACTGTGGAAAAATACTCGTATGGAAAGATCCTCTTCTCCCCCTTTTAATTCCCCACAGTTTCACCTCAAACCCTAAGTTCTCCCTTATCTCCAACACTTTCGTCAGTGTTCCTTCATATGCTTAAATTGGATTCCCTCACCTCAGTCTAGCCTTCTTCCTTTTGTCTGTTTTCTTGCAAAAACATGAGAAACATAATAGAAGACAATTTTACATCCTTCAAACTATGTGTTCTCAATCTTTATATTTCCCCATTATTTGCTTAATAATTTCCCTGTTCTCTCACTTCAGTAAGATTTTCCCCTTTGATTCTGTTCTCTTTATAATGTTTTCTTTCACTCCTCCCATCTCATTCTCCCCTTGCCTTAATTCTTTCATCTGTCTCTCCCTGACTTTCCCTTCCTAATAATCTCTTATCTTTCTTAACTCCACTTTTTTTCCTCTTTTTCCACAAAGACGCTACTGATCTTTGATTTTCCTTAGTGCTGGTCTAAGATATACTCAGACCCACCAACAGGGGAAGGGGATGACAAAGAGGACAATTGCCCTGGGACCTGGAGCTCCCACCGCTGCTACTGCAGTAGCAGCCAGAGCCTCATGCAGCACACACTGGGCAGCTCTCAGGGCTGCCTGGGGGGGTGTAGTACACTCCTGGAAATGCTGAGGACTGGCTGCCCCAGCCCCGCCCCTTCAACCCAAGACTCCACCCCTTCTGGGAGTATGGAGCCCCCTTTGCCCAGAGGCCTGGCAAATCTGTGAGCCCCCTGGAGCCACCTCCCCAACTTTAAACATAGGCAAAGATTTAGTTTTTACTACAGAAAGTGACATGGTGAAAGAAAACCCAACATCCCAAATTTCTAATTCTAAATGTATACATCTAGCTCTCACATAGGCATGCTTGCTTGCATGTAAGACTGGTAAAACAGATCAGGAATACCACCCTTGATCCCTCCAATCTCTGTAAGACCAACTATATTTTTTAAACACCCAACTTTCCAAAGCATCTTCTGAAATGGTTACTACAATTTTTCCATGTACAAATTTTTGCTCTCAGAGACAAGTAAAATAGACCTGTAGCTATTCTATTTGCATATACAAATGCAGTTTCTGTGGGAAAATCCAAGTTTGGGCCCATGAAAAAATGTGCATGCAAAACATAGGTGCACAAGACTGAAATTGTGATTTTGGAGAGCAGCATAAGTTACCTCTGAAAATATGAGGCATATACTTAGCTGCTTTGTCAGATTATAGACACTCAAGAAAATATCCAGCTCTGAGGCTTCATGCATTACATTAGCTTCTTAGGAGAGAGATGGATGGCAGCATTAATTGTAACTACACACTGTCAAACTGATAGACAAATACCTTAGTGCTGGTCTAAGATATACTCAGACCCACCAACAGGGGAAGGGGATGACAAAGGCCCTTTGGGGCAACTATAAACTTGTAGCCTCTATTAATGACCTCTTTTTCTCAGACACTATGATAACTTGATGTATATGCTAAAGAAAGATGAAAAGTCAAGTTTATTTGGCTGCAGCAACTTGCGCAGTGGCCAAGAGTGTGTGTGTTTTAGTGTTTCTTGCAGCTGCGTGTTTAATACAGCTCCACAGTATGCTGGTTTCTATAACACTCTTCCAAGCTCTGAACTGCTGCAAATAAAACTCTTCTGCAAAGTGAATGGCAGACCAGGAAGAAGAGAAGCAGAAAGGGAAGTTCCCTACTCTAGTTTCCAAGTGGGCCTGTTTGTGATTGCTGTATTGTACAAAGGCCAAGTAAAATGAGTTAATTATAAATGTGCTGATGATGAAATCTGGAACAGGTTTCAGGTCTGAAATTCCCCTGGCCCTTTTCTCAAGAGCCCTCTCCTGTCAGGTGTTAGGTAATTTAGTCCGGGTGCTGTAACAAAATTATTATAGTAAACTAGTATTTAGGTATTTACATAGCCCCATTGCCATAGGGCTTGAGCACTTAATCATTACATTTATCTTTCCAAAGGAAGGGAAAATGTTATCATATCAGAAAGGGTTAGAACAGGACTTACATTAGAAATACTGTGAGACAATATGGGTTTGATGCAATTTAGGAATAAACTCTGTTGGGAGTAATTTACACTATGTCAGAAGAGAAGATTATGAAATCAGTGGTGGCTAGGACGAAGTGGACATACCAGAGTTCTCCCCTTAGAGCATCACCTGACAACAATTTGCACATGTCAGGCACACAAACTTTCCATGCCGAGGACGAAACTTCTGGCAGTTTGACCCCAGATTATGCAATATCCTGCTGGGGGATTTCAGAATTAACTCCCTCGGACACAATGAGTCTGGTGAAAAATCTATATGCTCACAGCAGCCTGCCCACAATAATGTACTCAAGAATGAAAGCAGATAGGAAACAGAGGAAATTTGAGATGAGGAAGAGGAGCAAAAGCAATCCATGCTGGGCAAGAGGATGAACTCTACAGTGCATTACATTACATAAAATATGATAGGCCCGCAAAATATAACTGTATAAATGTGGCACTTAAGTCCAGAAGAGATTTTAACTAGTTTTGGATTATGCTGAATTACACTATGCTTATGTCACCCTCCTTATGAAAACTGGCTTATGAATATGCATAACTCAAACACTCTTTAGGCAAAAGCATCGTTGACATTTTTACGACCTGCTGAACGTGAATATTCTATTTGTGTGCATGTATTATTTTTGTAACTGAAGTTAGAAATATGAAGGGTTACTGTTTATAAATCTAGATGAGTTACTAAGGGCCACTACTGATACTCCATACTCAAACCAACGACCTGTGAATAATGTTGTTTTGCCTGTAAATCTGGATTGTGATTGATCCTTCCAGGACATGTGACTAGGCCACCTGTTGCTGGAACCCATTTTGGATCTTGTATTTTTCCACTAAGGGTGAGAAAAGTTTGAATTGAACACAAAGAATTCCTGCCTTGGACAAAGGGGACATAAAGGTGGGAAACCAAACAAAAGGGGAAGTGGCCAATGCCAGGAGATCCCAACTTGCCACTCAAGATGCCTGCTGGAAACATCTAAGATCTAACGGCCGGAGTGGGGGGAGGGAGATTGGACCCAAATAAAGGTTGCCTAGCTTGTGAAAAAGATTATTAGAAGTATTGTTAGGGTAAGAATTTGCTTGCAACAAGTTTCTTATTGTATTAGGCTTAACTGGACGTTTTGGCTTTGTAACTTAATTTGATCTGTCGGTTTCATTTGCAGTCACTGAAATCCTACTTTTTATACTTAATAAAAACACTTTTTTTATTGTTGAGCCCAGAGTAAATTTCTCTCTGACTTACACGCCTCTCCTTCCCCACTCACCTGCATCTCAAGGCAAGGCCAAAGCGTATTGGGTGTGGGTTCTTCTGGAGTCAAATCAACTCCAACCTGGCAACTAGAATAATTAATAATTAATCTGTGAGGCAAAGGGGAGTTTCCCACATTCCAGTGGCTGAAAAAGGAACAAGCACACTACAAGTGCCAAATCCAATAGCCAGGTCCACCCAAAGGAATAGACTGCTGTCCTGTAATAACAGGAAGTGGTCATTGTAACAAGTGGTCACTATGGTTTTTCAGAAGTTAAGTGTCGCTTATGATCAGGGCTATCTGTGATACAGAAACTTTGAACCACAGTTCTTCAAACAAACCAGATAAGATTATTTCTTTGGAGATTTCAGAAGGAGATTAAATATCAAATATACTGATTTAAACCTCTGCGGCAGTGGCTCTCAACCTTTCCAGACCGCTGTATTCCTTTCAGGAGTCTTATTTGTCTAGAATAGTGTTTCTTAAAGTTTTTAAGACCAAGGAACACCAAACTATTTTTCTTATGAGGAACACCAAGGATTTTTTATTGAGCAGAAAATAATAATAATAAAAGAAGGGGTTGGGAGACGTTATTGAGAAAAAAGGTCACCTGCCCCTTTAAGGGTGGCCATTTTGAACTCTGTTCTCTGCAGCATACCTCCCACTGCCTCGCGGCGCACCGTTGTGCCGCGGAACACTGTTTAAGAAACACTGGTCTAGAATATCCCCAAGGTTCTTCTCTTTTCAAAGTTACTTGTATTTTTATGTCTGACTTTGAAAGCAAATGTCATAGTACACTGTTAGAGAAAACTGCTTACTTTGTCATTGTTACCATATTATAAAATAAATATTGTATTTATATTTCAGTTTACAATATACAGAGCAGAATAAAGAAGTCATTGTCTGTATGAAATTTTAGTTTGTACTGACTTTGCTGGTGCTTTTTATGCACCTGTTGTAAAACTAGGCTAATATCTAAATGAGTTGATGTACACCCTGGAAGACCTCTGTAAAATCCTCTTGTGCCCCTGGTAGAGAGCCACTGTTCTGAAGTACAACTGTGTGTACAATTTGAAGCATAAATGAAAGGATATTTGAGGGAGAGCTAAGGAGATCCAAAGAATTTTTTGAAGCATTTGAGAAAATTACATCATCCACAAGAGGACTTCTGTTTGAAAGTGATGCTGCTTTGGAGTGTGATCTCCAAGACCTAGCACCAAACTCTTCCATGTAGCCTCAGCAGAAGAACTGAGACAATCACATGCTCACATTTAAACAAATACCACAACTAATCAGAATATAGTACAGTACAATACTTCTCATGTCTCACACCTTAAGTAGCCTTTGTAACATGGAACACTGGGAAACAGATGTGACAACATTAAATACATTTCCTCATTACAACCCTGGCCCACTACATGCACTGCATCAGCTAAAAGAAAATTCTTGCTGCTGCCATCTTAATTTCCTTAGTGTGTGCTTGGTGAATCAAAGAAGCTATTTCGCTCTGTGTTTAAAATATCAAAATATTCGTCTTGATGCTGAGACAGACACACTCAGTTGGAATTTCCCCCATAAAGGTGTCTTGCAAATCCAGATCATTTCTATGCCTCATACTAAGGGCCGGGGATAAAAATGCACATTTTCCTAGGGCTGTGAAGTAGGATGAACAGATGAAGGAACATCCCCTTCCCTCCTCCTCCCCCTTCTTCTCCCACGCAACCTGTCAGAAAATGTATCAGGTTTTTCCTCTCACCTTACCCCTTTAACACGCAGACTGAACAGTTTACAGGTCTTACTAGTTGTGACTGATCATAATGAACTACTTTAGGCACAATTTTCTTTTGACCTACTTATCATTTCCTTTCACTACCTTGGTTTAAATTGAGATCAAGGCAGCATGCAACCCAGACTAGTCTGCAAACAAATATAGTATTCTTGTAACAGATACACAGAAAGTGATGTGTGCCACCAGGTTCAGCTAGAGAGCAGAAATATACCACAGGAGGCATTTTACTTGCTTTTTCACAGAGAATAATCTACACCCTATTCTAGAACGATAGCAGGATTGCACAGGAGGAATAGCTGTTCCTGGTCCTCTACCCTCCTCTGAAGATAGCAGGCTCCTAATAGGAAAACCACTAGCAGCCCTCTTCTATTCACTGTTGCTAGGAATTTTATACCATGCGGATCCTCATGGTATCCCGAGTACCTCACAAATTCTAAAACTGAACATACTCTCTCTCTTCCCCTTCTCCCTTTCCTTCCCCCTCTTCCCCTGTTCTGTGCTGTGATGTTGTGGGAAGGATTCATGGTGATTCTTTAAAACTGCTATTCACAGGATTGTCTAGTCTAGTGACTCAGAATAAGACATTCTCCAGAATCGTGAAAGCCATACTCATCCTCACATATATGTTATACTTTATTTGTATTAATAAAGTGACACAGTATAACCGAGTATGTTAGACACAGTCCTCACCCCACTAGCAGCTACTGAACTCAAGCAAAAAAAAAAGCAGTTAATTTAGCTATATTCTCAGTTTCTTCCACACACTGTTCTTCAGGAGCCTGGCCCAGATCCCCTCTCCTTTCTTTCTGCAGGGTAAAGTTAACTCACTACAGAGGTAACTAGACTCCTACTCAGGTGTTGCTCTCAGCCTACTCCACATCCAAACACAAAAATCTTTCATTTGAGTGTGGTGGTGCTTTGGCACCAGGCAGGCCCACCAATGGAGGGGAGAGGAAGGGCAGGCAGAGGAGGCAACTTTCCCGGGAGATTCAAAAGGGAAGAGCCCAGGGCTCCCAGCTGCCACCACTGCTACTGTGGCTGTGATTGTGGCCAGAGGCTCAGGCCCTTTAAATGACCTCTGGCGCACTGGGCAGCATGCTCCAAGCAGTGCTAAGGGCAGGCTGCTCGTCAGCACAGTCCCTTCTGCCTTAGGCCCCCATGGAGCTGCCCCCTTCCACTTTGCTCAGAGGCCCAGAAATAGGGTTGCCAGGTGTACGGTATTGACCTGGACACTTCGGTATTTTCACTTCCTGTCCAGTAAAAAAAATTCAGAAAACACCGGACGCATAAAATGTCCGGTATTTTCTGATTTTTTTTCTGGCCAGGAAGCAAAAATCCTGGGTGCTTACTGGGTTCTGCAGGGTAGCTGTCCAGCCCGGTGTAGGGAGGCAAGATGGCAGTCGGCCACTGGCAGCCTGTTAGGGCCAAAGAGCCTCAAAAGTGTTTCTTAAAGGGGCCATGCTTTTTTTTTTTTTTTTTTTTTTGCGCAGAACAACTCTCAAGTTTTGTTTTGGTTTTTTTGTGCTCAACAACTTTGGTCTCCCCCTTTTTTCCCTCCTTTTTTTGGGGGGGGAGAGGAGGTGTTCAGTATTTTTAGTTAAACCATCTGGCAACCCTACCCAGAAAGTCTGTCGGTGCACCTGGACCCAGGCAAAACTGACCAAATGGGGGTTACGGTCTTCATTCCTGCTTGCTTTTCAGTGAGAGTTCAGATTAGGCATGTGAATGGGTAACCAGTTAAGCCAGGCTGGAGCAGTGCCCTCTCTGTTCCCACTTAATCAGTTAACCCATTAAACCTAAGGTTCAACTGATTAAACGCTAATTCAAATGCTGGCCAAAATTGAGCCCCTCCATTTACTATTGCACAATGTACACAGATGTGCATCTGGGAGTCCTAGTGACTGACACAGATGGGTGCAGCACCAGTGAGGTCACGGGAGTATGGGTTGAGAAGACAATTGCTCATACCCAGGTCCCAATCACCTAGGTTAAGCAAAGAAAACATACCCTGATGGAAGACCAGGAAACCAACTGCTTAGATTCCCAAATAGGATACCAAGACAGCCAGCAGTGGGCTGGGTTAACACAGCCAGTGAGAAGCGCAGCAGCTTTCCCTCAGTCCAGCCAGCTTCTGGGAGTGGAGCTGGGAAGATGTGATTTCTCTCCCAGAAGCCCCTAGGGCTAGCTAGCAAACAGGTTACAATGGCTATGCCAATCCATACAGGTCCCATTGGGCAGCACTTGGCATAGAGAACAGCTCTACATCCTTTAATGGCCCAATGAGATTTCTCTCCACAAATCAATCTAAGATGGTTTTGGCCTAAGCACCTTCCCCAAATGAACCTTAAAATGCCAGCAGACCCTCACAGACGACTGATTCGAGTCTTGCCTTTCAGTTACAATGCATCTGAAAATTCTCCTTTTTTCTCTCCTATTAAATTTAGAGACAATCATCCTCAGGGAAGTTTGCAAAACTTGAGAAATAACTAACTGATGCTCTTAAAGTACATCTGTGCTGCAGTTAAAATCCTACCACTGGCTTGTGCCAGCTCACTCGCAGGGCTTGGGCTAATGGGCTGTTTATTTGTGATGTGGACATTAGGGCTTGGACTGAAGCCCAGGATCTAGGACCCTGCAAATTGAGAGAATCCCAGAGCTCAGGCTGCCGCCTAAGCCCATAAATCTACACAGCTCTTAGCCTGAGCCTTATGAACTTGCATCAGCTGGCACGGGCTAGCCACTGTTGTCTAATTGCACATATGCCCATAGAGAGGTGTGAAAGTTGAACGAGGGGAGATGGGAGAAATCATGCAAACAACTTCTCTGGAATTCATTCATAAGGTTCACACACAGCCACAGTCCTTGTGGTATTCTGAGTTCAAAACACACCAAATACATGCAAAAACTCCATCAGAACTAAGAGTTGGTGTTAAAATTCTGCAAAAATGTACACGGTCTCATTTCAAATCCCTGTTGGCTCAATTTACTAAAAATTCAGCCAGGGCTTGTTAATTTTAAATTAACAGTGGCTAAGTTTTGATTATGATCCTAGATCCCAAACAGGTTTGCCATCGATTTACACACACGTCCTACTGTGCTACTTACTATGGTTTAGATTTGTGAATGTCCCTGTGGAAATTCTTGGTCTGATGCTGTAGTCCTTACTAACGCAAACAAGCCTGTCTCCAGTTCCCTTTATATGGGGATTGTCTGAATGTGAAGAATAAAACCAAAGAAAACCCATAATAAATATAACTAAAAGTGCACTGTCAATTATAATACAGGTATCTGAACAAGCACCTTCAGCTGTGTAAACTGCAATACACCCCTTACTAGTTAAAGAGAACAAAATTTTTCATTTCATTGTTTTTCTCAGTTAGGGTATGTCTATAGACGTTATTTCAAATTAACTTTAATAGCGTCTATACATGCAAACCACTATTTCGAAATTAATTCAAAATAGCAGAGCACTTATTTCGAATTTGGTAAACCTCATTCTACAAGGAGTAATGCCAAATTCAAAATAGCTATTTCAAATTAAGTGCTGTATAGAAACTTAATTCGAAATAGGGGGCCTCCAGCCCTTCCCAGGGAGCCCTGGTGGCCACTCTGGGCACAACCAGGAAAACTTACTCTCCTCTCCCCCAGCCCCAGAGCCATTAAAGGGGTAGACTCTGGCCACAGTGCCTGTGCCAGCTCCAAGCCTGCCAGCCCAGAGGCAGCAATGGCCACCGAGGCTCCTGACCCAGTGTCCCCAAAACATGAGCCAGCAAGCCACTGGCAGCCAGCTCTCCACCTCTCCCCTGGAGCAGTCTGCCAGCTCCCAGGAGCCTGCCAGGGGCTGGAGAAGGCAGGCACTTTCCTGGTCCAGGGTGGAAATCATGGATCTTATTCAGGATTGGGGGCGATGCCCCCAACATCCATGATCTCCGCACTAGACAGAGGAATGCGGCTATTTATGACAGGATAGCTGCCAGCCTGGCCACCAAAAGCCACATGCGAACCCAGGAACAGGTTTGCATGAAAATCAAGTTGGTCCAGCGAGACCCCCAACCCTGGGCCCTTAGCTTCTCCTCCCCCTTCTTCCCCTTGTTTCCCTCTTCCAGCTCCCTCCTCTCAGGTTTCCCTCTCCTCTCCCCCACCCTCTCTCTTCCCCTTTCCCACCTCCTTTTCCCAGTCTCCCCAGAGGTTCATCCCCCCCCAGTTTTGTTCAATAAACCCAGTTTCCATTTTTGAGCATATGTGTCTTTTGTTTGACATCAGGAAGGGGGGCTAGGGAGGGGTAAGTGGAAGGATGTGAGGAAGGAATGTGGCATGAGCCCCTGGTGGGGAGGACCGGGGTGGCTCTGAGGGCTCCTCGGAGAGGACACTCTCCCGCAGGACCTCCTGGATCCTGACAGCCCCCCGATGAACCCCCCGAGAGCAGCCTGCAGCAAGTGCAGCCGGGCTGATGGAAACAACCCCACGAGATGCACTGGCGTGCTCAGGGGCAGCTCTGGCTCCATGTGGCTGAGTGCTGAGGTGTCCCGAGTGCGGGCACTCAGGGCACTCCAAGACAGGACTGCTTTGCTGTCCCTCATCGAGGTAGACAAACAAGCGGGGAACCCTGAGAACTGTCTGTCCCCGCTTGTTTGCCGGTGGGGATATGGTCCCTATAAGCAAAGAGCTCAGTTAGCCTCACGCAGCAGCCCCACACACTAAGTCCTAACCTGATGCCCTGCCGGCACTGTTTCCAGCCAGCCATAACTTCGGTTCAGGGTCCACTCAGTGTGGATGCGCTATTTCGAAATAGCAAAACGCTATTTCAAAATAGATTTTGTGTGTAGATGCGTTAATTCGAATTAGTTTAATTCGAATTAACTAAAGATAATTCGAAATAGCGCTATAGTGTAGACATACCCTATCAGAAGAATGGAAATTGGTTTTTAAAACCCCATACAGATTCATTCAGCTGAATGATAGGTATAATATCTGGCCTTACTGGAAAACACTTTCACCTACGTATGTATCACAAAGCATCAAAACTTACATCTGCACATCAATCTGAAAATTAAGGGGAATCAATTCCCCATTTTCTCTCTCAAAAACCATGTGCCTGGCTAAATATTCTTAAGCTACTTTGTACACAGCACTTTAACAAGTTTCATGTGGCGTTCTTAAACAGCAACATAAGATTATTTCCACATCTCTATGCATACCTTATGCAAAGCATCTTCTGTCTTGATAGCTAGGTCTACGCTTGGAACTGGGAGTGACGCTCCCTGTTTGCATAACCAGTCATGCAAGCTTTCCTCTGAACTAGTACACTTACAAACAACAGCACAGCCACCGTTGTATAAGCAGCAGTGGCATAGGTTGCCAACCAGAGTATGCTCTACAGTGCCTCACTACCACAATTACACTTGTATTTTTAGTACACTGGCTCAACGAGAGCTCGTACAAGTATGTCTGCACGAGCTGGCAATCACACAGGGCACAGCTCCAGGTGTAGATGTAGCTTAAGATGAAAGGTGCTACGTACAACCAGAATTAGGAAGCAGAAAGAGAATACAGAAAGCAGCAATTGGGAGAGGAATATTTAGGCCTTGCCTACACTTACCGTAGCTGAAGTTGACATACTTACCACAGCGTCTCGTGTGCAGTAAGATTGCTGGGGGCTGCTCTCCTGTCAACACCAGCTACTCTTCTCAACTTGGTGCTGGTGTTGTCAGGAACATGCTCAGAGATAGATTTATCATGTCTATACTAGACACGATAAATTGACGGTTGCTGGAGCTGCAGCATTGATCCCTGTTGCAGTGGAGACAAGGCCTTATGAAAAGAGAGGAGATGAGCCATCTCAATATAACACCAAGAAACCTAAAAGCAGCTTCCCCATGAGTAAAAGTGTGAATTTCTTTGGATCTGGAAAACTTAGGGAGAGGCAGTTTAATCCCCATAACCAGTAGTGAGACCCCTAGTTGCCTGACAGACAGCCTCTGCATGGACCTATGTGTAAGGGGACTGTTACCCCTTACTAAAACTCTGTGGGAGTTTTTTGGTTTGCCAGCTCCCACTTTCAGAGGGGGAAGGGTTCAGGAGGCTGACAGACCCCAGAAACAATGGAAAGCAGCCAACACTCCAGCTCAGCCTGATTGACAGGTTGGACAGGCCAGTGAGGAAGGGGAGAGGCCAGGCCCCGTCCTCCCTGTGAGCTGGGATTGTTCTGGCGCTCTCTCTGAACAAACAAGCTGTGTGCAGAAGAGGTCCTAAAAAGACAGAGAGCTGAAAGAGCAGTGCAAGCTGTGTGAAGAAGTCCTGCAGCGACAGAACCAGACACAGACAGGCCAGGAGTACAAGCTGTGTGGAGAGACAGTCTTGCAACAGCAGAGCCAGGCATACACAGCACAGGGAGTGCAGACCCTGTGTTGAGCAGCAGACTGGCAGTGCTCAGAGAGCCAAAAGGAACAGAGAAGCAACACAAGGAGCTGGAACTGGCCAAGCAGCACAGCCTGCAGCTGGATGTGGTGAGCACCTGGGACCAGCAAAGTGTGGGGAAAGGCTCTGGACTGGGAGAGGGGTCTGGCCACTTCGAGCTTGAGACTGTGTGGTCACTACCAGAGCTAGCGTGTCCAGCCTGTAGCCCCCCTGCAGCATATCCAGGGCCTCTAAGAAAGAGACTGTGGACTGTCCTTACACTCTGCAAACTGCTGTGTTGATGTCCCTGTGCTACAGAGCAGGGCTGTGTGTTCTCATTTAACCATTCTCATTTTTTCTTATTCTTTTCTCTTTAATCAGTTGTTTTTTAATAAATTGTATTTGCTTTGAACCTCATGAAGTGATCACTGGGCCAAGAAGGCCTGCAGTGTAAAGAGAGCACCTCGGAGTGGGGACACCCTAACTCCTGCCCCCAGTGACTACAAGGTCAGGGATTAAGCCCCAGGAAACCTGGGCCCAGCCTTGTTGGGGTTTCAAGGGCTCTGCTACTCAGGAGAGTGGAGGGGGAGCCCTCAGGATCAGGGAGCTGTGGGGTAAAGGAAGTGGGAGCGGGGACTCAGATCCTTTCGCTGGTTCATTTCACCGGGGTGTATAGAAGCCAGGAAAGTTCCCCACAAGAGCGGGATCATTCCCCCGCTTACATATGCAATCTTCTGAGGCACTAGAGCTTATGGGCAGAGGCTTCAGTGAGAAGAATGAGCGGTAGGTAAGGCTTTTGGCTTGAGAATTCTCTCCCACAACTCTTGACCACTTCGACCCCATATTGATTAAACCTTTAGGGCACACCAGTACTTTCCATTCCCTTGGGTCTTCAGTAATGGTGGGTGGTTAGATTGGGGAGGAAGTTTGCTACTTTAATTTGTCAGGGGGAGGGTGAAGGGGGGTGATTTTACTGTGGATTGTTTTAACTGGCCAGTTCATTTGTATTTTGTGGAACTGTAAAGGCTGGGAAACTCCAGTTTTTCAAATGTACTTTGTGCTGTGTAAGAGCAAACATTGTTTGCCTTTAGAGAATTTCCCCTTGCCGAGGGAAAATCTCTGCAAGCACCAAGTTCTGCTTTGGATCCCTTGACCTTGGAGTAAAGATATGTAGAGGGCAAAGGGGACAGGAGAGTGGGGGCAAGGCTGAAGCTAACCCTCTGC
Organism: Pelodiscus sinensis; assembly: GCF_049634645.1. Lineage (NCBI taxonomy): Eukaryota > Metazoa > Chordata > Testudines > Trionychidae > Pelodiscus > Pelodiscus sinensis. Next base: position 19,073,953 of record NC_134720.1, on the reverse strand, counting down.
TTTAATTTACACTGATCCTGCATGGCTGAGACTCAAGGAACTGTGACCAGCTTCCCTTACAGTCTCCCCTGCTGCTGTGCCTGAGCAGAGCTTAGACAGAGGGAACAATGAAACCCCAATAAAATAAAACAAATGGATAAATTCCTGCCTGGTTTCCCATTGAACAGACAGGAAGGCACACAATCAAATGGGAAAATAAGCAGCACAACTCCTGAATGGCAGTCTCTTGAGCCAAAATAAAGAATTGGTTTCACTTTATTTGATTACATACAAGCAACGTCTTCACATTCCACTCAATCATTACACCCTGTAACATATTGATTTTTCTTGCTCTTTGGTTTCTCTCACCCTCTGTGCACAACAAACGTAACTAGCACCTCTTCCTGAGTTCAGATTCCATTCTACATATGCACCATTGAACCTAAGCCAAGGAGTTACTATCTCTGTTCATCCCTTAATCTACAGGTACTCTGCTTCTTTTAGCATGCCACTTGCATTATTCATTCACTAGCTTCTACTGATCAGACTCCTTAGAAAACTTGAGGCAAAGTGCAGCAGCAAAATGCTGGGAGGGGAAAAGCTTACTGTGGGTAACAAGATTACAAAAGGGATTTTGCAGGGTAAATAAGTATAACTGGGTATGTCTACACTACAAAGTTAGTTCGAACTAACGGATGTTAGTTCGAACTAACTTTCATAGGCGCTACACTAGCGCTCCGTTAGTTCGAACTTAATTCGAACTAACGGAGCGCTTAGTTCGAACTAGGTAAACCTCATTTTACGAGGATTAAGCCTAGTTCGAACTAGCTAGTTCGAATTAAGGGCTGTGTAGACCCTTAATTTGAACTAGTGGGAGGCTAGCCCTTCCCAGCTTGCCCTGGTGGCCACTCTGGCCAACACCAGGCAAACTCGACTGCCCCCCTCCTGGCCCCGGAGCCCTTAAAGGGCCACGGGCTGGCTACACAGTTTGTGCCAGTTGCAAGGCTGCTAGCACCCAGCCAGCAGACCCTGCCCCTGCCACAACATGAGCCAGCCACCCGAGGACACCCAGCCCTCCACTGCTCCCCAGGACCAGCCTGGCAGCTCCCAGGAGCCTGCCCGGGGACATAAGAGGCGGGCACCCGCTTGGTCAAGTGCGGAGATCGTGGACCTCATCGAGGTTTGGGGGGAAGCCTCCAATGTCCACAATCTCCGCACTAGCCACAGGCACGCGGCTGTCTACGGCCGCATGGCTGCCAGCCTGGCCGCCAGGGGCCACCAGCGCAGCCGGGAGCAGGTGCGCTGCAAGATCAAAGACCTGCGGCAGTCCTACTCCCGTGCCTGCCTGCCAGGGGCCGACCTGGAGGCCTGCCCCCACTTCCACGCCCTGGACCGCCTCCTGGGGGCTCATGCCGTCCCTGCCCCCCGGGACGTGATAGACCCCGGGGCAGAGGGACCGCTCCAGGAGACGGAGGAGGGCTCCGAGAGGCAGGAGCCTGCCGGCAGCCTGCCCAGGACCTGGGACCCCCCGAGGCACCGACACAGACGGGCACAGAGACCGACGCTTTGCTGTCCCTCGGCAAGGTTGGCAAGCAAGCAGGAAAAGCTGAGAACCAGCTGTCCGGGGGGGGGGGGGGTCCCTTTAAGCTGGAGCCTCAGATAGCCTCAGACAGCAGCCACACAAAGCAACTACTGACCTGATGCCCTGCCAGAACCGGTTTCAGCTGCCCTTAAATGCCCCCCTGCGTCCAATCAGTGTGCACGCGCTAGTTCGAATTAGCAAAACGCTAATTCGAACTAGTTTTTAGTTCTAGAAGCGTTAGTTCGATTTAGCTTAGTTCAAATTAACTAATTCAAACTAAGTTAGTTCGAATTAGCGCTGTAGTGTAGACATACCCACTCTGAGGATCAGTGTTTGAACAACACCTGTTATCACAGGGTCCTGGTCCACAACCAGTGCCTATAAGCATGAGAATACAAATAAAAGAATCATCATCATTCAGCAGGGATTGCAGACAAAGTGCTATTTACCCTGGAAGGGGGAAAAGCAGCTAATAGAAGGGTATAAAGTAAATCTTACTGTAGAAGTCAGTCAATCTTACTGTAAATCTTAGTGTAGAAATCAGCCCTATGTTCACGTGTAACCCCCACACTCTCTGGGTGTGATGCACTGTCCCATCTAGTGGCACTGAGACCACTGACAGAGAGAAAGAATACTGAGTCTGCAGGAGAGGCTCATGTTCTAAGCTCCAGGAGTCCCAGTGTGGAAGCAGGAATAGGGGATAAGGGGATTTGTATGCAGCCATCTTAGGGTTTGTCAGTAGCAGAGCAAGAGTCAGGCTAAATCTGTGGCCTGACAAGGCGAGAGCTGTGGTGAACCGCTGCCTTTACCTCTCGCCTTGCTTTAGGAGATAAGGATAGAATGCTGATTCTGGTGAAGACCGTGAGATAAGGTGGAGTCTGAAGGGAATTATTATGGAAAGGAGACTAATTGTTTAGTGTTGTTATATGTAAAGGACAGTATATATATATATATATATATATATATATATATATATATATATATATATATATATAGATACACACACACACACACACACACACACACACACACACACAGAGAGAGTCCCCGGGTTACGTACAAGATAGGGACTGTAGGTTTGCTCTTAAGTTGAATATGTATGTAAGTCGGAACTGACGTCCAGATTCAGCCACTGCTGAAACTGATCAGTTTCAACAGCGGCTGAATCTGGACACCAGTTCTGACTTACATACAGATTCAACTTAAGAACCCCAGGCATTCCCAAGTCAGCTACTGCTGAAACTGATCAGCGGCTGATTCCAGGAAGTCCAGGGAAGGGGCTTCCTGTAGTCAGCCACTGGTCAGTTTCAGCAGCGGCTGACTTGGGGACGCCTGGGGCAGAGCAGCTGGGGTGCTGCTGGGTTGGTCCAGTAGCGCGGCCGCTACTTGGCGCTACTGGACCAACCCAACAGCACCCAAGCTGCTCTGCCCCAGGCGTCCTGATTCAGCCGCTGCTGAAACTGACCAGCAGTGGCTAAATCAGGACGCCTGGGGCAGAGCAGCTGGGGTGCTGCCGGGTTGGTCCCGTAGCGCCCAGAGCGGCGCTACGGGACCAACCGGCAGTGCCCCAGCTGCTGTACCACAGGCGTCCGGAGCAAAGCCGCGGAGCACGGGGGCAGCGGGACAGCCCAGACGCGCCGTGGCTGTCCTGCTGCCCTCGGGCTCCGCGGCTTTGCTCTGCTTTGCTCCCCGTCTCCCTGGCCTGCAGACCAGGGAGACGGGGAGTAAAGCGGCGGAACACGTGGGCAGCGGACAGCCCACATCTGGGCTGTCCGCGCCCACGTGCTCCACTGCTTTGCTCTGCTTTGCTCCCCATCTGCCTGCTCTGCAGACCAGGGGGACGGGGAGCAAAGCGGCGGAGCACGCGGGCAGCGGACAGCCCAGATGCGTCTGGGCTGTCCGCTGCCCACGTGCTCCGCCGCTTTGCTTCCTCTCCCTGGTCTGCTGGAGACCAGGGAGACGGCCCCGTTCATAACTGCGGATCCGACATAAGTCGGATCCGCATAACTCGGGGACTGCCTGTATATATATATTGGCTTTAATTGTTTCATATTTTGAAGGTCTGTGTCTCGCAGTACTTTCCCTTGCAATATTGCTCAAATAAACTGTCTCTGGCTACTTGTTGCTTACAAACACAGAGTGAAGGCTTGTTTTCTTCCACACCAGGTTCAATTCTGCCTGCTGACATTACACACGGACTGATGCACAGGCACTGGGTTGGCCCAGGCCACCTTTCCTCTGAAGGTCCAAGGCATTCTTTCAGGGCTTCTTCCTCTCGGGCACCCTGCAATGCCAGAAGACTGTTAAATATACTCCTAAAGTGGATAGTATGCGAGTATGTGATCTTATCTCCTGTGCCACCCCACCTGCCCCTTGTCACTGAAGCATGAAGTGGGAACTTCATGGCTGTTGTAATAGGTCCTTGGAGTCTTAGCAACTGGGAATTGATTTAAACAACTCTTTCCTCTACACCTACATCCCTCAGACACACTCCCTGTCTGTGCAAGCACACAGGTTGGAAGTTGAAGGCCTTGGCATTAACGGAGCCAGGCCCGGACTTTGGGGAATGCAAGCAAGGCGGTTGCCTTGGGCCCTGCGTATTCAGGGCCCCGCATTGTCCAGCTCCTGCCCAGCTGGCCACTCATTCACTGCCCTGACAATCATTTGTTTGCAAGCAAGATTTAAAGATTGGTGGATAAGATTCATATGTTCTCATTTCAACAAATAGTTTTTATTCAGAAAAGGAGGAAGACCTTTCAGAAAAAATACAAATACAGGTACAGACTCTATTGTATCCCGCTGACAGTGCTGGCAGCAGCTGGAGAAAAAGGTATGTGCAATGGTGGTATTAAGCCATCTTCATACTTCATCATCTCCAAATGTACAGATTTCTAGCTACTGGGCAGGAGCCAGTCTAAAGTAAAGCAATCTCAGGGCTGCTCTTTGGCTGCCTACGCTCTCATGCAATCAGTTTGGCAGCTGGGAATTGCTGAGGTGTAGGAATGCTCCAGTCACCTCTCTACCGGAGGGATAAGGGGTAAGGGATCTTTCGGAAAAGGCTTTATTTTCTGAAAGATCCGCGTCTAGACTGGCGCTTTTTTCCAGCAAAGCTCCGAGCCGGAAAAAAGCAGCAGCCATTTTTATGCTAATGAAGCGGGGGAGATTTAAATCCCCGCTTCATTTGCAATTGCGATGTGTCTAATTTGCATCCCTTTTATGGAAAAGGGATGCAGTCTAGACACAGCCTCAGTGTGATCAGTAAGGATGGGCAAATCATGGGCAACGGGAGGTCTAGTGAACTAAAAGGGTATGGAAGGGAGTACAGTGTCCCTTCTATTAAAAACAAAGTTCCTTTGTTTTAGCTACACAGTGCTAGTCTCCATAGCTTGCTATTCTCCTTGGCTGGAGCAGAATCTCCTGAGACCATATACTTCAGCCACTGTGTGTCTGCAAGATTTAGAGAACCTAGCAGGCCTATGCTAACTTAGCCCAGTGGAAGATCTGGCCACGTGGAAGATCTCAGAGCCCAACAACTACACTGCATACACTTATATGTACACTTCATACATCTTTTGTAGTCTGACAGTTATTCTCCTATTCACTACCCTTCTCCAGAACCACTTTGGTTGTGGCCTCTTCCAGGGACTAGCCCCACCCAGCAACTATTTTATATAGTAAACCATTGGAATGATTTGGAACCAACAAACCATTCAGTAACTGGCTCTCATCACCTCATTACTTGGTATCAGTATGCTTGTCCTTGACCTCCATCACTTTGTTGGTCTACAGTCCACACAGTCATTTAGATGACAAGTTCTTCAGGAAAAGGGATCACATTTACCACCTGTATGTTTCACAGGGAGTAGCAGCGTGCGCCCTCGTCTTTATTAGCTGGTGTCTTTCTGTCCCTGCACAGTGCAAATAAATAATATGCCAGAATTAATTTACTGTTCCTTTAAAACACTTGGAACTAATTCCAAAGGGAGTGGTGCAACAGAGCCAGCTGGGCAGATTTTCAGGAAGGTGTCTGGTAAATCAAGTTGAAAAGACAAGTGCAGCAGGAAGGAGGCCAAACAGGAGTACTACAGTAGCTGGAATGCAAGAGGAACAAGTTTTTTGAACTAGGAGAAACAAAAGAACATGGAATATTAAAAAGGGAACTGTACCGAGGCGGGGCAAAAGAGATTCAAGAACCAGCCACGGCAGACCAGGTTTGATTGCATCTGAGTTTACAAAACCTATAGTCCAATAACTTCCATGGGAAAAGGGAGAAAAGAAAGGGAGATAATTCAGCGCTATAAGAATATGAAAATTAACGAAATGAGAAGGGCAGGGAAAGAATAGCAGCTCTGGAAAAAGTGATGAGATTAAGATCTGGATGGGTAAATAGGAAAACAAAGAGGTGTTGTTGCTGTTTCACAATCAAGGAAGTTTAGCAACTTTTCAAAAGGACAAAGAACTATTAGAGTAAAAGAAGGGGTGGTAACAAAGGGAAAGTGCAAGGGACAGCCCTTTCCTGCAGAACTTCAGTGAAAAGGTAAAAAGCTTACCTTCAAGAACGATTGTCCATCATATAAGTGCCACAGCAACAATAAAAATCACTTATGCTCTTGGGTAAGATGAAGAAAAAGACTGAAGGGAAAGGAAAAACAGGACACAGCTGTAAGAAACCTGTGCCTGGATTGGGAATTAGTTTGTGTGTGCATGGCACTGGGTCTGGGTGTACTCACTAGGGTTGCTCAAGTATAAAAAGAAAGGTTCAAGTAGCATTTGCTGAAACCTGTAGAGGGTGATGCTCATGTTGCTCAGAACAAAGATTACTGTGATGAGATATTAGTTGTCCAGAAAAAATGCACGGACACTCGATTTTTATATTAACTATGGGTAAGGTAAGATTGTATCACATATTTTTAGTAAAAGTCAGACAGGACATGGGCAATAATGAAAATTCATGGAAGCTTGTGGCCTATCCCTGTGATTCTTACTAAAAATATCCGTGACAAAATGGGGGAAGAGAGGCTGGGCATCTACTCGTGTGCTGGGAGCTCCAGTGCCCTCCACCATCCTGGGGCTTGCAGCTCCAGGGTCCATCTCCGCTGGTGACTCCCAGCTGTGGGAGAAGGGGTCTTTCCCTCCCCCCTCCCCGACCCACAGAGGCTAGGAGCTACCTCCATCTGGGGCACTCCACAGCTCCCTGCCTCCACAGATAGCAGGGAACTCTGCAGCTCCCAACTAGCACTGGTGGAAGTCACAGGAGTCTATGGAAGTCAGAGTCCATGACTTAATCGCAGCCTAACTATGAGTCATTGTCCCTGGGTGCTCTATGGATGCACATGGGAGCGAAGTGTAAAAACAGCACCCACCCTTTTAATCAACTGCACAGCAGCCTCTGAATTCCCTAGCACACAGGTGCTGCTCACTGCTAGCATCCCTAGTGATGGAAAAAAGTCTCAAATGAGATGGGGAGAAAGCAGGGGTCTCCCAACCCCTTGCATTGGCCCTCACAGCATGGCCAGGCACACAGCAAAGAATCTACCTTAATTCTTGAAGGTGTGTAGTGGCAGACTAGCTCTAAAAAGCAAACCCAATAAGAAGGAATTGGAGCCTTGGTTATCTATGCAGGTGACATGAGTTTTGCTAAATATGCTCCTCTTAAGTACACAGGGAAATGTGTTTTTTGCTGTTATTGTTCAGCCTCTCGGTATCTTGTGAAGCATATCTGTCCAGTTACAGGATTGCCCATCATGTTGTATCTTAGCAGCAACAGTGGTGTCACTTCTCTTCAAGGGAAAGGAGGGTCAGGAATGACCACATGCCCCATTTTGGCCAGGACTGTCCCTCTTTTTAAGCCCTGCTCACAGCCAGCCTTCTGGGGATAAGAGAGTCAGGAGGCATTTGACTTCATCAGCAAGAGCAAAGGAGACAAATACCCACTCTTAGGGATGGGGGGTGCAATGCAGATGGGGCAAGTGGAGATGCCAGCCCCCTTGGCTGAGTGGGGAAGCAGCATTCCAGCACGCAGGGCCCTTACAGGGTTCCAGTGACTGGGCAGCAACCCAGCATGGGAGGGATGAGATGCTCCAGTGACCAGCAACAGCCGGGAGGGCGGGGGGGACCTGGCTTCGGCTGAGCAGTTGAGGGTGTCATTTTCCTCTTCGGGAAATACAGTGAGAAAATGCTGTTGTGATGAAATGGGAGGATAGAAGACATGGCAGAGTCAGAACGTGCGGCTGCAGTTTCAGCAATGGAACAGGACTAGTGACTGCAATGTCAAGGATAGAAGTAGGACCAGTTCAGTGGTAGCAGTACAGCTCTAATCTACTCTGGCATTTGGCTCTTTACTGTCCTCTGCTCAATTGTTGAGATTATCTTGCCCCCTAGTGGCTCTCCAACAAAATTCACCCAGGACAAACAAACCTGAAGTAAATCTATTGAAGTCAATAGATTATGCATTGCTTCAGAATTTGAAAAGCGAATAAATCAGAATCCCTACTTCCTGCCATGTCAGGGATCCTAACCAAGTGTGGTAGAAGAAGGTGTAAATTAAAGTAGACTTGAAAGTCCTTACTTTATATACACACCCTGCAAATCACTTTGCTTCCTATAACAACTCTTCTGGCACATTAGATAGTGAATTAAACAATCTGAACTCCCTTAGAATTAGTAGGTGTATAGCTGCACAGAAAAATGTATCTAATGGAGTGGTGGTGATTGTCAGAGTTTCAATGGAAATTTGTGACTTTTCATCCCTAAATTGAAAGCAGTGTGACTTTCAGGTTTGCCAGTGAAAGCTGAAATTTGACAAAAGCATACATTCTGAACAAAAATCTGCTTAATTGAAAAAATGTATTTCCCATCAAAAATTACTGAAAATGTTCAGTCAGCCCTAGGCATAAAGTTATACATTGGCATGAGGATGAAAGCTGAAATGAACCTCTGGGGATCTAAAATAGTGCAACCTGTGCTTTGAGGTGACTGAAAGTGGTACCAGCTAAGATTCCCAATAGATTAACCAGCTCAAATTCAGAAGTCACACTGAAGATAGTGTAAGCTACAGTCAAACTTCTAAAGAGAATTCAAGTTAGTGTAGAAGACACAGCTTCCAGTGAGGCATGTCATCTGAATTTGGCTCACCCACATTCATTTACACTTGCACCTGAGCAGGGTCCATTTAAACAACTTCCACTTACATTTTAAATAATGAGACTGGATACAAAGCAGGCTTGTGTGGAACTCTGCCAGTTTACACTTGCAGAGTATCCTTTCTATAGTTTACTAAAGTCTTCTCCCCTCTTTGGGCAGCCTGACTTCCACTGAGCTTTGGGAGACCTGCACATGAAAGCAGAAAGATCTGGGAGGAAAAAATTAAGAAACAGATCAAACTGGGGCACAGTTTGCTCTCAAGTAGGTAATGCAAGTTAAAAACAATTCCTCAATCATCAACTGTCTGGGAAAATTTTTCCTGGGTTAATTTCATTGTCATAAAATATTTAAATAAGAGAATAATTAAACTGAATTCCATAGTGAACACTCTTGGAAGCAGTCCTTTGTAATCCCTTCAAATCCTTTAAAATAAACACAAACTGAATGGAATTTCTACCAGTCTGCACATTTCAGCAAGAGTTCGCTGCATTTTTAACAAAAGGCGGAACTTCTGTATTCAATGTTCAAGACCTTTTAAAAATAATAAATGTTAAAATAACCTTCAATTCCAGTGAAGAGCCCCAGTCTACTAACTAACCATTTCCTTCGCTTTATTTCAGTTGGCCAGGGCATGGATTGCTGGAAGGAAGTACAAAGCAAAAGCTGGATTTATCCTACTCTGGTCCTTTGCATATATGGCTTCTTCTCCATGATGAGGCCATCAGAACCTTTTCTCACCCCTTATCTAGTGGGACCAGATAAAAACCTGACCATTGAGGAGGTATGGCTACAACTGGCTTCTCATTATATGGAACAAAACACTGAGTACACTTTATTCTTCAGAAAGAAACTATAAGGCAATCTCAGTCTCAGACATCATATATAATAGTAGCCCAATGTCTGTGACTCTGTAATGCTGAAACACTGGCTGTTCCCTCTGGGCGGCGCTGTTGCTTCCTGCCATGGCGTTCGGCTGACTTCTGCGTCGCTCAGTCGGGCCTCCGCGCGGGCACAAGTGGCCGTTTGGGGTCCGTACTCATGACGGACCGGCTGAGCAGCGCAGAAATCAGCAGAGCACCACGGCGGGAGGCAACAGCGCCACCCAGAGGGAACAGCCAGGGGGCGGGGCCTGGATGACCATGCATCTCTGACATCAGGAAAGGGCACCGGATTCAAAAGGAGGAAAGCAGAGCGGACGCAGAGGAGACAGAGAGGAGAACGGAGGAGGCAGAGGACAGCAAGAGAGAGTGCGCGAGAGACGCAGCAGGAGAAGAGAAGAGAAACACAGAGTGAGAGGCGGGAGGGAGAGAAGAGAGAGATGGAGAGAGAGGCAGGAGGCAGATGAGAGCTGAGAGAGAGGGAGGGTGAGGCATTAGGAGAAGAGAGAGAGAGGCCGTTTATGCTGCTTGCTCCCGCATGGCAGCCCGACTGAGCGGCGCAGAAGTCAGCCGAGTGCCACGGCGGAAGGAGAAGGGGGGCAGGGCGGTGACATACGTGCCTGGGAGAGGGGCCTGGACGAGGGTGCATCCCCGACGGAGACAGAGGAGAGCGAAGAGAGTGAGAGGGAGGAGGAGGAGGAGAAGAGAAAGGGAGAGTGAGAGGCAGGAGGGGGAAAAGAGAAAGAGACGGAGAGAGGCAGAAGGCGGAGGAGAGTTGGGGGGGCAGTAGGAGGCAGAAGAAGGAGGAGGAGAGAGAGACTGGAGGCTCAGGAGAGAAGACCAACGTGGAGGAAAGACCTGAAAATCCCGTTTTATGGTGGGCTAATTGGCTAGTTTATTACAGAAAGATACATGCATGATATTTCTCCTGTGAAAGACTAGGAGCTCAATCCCCAGTTCTGTCTTAAAGGGCCAGCTGAGAATTTCATGACAGAAGGTAATAATCAGGTGGTTCGTAGACAGAAAATATTTTTATTAAAGCGGTGAAAGTAGTACAAGATTTGTGCATCATGCATACTTATAGTTCTGTATTTTATGCACTGAATGAACAGCAATGAGTGTGATCCTGTCTCCAAATGCATTCACTTATACACAAAAAAAATCACAGCATTCCTTCCTTTCCCTTCTAGGCTACAAACAAGATTTTCCCAGTTTGGACATACTCTTATCTGGTGCTGCTGTTTCCTGTTTTTTTGATTACAGACTACGTGCGCTATAAGCCCATCATCACTCTACAAGGCTTTAGCTTCATTATTACATGGCTGATGCTTTTATTTGCCAAAGGAGTGCTCGCAATGCAGATAATGGAGTTTTTTTATGGAATGGTAACAGCTACCGAAGTTGCCTATTATGCCTACATTTACAGCATCGTCAGTGCTGACCATTATCAGAAAGTGACTAGCTATTGCAGAAGCATCACACTGGTTGCCAGCACAGTTGCAGCGGCGTTGGGGCAACTTTTAGTATCTCTGGCAAATCTGTCCTATTTTTATCTCAATGCCATCAGTTTGGCTTCCTTATCTGTGGCGTTCCTATCCTCATTTTTTCTACCAATGCCAAAAAGCAGCATGTTCTTTCACAAAAAGCATAGCCCTGGAACTCCCCAAGGAGCCACGGATCAAGACACAATGCCAAATGTATCCAGCATCAAGCAGCTAAGTTGCCAAGAGGACAAAGCTGCTAGGAAATCTGTCATCCCCTCAACTTCACCTGAATGCCAGTCTGACAAGCACCAGCATCACATGCTTGTGCAGTTATGCAAGGATTTAAAGGAATGCTATTGCACAAAGAATCTTCTTTTCTGGTCCCTCTGGTGGGCTTTAGCCACTGCTGGCTATAACCAGGTTGTGAATTATGTCCAGGTATTATGGAACGACAAAGCACCATCTCAGAGTTATGTTTATAACGGTGCTGTTGAGGCAGTAGCAACATTTCTGAGTAAGTAAACAATGTAGTATTAAAGTATTTCATCTAGTAAAGTACCTTCTAAAATGTGAAACTATAACATTTTCAATTCCTGTGTGCTTATATGATGGTGTAAGTCCATTTCATGCTTACGAAACATCCTACAACAGGGGAAGTAGGTTGTACATTCAAATTATAAAATAATTCATGAGAAATACAAGAAAAATTCAACTCCATGCCTTATATTTTTTTCATGCAGGTGGACAGCAATGGCCTGTCTTATGGTACCATCTAACCACTGGCTACGGATCTCCCAACAATCTGGTCCAGATCTACCCTCCTACCAAGAGTAGGGCTGGCCACTGCCATCAGACTGTTCCTAACCTGAGCCAGGCTTCTTGTCTCATATGAGAGGAACCTGTTTGCTCTCCTCTCCAGACAGCACCTAACCACTGGGCTTTCTTCCTCCTAAGTCCAATAACCGATACAGGCTGGTTAATTGAATACAGGTTGGTTAATTGAACAGGACTGGCTGGCCAACCCTAAGCCTTCCGGCCCTTAAAGTGGCAAGACACCCTATTATAATTAGTGTATATAAAAAATGCCCAAACTAATGGTGATGTTCCTAGAGAGCAAATAAGAAGTTGTATGTTGAAGTTTTGAGGGTTTTTTTAAAGAAAATTGAAGGAATGTAAATGGAGACATAACCACCTTAATGTGACTTCCATAATGCTGCCAGTCCTGTATATCTTATGGTGGTGTTAGGCATTTATACAGCTCCAGCTGTTAGGGGGCAAATACAAGTATTTTAGAAAGACACTGCTTACTCCCAAGTATAGGCCCATTGAAATAATTTCATTAGTTGTGTATTTGATCAACTGACCTCTCTCTCGTTTTGCTGCCAGAGACGGGTGTTAACTTTTACACATGCACCCCTACCATTCAACTTGGGACACCATCAACTTGAATATTATATTTCTACCTGAAGGGATCATACCTATTATTGTAACAAGAACTATCTAAGATGACAAACTGAAAGTCATTAGCAGAACAATATATTTTCTCAAGTGTGTTTCCTTTATGCATTTGGCTTAGTGTCAGTTTCACTGTTTTTACTGGGTGACAGCCAGAGAAAAAACAGATTCACCAGAAAAAAAAAAAAAAAAAAAAAGCGCCTCCCAATGTCAATAAGGAAGCCGAAAAACCTTTATGCTTTTTTTTTTTAATACATTTAAAAGGACATTTTACAAGATGCTTCCTCAGATATTTAAATTAGTCAGGAAACAATTAATTTCCCTTAAGCCAGGCAAAAGCTCTTCCTTACAGCATCAAAAACTTTTACAACAAATAGGTCTTTGAAGAGGTTTCCTAGGAAACTGGTCTAGGACTCTGTGACGGGGTGCGGTCACAGATGACCCCTTGGGGGTGCCTCCTGGGGTGCTGACCCGGCCTCTGCTACTCGCCTTCCTGCTTTCTGGGGCTCCTCACTGCCCAGTCCTGCTGGGTCAGCTCCCTGGTCTCCCCCAAGCTGAGGTCCTTGCCCCCACCGAGAAGCAGCACAGACACTGAACCTCTTCAGGTCCAAGGAGAATGCAGTTTAGGGCCCAGTCTCCTGAGAGAGCACTCCCCAGATGGGATCAAACCCCAAAGAATTAACAACGAAAGGGGGAACGTGCACACTGGTTGCCCCCCAGGTAACAATCGCTTATACTGGGTTTGATAGAAAATAAAAATGGTTTTATTAAGTTGAAGCAGTAGGATTTAAATGGTAATAAGTGAAAGTAGGCAGAGCGAAGTAGGTTACAAAACAAAACCGCTTGGCAAATTCTCCACTGAAACGTCAGTGCAAACTTAAACTCGCCCTAAAACCTCTTTTCCAACTGCCACTCTAAACCAGGCTGTCTTCCACACCCTGGGGGCCCTGGCCCCTGCCTTCAGGTGCAGCCCAGCCAAAAGATCAAGGCCTCTCCTCTCCTATTCTTTTTGTTAAAGAATTGAGGCCCCTCCCTACCAACCACTGCCCAGACGTACGGACAAAAGAGATAGTTTAACAGTTGAGGGTAACACTCTCCATGTCTCTCATTCACGTTTGAAACCCACAAAGTATTCCCCGCTCCAAGTGTATAATTTTCCACACTCAAACAGTACATACAACAGAGTAAGATAAACCAAACCAGCAGATCATGACATGAAGATTGATGGGTTACATGAAATCATTTACTCAAACCACCTTTGAGTTATGTATATTCATGTCCATGAGTCCATTTCATAAATCTGGGGGAGAGGGGTTTGTCACAGACTCTCTACACTGCATCTATGCTTAGCTGATATTTCACACAACATTCAGCAACTTAAATTACATCTTCAGAATGGCAAAGAGATCAGTCATTAAACTGTAAATAGTAAAGTCAGCTGGAGGTACTACATCTGTAACTGGAATAGCAATTTCTGTGATTTATCAGTGGGAAGCATTGGGCTATCTCCAACGGCTTCTTTTGTCAATCTGTTAGTCTAGATTCTCACTCTGAAGTAGTCCAGCTCCAGCACATACTGTTGACATTCAGTTTAAAAACATTTTCCTTCTTCTAGTGTAACCCTTCTGCTGGGCAGGGCCGGCAGCAGCTAGGGCTGGATTTAATATCTAGGGGTACATCTATATTACAGTGTTATTTAAAAATATCTAATTTCGAAATAGTTATTTCAAAATAAGATAATTCGAAATAACACATCTAAACACAAAATGCATTTCAAAATAGCATTTTTCTATTTCAAAATAGTGCACCCACACTGATTGGATGCTGAATCACATTTAAGGGCAGCTGAAACCACTTCTGGCAGAGCATTAGGTCAGGACTTAGTGTGTGTGGCTGCTACCTGAGGCTGAGGCCTTTGCTTAAAGGGATCCCCCTGGACAACCGGTTCTCGTGTTCCCCTATTTGCTTGCCTACCTCGCTGAGGGACAAAGCATTTTTTTCCCTGGATGCTTTGGTTGTCCTCACTCAGGACACCACAGCACTCTGCACCATGGAGCCAGAGCTGCCCCTGGGCACTCGTGTGCTTCTTTTGGATATGTTGCTGTGAGTTTGGCTGCACTTTCTGGAGGCTGCCTTGCAACATCTGCTGCAGCCCAACCCCCAGGCCGTCTTCTGGACCCTCCTGGGGGGCTGTGGAGAAGCAGCTACAGCTCTTAGACGCCAGCATGCCCCACCGCATCTGGACATCAGCAGCGATTGGTGGGATCACGTCGTCCTGGAGCGCTGGGGAGATCAACAATGGACCCAGAACTTTAGGATGAAGAAGGACACCTTCCTCAATCTCTGTAAGTGGCTTGCCCTGCTCTGCAGCAATGGGACAAGTACATGAGGCCCGCCATTCCCCTCAAAAACATGTGGCCATCAACCTCTGGAAGTTCTCCATGACGGATAGCTGTGTGGAACCAGTTCAGTGTGGGGAGATCCACCATTGGAGCAGTGCTCATTCAGGTATGGCAGTTTCTGGCCACTGTGCCAGGAGGGGGGGGGGTGCAAGGAGGAGATGAGCTGCCCTAGGGAAAAGCGGGGGGGGGGGGGGGAGGTGGTGCAAGTGCCCTCCACAGGAGGGTTTGTTCTGTCCTGCCTCCACTACGGACTGCCCGCAGTGGCCAGGATTGCAGGGAGGGTTGCTCGTGGGAGTGGGGGCACGGAGCAGTGGCTGGGAAGGAGCACTCTCAGCCACCCTGGCACCCCAGTGACACTTGGCTTTGTGTCCCCCTCTGCAGGTGGTCAAGGCCATCAACAAAGTGCTGCTCTGCAGAGTCATCCACCTCACTGATGTGGATGCGGTGATCAAGGGACTTGGGCTTCCACAACTGCGGAGGAGTGGCAATTGACGGGACATACATCCCCATCCATGCCCCAGAACACCAGGCCTCCCTGTACATCAACCGGAAGGGATACTTCTCAGTTATCCTGCAGGCTGTGTCTGACCACCGGGACCAATTCATGGACATTAACAAGGGCTGGTCCAGCAAAGCACACGACGCACAGGTTTACTGCAACTCCTCCGTGTGCCAGAGGCTGTATGCTGGTTGCTTTCTTCCCCAAGAGCCACATCAGGGTCAGGGATGTGGACATGCCTGTGTGCCTGGTCAGGGACACAGCCTACCCCCTACAATCCTGGCTCATGAAGCCCTACATGGGACACCTCAATCCTTCCCAACAGGCCTTTAATGCCAGGCTTGGCCAGGCCCACATCGTGGTAGAGGGTGCCTTCGGCTGGCTGAAGGCCCGTTTTAGATGCCTCCTCATCTGCCTGGACCTCTCTGAGTGGAATACTCCGCACATGGTGGCAGCATGCTGCATGCTGCACAATTTGTGCAAGAGAATGGCAGAGACTGAGCACTTGGTTAGCCTGTACATGTAGGCCTGCCCAACTGCCAGCCAGGAGGCCCACTGGGGGGCTGTCCGTATCCGAGAGGCCCTGCAGGAGAGCTTCCACCCGGAATAGGACTAAAGCCTCACCATCCTCACATCCTTTCACTAACCCCTCCCTAATGTACAGTAAAGACATACATGGACGAAAATAAACTCTCTTTATTGAACAAAACTGGGTTGGAGTGTGTGTGACAATCTCCCCTCCCCCCCGGCCACTTTATGAAATGGACTCATGGACATGAATATACATAACTCAAGGGTGGTTTGAGCAAATTATTTCATGTAACCCATCGATTTTCATGTTATGGTCTGCTGGTTTTGTTTATCTTACTCTGTTGTATCATTTGTGTATGTAAAATTAGACACATGGAGTGGGGAATACTTTGTGAGTTTCAAATGTGTGAATGGGAAATATGGAAGGTGTTACCTACAACTTCTAGATGAGCCACTGTTGAATCTTTTGTCCTTAAATCTGAGTATTGATTGGTAGGGAGTGGCCCCAACTCCTTAACAAAAGGAACAGGAAAGGAGAGGCCTGGGTCTTTTGGCTGGGCTGCACCTGAAGCAAAGAGCCCGAGACCCCAGAGGAGGGAAGAGAGCCCTGGTTTAGAGTGGCAGCTGGAAAAGAGGTTTTAGGGTGAGTTTAAGTTTGAACCAAGGTTTCAGTGGAGAATTAGCCAAGTGGTTTTGTTTCTTTTGTTTTGTAACCTACTTTGCGCCACCTGTTTTCACTTATTACTACTTAAAATCTAGGGGGGGCAATTAGTGTGCACATTCAGTGTCTGTGATGCTTCTCAGTGGGGGCACGGACCTCAGCTCAGAGCCTTGGCTGGGGGAGACTAGGGAACTGGCCCAGCAGGGACGGGCAGTGAAGAGCACCAGAAAGGGAAGGTGAGTGGCAGTGGCCATGTCAGCATCGCGGGAGGCACCCCGGAGGGGTCGACTGTGGCCTTACCCCGTCACAGGGAATGAGGGTGGGAGAAGGGAGGGGGTAAACCTGGGAGGAGGGAGCTGGAAGGGAGAAGCAATGGGAAGAAGAGGAAGGAGAAGCTGGCCCACCTGTCTCTCAGCACTGCGGGTGCAGGGCCTCAGCATCTGAGGAGAGTGGGGAAGAGGGGGCGGAGGGTATGGAGGGTGGAGCAGGTGGGGAGGGGGGAGAGGAAGAAGCAGGAGGGGGAGTAGGAGTGGGAAGAGGAGCAGTAGCTGGGGAGGCAGCAGGGGCTGGAGCAGCAGGAGACAGCAATCTGTGCATAAGGATCTGCAGGTGGTTGCAGATTGCACAGTCCTGGACAAGCAGCTACTGCCAGCTCTCCCACCAGAGCTGCAGGTCTTCATGCACCCAGTAGTCCAGGGTGCAGTGCAGACCCCACAGTATCACCAGGTGCTGCCGCTGGTGGTACTCCTGGTTCCGGGTCAGCCTGCTGAGTGCCCGGGTGCAGGATGATGTCCTAGGCAGGGTGGTGCACCCTGCACTCTCAGATGCTGCAGCTGTGGAAGAACAAGAGAAGTGGTCAGTTCTCCCTGGGGACACA
Source organism: Pelodiscus sinensis (assembly GCF_049634645.1). Taxonomy (NCBI): domain Eukaryota; kingdom Metazoa; phylum Chordata; order Testudines; family Trionychidae; genus Pelodiscus; species Pelodiscus sinensis. Next base: position 19,056,462 of record NC_134720.1, on the reverse strand, counting down.
GTGGGTGCTCCCTCCAGTAGAGGGAGGGAGAAGTTTTCCTGTTTGTGCCCAGAGTGGCCAGCAGGGCACCCTGGGAAGGGCTGGAGGCCCCCTATTTCAAAATAAGCATTTACATCCTCTGCAAGGTGAGGATGGCAGGTCTCCGCACCATTGGAGCCAATATGCTTACACACAGGCCATGTTCAGGATGTCCTGATATCCCCAGGAGTGGGAGCTGGCCCGGGACTGCACCCATGCCCCTGTGCTATCTATCATCTATAGATAGATAGATAGATAGATAGAATGTGTGGGGGGAGGGGAGGGGGGGATGTCCCCTGCTTCTATGTAGAGGGGGCTTATGGAGGGAGGGCATTGTGCAATGTCCCACCCCAGGGTCAGGAGCATGTCATGTGCCCTCATACATACATGCATGTGGATAACAGGCCAAGGCCCATGTGGCAGCCAGCTAGGGCCACGTGCCCAGACAGCACATGCATAGGTTGCTACGTGAGCCATGGCCAGCAAGGCCTATGTGAGCCGTCCCTGGTCTCCCTCCCCTCCTGCCCCTGCATACGGGGACAGAGATGGCACTCATGTTGTTGCCTCCCCAGCCTCAGAGGACACCAGCGACTGGTCTGCTGGGATGGCTCGGGGGCCCTGGCTGCATGGCATGCTCCCTCTGGTCTCCTGGCCCTCCTACTCCTCCTCACTCTGCCCCAGGGTCGATGACCACCTGGGGAGCACAGAGCATCCTGCCCCCCCCCCCCCAGGATGCAGTCCAGGGCATCATAATAGGGGCAGCTGTCTGTGTCTGCCCCTGTTTGGGAACTGCCCCCCAGGGCCCTGGCATAGGCCTTTCGCAGCTCCTAGTTTTTCATCTGAACCTGCTCCTGGGTTCAGATGTGGCTTTGGGTGGCCAGGCTGGCAGCCATCCACTTGTAGACAGCCGTGTTCCTCTGTCTAGTGTGAAGATCATGGATGTTGGCAGCTTCCCCCCAAACCTCAATCAGGTCCCTGATCTCTGCACTGGACCAGGCCGGAGCCCACCTTTTCCGGCCCCTGGCAGGCTCCTGGGAGCTGGAAGACTGGTCCTGGGGAGCGGTGGAGGGCTGGCTGCCAGTGGCTTGCAGGCTCATGCTGTGGCCAGGTTCAGGGGCAGCAGCAGAGTGGCTCTGGGCTGGCAGGCCTGGTGCTAGCCACAACAGACTGCAGCCAGACTCTGGCCCCTTAAGGGCTCCAGTAGAGGGAGGGAGGGAGAAGTTTTCCTGTTTGTGCCCAGAGCGGCCAGAAGGGCACCCTGGGAAGGGCTGGAGGCCCCCTATTTCGAAATAAGCATCTACACAGCGCTTGTTTCAAAATAGCAATTTCAAAATTGGCACTACAGGCAGTCCCCAGGTTACGTACAAGATAGGGACTATAGGTTTGTTCTTAAGTTGAATTTGTATGTAAGTCGGAACTGGCTCCAGATTCAGCCGCTGCTGCTGAAACTAACCAGGGGCTGACTACAGGAAGCTGGAGGCAGAATTGCTCTGCCCCCAGCTTCCTGGAATCAGCCACTGATCAGTTTCAACAGTGGCTGAATCTCGAGCCTGGGACAGAACAGCTGGGCTGCCAGGTAGGTCCCTGCAGGACCAACCCAGCAGCACCCCAGCTGCTCTACCCCAGGGTCCACAACAAAAGCCTGGTCTGCTGGGGGGGGGCGCACTAGCTGCGCCCCTTCTCAGCAGACCAGGGACACGGGGAGCAAAGCCGCAGCGGTGGCGGGGTGCCGCGCCTCTGAGGCTTTGCTCTGGCAAAGCCTCAGAGGCGCGGCACCCCTCCGCCTCCCCGGCTTTGCTCCGGGTGTCCCTGGTCTGCTGGAGACGGTCCCCAGCAGACCAGAGGCACCGGGAGCAAAGCTGCAGCAGCAGCAGGGTCCTGTGCCTCCCCGGCTTTGCCACAGCAAAGCCTCAGAGGCGCGGGACCCCTCCGCCTCCCCGGCTTTGCTCCGGGTGTCCCTGGTCTGCTGGAGACGGTCCCCAGCAGACCAGGGGCACCCGGAGCAGCTTTTCTCGCCCCGGAGGTCGAGGTGGCGGGACAGCTGCGCTCTGGGCGGTCCCACTGCCTGCGAGCTCTGGGGCGAGAAAGCCCCGTTCGTAAGTGCGGATCCATCATAAGTCGGATCCACATAACTCGGGGACTGCCTGTATTCCTCGTGGACTGAAGTTTACCAATTTTGAAATAAGCCCTCTGCTATTTCAATTTAATTTCAAAATTGCAGTTTGGCTGTGTAGACGCTAGGAAAGTTATTTCGAAATAACAGCTGTTATTTCAAAATAAACTTTGCTGTGTAGACATACCTTTGGGGTCCATCTCACATAGAACCAGCTCGAGCCCCCATCCAGTAGCCTGGGAAATTCACACAACCCTGGGCACCTCTGAGAGGCAATGCTTCCCCACGCACAAGCACAGAGTCTGTGTGTGGAAAATAAACTTTTAATGGAAGAGAAGTCACATGGCATTAGCTTGGGAAAATACCACAAACAGAGTTCATAACTCTCCATGAGTAACCATCCCAGTTCCAAGGGATTGAGCAATGTCCTTTGCCCCTCAGGCTCACCAGTCCAACAATGGAAGGGTTCCATTCACTTACCCAAACTTTCTCCGTACCCCACTTACAGCTCTGTCCAGTCAGTGCGGACCCTGACACATCACCTGGATAACTCCACTCATTGAGCCTGAGGCCATGCCACCTTTGAGCTGCTCCTGTGGTCTGCTTGCTCCGCCTGCCACCGTGACTAAACCAGTGACTTCAGCTCTTAGTGATTTCAACTCTTTAGCCACCATCTAGGCTGGCAAGAGAGTCCAGCTTCCACTGGACTAGCAAAAAGACTCCTGATGCAATCTGCTTTAAGTCTATCCTTAGACTGGGGGGGGGGGGGGGGGGGAAGGCAGGTTGAACCAATCTTATAGCTCACACCTGGCAGGCATGAAGCCAGCTGGCTCAAGCTCTCCCTTCCCCCCACCCCAACTCCATTCACTCAACTCTGGAATGGGGAGGCTTGTTCAACTAAGACTTCTTACAATGATGGTGTCTCTGCTGCAAGCAGCGATGTCATATTTTACAGTTCCCACACTTAGGGGCAGCATGATGACATCCCCACAACAGCCCAAATTAACCCAAATACATCGCATTCCATTCTAACAACTGATCCTCCATCAGCCCAGTCTGAATTGGATTTACATAACCACACCTCAGATTCCTTCCCCATCCTGGCATGAGCTGTATTTACATATCAACAGTTAACAGTTAATTATCCTGCAGAGCTAAACAATTGGAGTGAGTACACCCACTCCCAGGGCAGCTCTCTCCGTTTAGCTGGCTGATAGCAAGCAGTAGTTCAGCCTCTGCTTACACAAGACAGCTTATCCAATACACCAAGTATAGCCACGTCTATGATTGTCATTAAGAAAAATGATAAGAATTGATGAATGCAGACATTTATCTAAAAATGACTAACTTGTTGCATAAACTACACAACTTACAACTGGAACTAGAACTGTTCTAGTCAAATATTTACTGTGGAGTTTGAAATATAAATATGCTGTTATTTAGTTGATAGCCCTAACAGACACAGTATTCTTGTCTCTTCTCTCTAGGTTCAGTAAGCTCCATGGCAGTAGGATATGTGACTATTAACTGGGATCTTGCAGGAGAGCTAGCACTGGGAACCTTCTCTGCGGTGGATGCAGGTTCTTTGTTTCTCATGCATTTTACTGCCAACATCTGGGCATGCTATGCTAGCTATCTAGTTTTCAAGTCATGTTATATGCTCCTCATAACAATAGCAATGTAAGTTTCTACACAACTGGGAATGTTTCAAGGAATTCAGCAAGTGGTTATGTTATGTCATCTCTGTTTCAGCTGGTTAGGGACATCTGGTAGATATTTGTTGTTGTAAGCTACATTTGAGATATAACTGTGCCACAGATTGGGGTTAAGAGCTACTGAATTACCCTACAGCTATAGCTAGGTATACTTACACTGTGCTGTTAGGTTAATTATTAATGCTTTTTAAAAGGACAGACTGATTATAAACCCTCAATTGTTTTTAAAGAAGAGTTATTGAATTCAAATGGATTGTGCTTAGAAAACATTTCAAAATTATACATTGACCCAATCTGAGGTTTTTGTTCTTCCTCCCAGATTAGTTTATGAAATTTTTCAATATTGAGTTTTCATCTCAATTTGTAGGACAGGAAACATTTTCAAGATCTCAGAACTTCTCTCAAAATAGGAAAACCATTTCACACCCATCTCTCACACATTCTCGAACAAGTATGACAAATCTCACTCAGTTCAATCCAACTTCATCTATTAAAAGTGCTTTTTATGACTACAGGGCAATAGAGTTTTGTTCATACATATTTGGGGAGGATATTTTCTTCATGCAAATTCAGCTGCTGAGGCATGAATGGGTGCAGCCATGCACACACAGATACTTTCCAAGCCACCCATGATTATTAATCCATCTGGATGGATGTCAGGACTTAAATTCAGCTGGAGCAGTCTAGAACAGGCCTCCAGTAAATATTTTAAACTGCCCTGGAGTTTCTAGCTTATTTCTTTCTGTCTTCCTTAGTCAAGAAGGAATTCAGCTGTTTTTAAATCTAGAGTCCATGTATATGGCCAAGCCTAATGTTTCCTGTCCAATTTGTGCAAGAATGAGCATTAGATGTCCCATGAGTTCCTAGAACACATAATTCTCCCCTCAGAGAGATTTGACAAATTGTTTTTTTCAGGACATGTTCCTGTTTTTTTATAAATATTCTGTCACGCATCATCTGACTTAATGGACCAGTCTCACAACCCACAATCTCAATGCTGTATATTGAGTATTCAACCTAAATTATTTTCAAAAAATCATAGGCCCAAATATTAAATCTTTACACTAAGTAGTGCCAGCAAAACAGGCCTCCCATTTTGCTGGATGCTATACAGCCTATAGCCCACTGGGATTCCACTTGCAGCCCTGTGGCCCCTCTGTTTGCCCCCACCCCCACATGTCTCGTGCATTGGGGCACTGGAGCTCTGCACTTACTTGCTTCCCCCCAGCACCTTCAGAGCCTGCGAATCACCTCATTTGTGCTCCATCCCCATTCCTTGCCCTCCTTCTCTCCTTCCCAGAGCTGGAACACTACAAACAGCTGACTCGTGGCATTCCAGCTCTGGGAGGTAGGGGGAGGAATAGGCCAGGAGTGACCCTTCTTAAAATGCTGGGATGGAGGAGAAGCAGAAAGTACAGGGCTCCAACACCCCCCGGTGCATGTGAGGGTGGGGGCAGCCAGGGGTTCCATGGGCCACAGGTTGCCCATCACTACTGTACAGTCTTAAAAAGCAAGAGTCTTAAATAATATATGTTCAGAATGGCAAACTACAAACAAATTCGCCATCAGGAGTTGGTCCAATAACCCATGTTACTTCACCTACCTGGTTTCTCTAGGACAGTGCAGCTACAACACTTCAGAAAGCTAATATCTTATTTCCAATTAAAAAAAACCCACACAACATATTATGTATTGCAAGAATTTCAAGCAAACTTTTTGAGAACACCTTAAAAAAAAAAAGAATTTTACCAAGATTTAAATAAACGCAAAGAAAAACAGTTGGAAGGGAAAGAAAAACCTTACCGGAATTCAGCAGAGAAGAATTAATCCTCAAACTCCAAACCAGCAGGAGAAACACTGTTCTTAAGAGAATCTGTTAGATCCCAAAGGGCTTATTTGAACCAAGAATGGGAAGGATAGTCCACAAGTTTGAGTGCTAGCCTTGGGACCGGGGAGACGCAGGTTTAATTCCCTATGCCGTCAGAGGCATATTTCCTTTGTGCCTCAGCTCTCCGTATGCAAAGTGGGGATTACAGAGAACACCCTAATCCTAAAGCAGGAGTGGGCAAATACCAGCAGGCAGGCTGGATCCAATCTGCCAGGATTAGCCCCTAGGCAGCGGCTCCCCCCCTCCCCATCATATTTACCTATGCCTCCACAAGTACAGCGCATCACAGCTCCTGCTGGCTGTGGATGCCATTCCCTGCCAATTGGAGCTGCAGTCACCTATACCTTCAGAGGTACAGGTAAATATAGTGGCAGCAGCCCACCAGGGGCTAACCCTGGTGAACTGCTGCCGTTTTATTGCCCTCCCGTGTTCTAGAGGATCGAAGGTGAAACTTCTAACAGATTATACTAATGTGGGGAGTGAGGTGCTTGTAAGGACAGAGATAGAAAACTAATATGTTCAAATACATCTTGCCTTATCTACACGGGGTGTGAGGGATTGTTTAAATGTTACTAACGCTATTATTCAGACACACCTTTTATCCTAGCCTAGACATACTGTTCTACATGTGAATCATCTTCCTTTCCCAAGTGAAAGGGAAGGGAATAGATTCATGTTCTCTGCATTTCAACTAACAAACCATTTAATTTTAGGTTTCAGATTGCTGTCAATCTAAGCATGGAACGCTACGCTTTAATGTTTGGACTCAATAATTTTGTTGCACTGGTGATTCAGACTATTTTAACCGTAGTCATAGTTGATTCAGGAGGTCTGGGATTGAAGGTAGACATTCAGGTAAATAGTATTAATTTATTTCACATTTACTGTTTAAAGTTAGTATCTCATGTACCTTAAATCTGTAAAAGGAATCCTTTGAAGTCATAATTTCTATTTTAAGCAATCAACTCAATTTTTCTTATCCTTTCCTTTGCATAGACAGCACTATTGTAACTTGGTCAGGAGGTTTGAAAGTTTTTACATGAAGCGCATAAATTAGCCCCTCACCCATAGACGACCAGATCCACACTCTAGGATCACATTCTACTGATCCTTTGTTTTTTGCAGACCAATGCACGACTGAGCAGGTAATGTTGGGCTGCTGCCAACTTCGTCTAAGTGAATACAACTAAACTACCTACCCCCAACCCTGCTGAGAAATTAACATATCTCTAGCCACCATGTAACACACGAGGTAGCCTGGACTAAGCACAGAACTAAAGTCAAGAGGTTCCTGCAGTCTCACTCCATCTCAGAAGCCGATTTATTTTGTAACTTAATTCAGATAACTGTACCTTTCTGCCTTAGTTTTCCCATGTGTAAACTGAGGCATAATAGCTACTTGTCTCAGGTATATTCAGTGCTCCCAGTCTTGCTCCCATAAATGTCAGCTGAAATTTTGTCTGAGTTCAATTGCAGCAGGATATGGCCAAAACCTTTGTAAGTTATTTTTCCCTCTTTGGAATCATCATGATACTTTCCAGTTGACTAAAGAGAAGTGGAAAGGAACCATCAGCAACTTGGCTGGAAAAGGAGAAAAGGGACAGAACCATTAAGGTACTATAATAGGAAAGTAAAGAGAGGGTGGAACTGACACAAACATTTTGAGTAGCTGACAAAGAGGGCAAGACATGGAGAGGGGACCCCACTTTGAATCTCTGCTGGATGGCGGAGCCAGTTTGATAATTGCTATATCCTTGCAGCTCTCAGCCATTCTGCACACAGTAGGAATACTATGAGGAGTCCTGTGGCACCTTAGGGTGCACCTACACTGCACTGTTATTTCAAGGTAACTAGCATTATTTCGAAACAAGACGCATGTCTACACAGCCATTCCGGTATTTCAAAATAATTTCCAAATAATGGACGGCTTATTCTGAAATCTGTAAATCTCATTCTACGAGGACCACCACCTATTCTGAAATAGCTATTTCAAAACAAGACTCGTGTAGACGCTCCACTGCTGCTCTTTCAAAATAGCCCCTCAACCAGGGCCATTCTAAGTTATTCCTCCCCAGGGCTTCCTGGGGCTCTAAATCGAGATACTTCAGGGAAGCCTCAAAATTAATCCGAGGCAGGCTTCTCTAATGCAGATGCGCTATTTCGAAATAAGCTATTTCGGAATAACTATTCCAGAATATGTTATTTTGAAATAAATGTGCAGTGTAGACGTACCCTGAGAAACTAACAGAGGGTATGTCTACACTACCCCGCTAGTTCGAACTAGCAGGGTAATGTAGGCATACCGCACTTGCAAATGAAGCCCGGGATTTGAATTTCCCGGGCTTCATTTGCATAAGCGGGAGCCGCCATTTTTAAAACCCCACTGGTTCGAACCCCGTGCAGCGCAGCTACACGGGGCTCGAACTAGGTAGTTCGGACTAGGCTTCCTATTCCGAACTACCGGTACACCTCATTCCACTAGTCCGAACTACCTAGTTCGAGCCCCGTGTAGCCGCGGGGTTCGAACCAGCGGGGTTTTAAAAATGGCGGCTCCCCGCTTATGCAAATGAAGCCCAGGAAATTCAAATCCCAGGCTTCATTTGCAAGTGCGGTATGCCTACATTACCCCGCTAGTTCGAACTAGGAGGGTAGTGTAGACATACCCAGATTTATTAGCGCATAAACGTTCATAGGTAAAACTCACTTCAGATGAATTGGAGTGGAAGTTACAAAGACAGGACTCTAACTACTAGTATAACAAAAGAATGGAGTTACTTATCAAGTGTAGGAGCAGTATTAACAAGGCCAATTCAGTCAGGTGGACGTGGCTCACTCCCAGCAGTTGATGGGAGGTGTGAATACCAAGAGGGGGAAAACTGCCTATGTAGCATGATAACCATTTTAAATCCTCATTCAGTCCTAATTAGATTGTATTAAATTTGCAAATCAATTATTCTGCTGTTTCTCTTATATTCCTGCCTCTGTAATTTTGACTAATTAATCTGTTGAAGTGAGTTTTACCCACAAAAGCTTATGCCCTAACAAATCTGCTAGTCTCAGGTGCCACAGGACTTCTGGTGGTTTGTGTAGATACAGACTAATATGGCTACTCCTCTGAGACTTGTCAGTGGGAATACTGATTCCATCCAACAGCACAGAATACTTCTGTATGTAGAGTATAAAACTATTTGAGTTGGTGTCTTTGTGCCTTAGTTCTCCATATGCAAAAATGGGGATTATAGTGGATACCCTGATCCTAGAGAATGAAAGGTGAAACCTCTCCTAAGAGATTATGGTCATGTGTGGGGGAGGGGCATGTAAGGACAAAGATACTTAGCCTCCTACAAAGAGTGCCATGGGATCTTTCATGACCAGCAACGGCCAGAAACTAGGCGCTCACTCTCTCTCATATCAAAAGAGTGATTTAGCAACAATTCTATAAGCTTAATCCCCAGAGGGTGTAAATTGTCAGAGGTCCACTGAAGTCAATGAAGCTCTGACCATTCACACCAATTGACCCTAGATGTGGCAGGTTTAAGAAATGCCACTCTGGAATTTGCATGCCTATCAGACTTATGCTTTCATGATGCGAACTGTAAAAATAATATGCATTGACAATACAAAGGAAAAGACTTAAGCAAACAAATGTTCACCATATGGGTACTCTAAGTCATCAGATATTTCAGTAAGACAAAAGAGTCCATGGAAAACTCACTTTTGAATATGGAAAACAAAAACATCTTCTGTTAGTTTCAATCTTTACCAAATTTATAGGTGAATGTAGAGTTCCCTCGGTGACATCTCAGAGAGAAATTCCACAATGCTGTTGCTGGCCCTTTGGGCTCCAAGAACACCAAAAAGGTGTTCAGACACACCATTCAGCAGAGGTGTGCCTTCTGAGTTTAGATATACTGTTCCATAACTTTATAGATCTCTTGGCTGGTTAGCACAAGTAGGCAGAGTTCCTGGACTGATGATTGGCACACTACTGATGCCCTCATCCCCTTCATATTCCCCCAGCATGGAGCACCTCTCTCTTGGATTATCCTCTTAGGGTTACATCTGCACAATAACTTGGCTATACTATTTACCTGCCAGATGGTTTTAGTAGCAAAGTTATGTTAATGTCTGACAAAACTGATAGAGAAAGGATTATGGTCAACGGGGAGAGAACTCAAAATATTGTTCAAAATGGTAAAGACCCCTAGGTGGTTTCTTTTCACAGATGCTGAATTAAAGCCCCTACAACAGAGGCACAATAGCAGGCTTATGATAGAATCAGCCATTTTCGAAATTCAACTGGTATCTCTCAGGTATTACTTGACAGTAATTTCTGTTGCTTTTAGTAAATGCTCAGAGCTTTACATTTTTCACAATATTAAAAATATTCCTTCCTCCCCATTCACTGTGAATGGCAAAAAGTTGCTTCCTGACGTGTTAAATTTTGATCCGTGCTACAGTGAAGGTAACAAATGTGCTAAGACAGTACATCTTGAGATCCTGAGATGAAGACAAATTTACAGTACATCTTAGCCTACATACTTATCAGAGGAATGATCATCATTTCTGGATAATCAGTTTATCAGCATAATTGATAAATGTTTGATATGTACGATGTATTTCAGTTAACAGTTTCAGCATCTGAAGTTTGTATGAACAAGGTAGAACTGTAGTATTTTCCAAGATGCAATAAGCCTTATACCAGAAGAAGATAGAATATCATTGATATTGTGCAAACAGATCTTGTGTTCTCAGTCCTGGACCATATTGATATAGTCCTGCTTTCAGAATAAACTAACGTCTCCGAAGGCTGCTCTCTCTTACAATGGTTGCCTATATACCCCAAGGAGCCATTGCAGTAGCTGGTCATTGAGAACCTAAAGAATTATTTGACCACGCCTCCTTTCCTGATCATAGTCTTATGATGTGGGCCAGGAGGGGCAAGGGGCTGGTGTAAGAGCCAGTATGACACTTCTGCATCTCACACAGATCCTCTGGTATCTGATAAGCCATCTAGATGAAATTTGTGCTTGCAGAAATTTAGCGATGGCATGAATGAACAAATGTATAGAATCTCTATACTTACTAGTTCAGAAAGGGGTGGGTATTTCTCCAGAACAGTATGTGTGTTTCACCAATTCTTCTGCATTCTTTTTTTCCTCCCCTCCCCCCAGTTCCTAATTTATGGAGGTTACTTTGCAATCATAGCTGGAATTTTCTTCATCAGAAGCATTTACACAATTGCCTCAATCCAATGCAAAAAAGAAACACAGAATTTCTCCAGTGAACATCAGAACAATAAGGAACAAGCATCAGAAACCAGATTATAACCAGCTATGCTAACATCTGTACCTCTAACTTGTCAAAAATGCCCGCTTGCAAAACTCGTACTGACGTCAATGCAAGATTGCGGTAAGGGGAGCAGCATTTAGTCCTTCATGTATGTCCATGCTAAAAATCACAACAAACTTTCTTTAACCGAAAGAATTGCCTAACAGTTTAATACCAGATATGTTGCCAGCTCTCTTGACCTTATCACAGGTATTGTGGTTTTTTTTTTTTTTTTTTAAATCAAACACCTCACCACACTAGCTTCTGGAATCAAGATACAGAAGGAGACACTCCTGGAGTCATGTGAATGTGTGAAAAATCTCAGTTTTTATTTTGAAAAAAGAGCCATTTTCTGGTTACCTAGGAAAGCTTGACCACTTGAAATGACTGTGCCCTACAGGCTCAGAAACGGGAAACCAATGAAAATGTAATTTAAAAAAAAAAAAGTCATGATTTTAAAACTAATCGTGATTTCTGAACACCTGACATGATTTTTGCATGCTTGAGATGGGCAATACTGGTGCAAATCAAAATTGTACCATTGATCTGAACTGATTTATACTAAGTTATATCTTTCGGAGGAACTGACCTTTTGCCAATAAAGGAAGACTGATTTTATTGGATATGAATTTATTTACACAATAGTATAACTATCGTGCTCTACACGAAAAATGCTAGTTTTCCCTCGCTCAGTTAGGCTTTTGAAAAAATTGTACATGTGCTGCTTCCCATTCCAAAAGCCATTCTATTTGGTAATTAGAGTAGCAAAAACTAAGTGAGAAGAGGGTTTTGCTCATACCTTTGATCAAGGTAGACCCAGGCAGCTTCTACCTACGTATGCTCTATCCTGCTGTACCTTAAAAGAACTACTGCATCTGCACTTTATAACATTTCATCTTAGTTGTGTACCTGTAATGCTGTTTCCTCCCCTCCACTTTTATGATCACTCTTGAAAACTGGACCTTTCACTCCTGGGCTACGTCTAGACTGGCATGATTTTCCGCAAATGCTTTTAACGGAAAAGTTTTCCGTTAAAAGCATTTTCAGAACAGAGTGTCTAGATTGGCACAGACGCTTTTCCGGAAAAGTACTTTTTGCGGAAAAGCGTCCGTGCCAATCTAGACGCGCTTTTCCACAAAAAAGCCCCGATCGCCATTTTCACGATCGGGGCTAAATGAGGGGAGAAATTCAGAAAGCACAGATCTGCCTCACAGATGTCCAGTCTCACATTATACTTTTTTTTCCCCCATAACAAACTTTTGTTGAACTTTCCAAGTATTTCTCAAAGCCAGACTATCAATAAAAGAAAATTATAAATATTTCATATTTACATAAGAGTTTCTCCACTCAAAGCAATTGTACAGATATTACTTACCTAGCCCTACCAATGGCTATATGAAGCACACGGGTAAGTATTATCCTCTTTTCACCCAAATATATGAATAGACAAAGAAGAAGGAAAGATGTGAATGAACTGGAAAAGTTCCAGAGGAGAGCAACAAAAATAAGTAAGTCTAAAAACTTGAGCTGCAAGGACAGATTGAAAATAAATGGGTTTGTTTAGCCTGGAGAAGAGAAAACTGAGGTGGCACACAATTACAGGTTTCAAATATGTAAGAGGTTATTACAAAGAGAGGAGCGAAAAAATGCTCTTGTTCATCTCAATGAGTAGGACAAGAAACAATGGGCTCAAATCGCAGCAAAAGAAATTTACGGTTGACATTAGGAAAAACCATGCTACAGCCCCATTTTTTACTCCACAGTAAAAGCAATAAGGGTTTTTGGGTTTTTTTGTTTGTTTGTTTTTTAAAATGGAGAATTGTTTGCCGCCCATTCTTACCAGCAAGGTATCAGGCTAAAAAAAAGTCATCTTCCCTTTATTCTACAAACATGATCGCTAAATAAATCAGTTTGGGTTGTCTTAAGAGAAATGAATATATAAATATTTAATTCAAAATTTTATTTCTGAAAAAGTGACCTTTTGTATAAACTTACAATTGCTACCTATACAGTAGTTCAGAAATACTATAAACTGGTATTTTAACATTGTACTAAAATAGATATATTATTCTTACTTGATAGCCTGGAGGGTCTGACTGCCACAATGTTCTTATATCTTGTTAGAGTTGCAGCAACAAGCAGCTCTTCAGCCATAGCAGTGGGATATATGAAAATGAACAGGGACTTTTCAGGAGACCCAACACTAGAATTAGCCTATTGCGTGGGTGCTCACTCTATTTCTCATATTTTGCTGCCAACATCTAGACATGTTAGGCTAGCTACGTAATTTTCAAATCATGTTACATGACTTTCATAAAAATAGCAACTTAAATAAAAACCACAACAGTGCAGATTCAAATAATAATTAGTAGTTTGACATTAGTTATTTTATACTTTTTAAAGAAGAGGAATGCATTAGAAACAGTTTGGAGTTCCACTTAAAGTTTATTTTGGGGGGAGGGAGGGACAACAAATATTGCACTGTTTTTACCTGAACAAGTTGTGACAAGAGCATGACATTTAGCTGATTAGACTAGATGAACAGGATAACCAGTGAAATACAATTTCATTAGTTTTTAAAAACTGGTAACTTCCTTACACTGTATTAATTCTCCCACAATCGCAGATGTGCATAACTGCTCCACTCAATGACAGTGAACATACCTAAGCCTGTGATCATCTTCTTTCAGGCCCAGAAAAATCCCCAAACACTCAAAGTTAAAAAAAAATCTCTAATGCTGTTCATAAATTAAAACAAGTCGTACAACAAAACGAGCCTCCAGTACTAAAAGGGAATTTTTTTTTTTTTTAGTAAGTGCATGAGAAATCATTGAAACTCAGCAGAGCTAAAAAGGACATCACTGACAAATATAGAACGTAAAAAGTGACTGGAAAAAAAGTAATTTTAAATTCCTTCTGTGCATGAATCACACCAAGTCATCTTTCTCTCCCTCGCCAAAAAGGAAAGCTACTACATGCAAGTCCTATGGAGTTTAACTCACCTACTAGTTTAAAATTAGATTTCAGACTGCTGTCAGTTTACAGTATGAAACACTTTGATAAGGTTGTTGAATCCAAACACAAAAGCATACAAGTGATTCAGACCACTAACCGTTGTAATGGATTCCAAAGGTCTGAGATTGGATATTATTTGCATTGCACCCAGTTCTGTTGATAAGCATTTTCTTCCTTCTCAAATGGAAATCCTCTGAAAATAGTTACATTTTAAATTTAGCTTTTCCAAAGACTAAATTAGTAGCTAGCTGAAATGGACAGCATTAACTTGAAAAAAGGCTGATTTCAGGTGAGACTGTGGCATTCCCCTACTTGTTTTGTGTACTCGCTTTGTGAAAAATAAAAAAGTCTCTCCCATTTCTGTGTAAAAAACAAAAACAAAAAACACAAAACACGCTAGCCCTGCCATCCTTTCCTCGCACAGAAAAAACTATTAATTGGTCAATATTAAAAAACTAACTAGCCACAGAAAGCACTATCAAATGCATAAAAATTCAGCATACATTTAACATTTGTTAAGCAAATTTCATCCCAAAGTGATTTACAAACATGCCAATAAAGAGGTGGCAAAATAGCCATACTTCATCCTTGCAGCAAAACATAGCAACTAGGTAACAAGATAGAGCAAGAACAACAGAAATCTTCTGCAACCTTAACATATGGGACGTGTTAGTTTTTTGTTTTTTATTTCATCAACAAGATAAATCTGTAAGAGTACTAGTTTTCTTTTTATTCAGGTTTGTGAAGGCAAAGAATGGCATTTCTGGAACCTACATAAATGGATTAATGTTTTCAAGATGACAATTATAGATCTCACTATCTCTCATGAAAAGACTTGAACAAACAAGGACTCTTTGGGTGCCTAAATTCATGAGATTTCTGTAACAATAAAAAAGGGGTCTCATTTTCAACCTTTACAATGTTCAGAAGAAATTTCATGGGTACAGTCCATTACATCTCAGACTGAGCAATTCACAAAGCTATCCTGAAAAGATCCTCACTTCTGCTAGCCAAGTGAGCTTCATGAATCTCTGTTCTTACAACACAGCCACTTATCTTAACATTCACTTTTGACTGCTTAGTCCAGAATGTGTCCATATGAGATGCTCACAATTTGAGCAACTAAAAACAAGTTATTTGGGGCTCCTCTAGCTATTCAAGTGTCTTTTCATTAGTTAGTATTAGCTTTCTTCAGATGACTCAAGTTCATGGTAAAAGTCTATATTTGTTAGTAAAAGGTGCCACAGTACTTCTCATTTTTAAAGCTACAGATTAACACAACTTCCCCTCAGACTTTTCATTAGGGGTCTAGCAGTCAGGCCAAAGAGCTGCACACCCAGGGAATATGGGCCTGCTGAGCGAAGAGGTGAGGAGGAGCTAAGGTCAAGAAAGGCCCTGTTTAGCCAGGCAATGGCTCCTGGATGAAGGGATTCTGTTGTGGTGAGGGACTGGAGGGACTGGAGAGACTGGCTACTTACAGGACAAACCCTGATCCCCTTGAGCAAGTCTCCTTTGTGTGTGTTTGGAGAGAACGTACAGACAACCATGATGATCCCAACAGGTGACTAAAATGCAGCCTGGTTCATAGCCACTTCCACTCCTGGTTCAAGACTGTTCTGGCAGCTCCACTATGCAAGCCCACACTCTGTGCACACATTTGGTAGAGTAGGGAACTAGCCTTCACTCAATTCGCCAGAAGTACCTGCAAACCCCGTTGACCCTCCCATTTTCTGGGAAAGCAGAGACAACCAGAGCTGCTTGAGGAGACAGGCAGAGCTCTTTGTCTTGCATCCCTCAGGAGCAGAAGGCTGTTAGATAGGAAACGAGAGGATTGCAGTAAACATTTTCAGAGGTGTACGAAGAACCCTGAAGCTCTGATCTCTCCTCCCTTTGTGAAAAATGGGTTTGTTCCTGCCCCTTCCCAGGGAAGGGATCCCTGTGGCTTCATGTCCATGTACTCTCTCCCCTCATTCTCCAAGGGCAAGGGAGAAAGGGGTGTAGCTATTTTGCACTGTTAGCTGGGACTTTTCTGAGAAGAAACTTATACCTTTATCTCCACCCAAATGCAGAAAAAACACAGAGCTCTTCCAAAGTTCTCAGGAGCATTCAGAAACACAGATCAGTAAACAGGTAGCAACCAGCAATGCAACATTCCTGTAGCTTATACACCTTGATACTGTTTTGCAGACATGCTTCACTGAAGTGCAAGGAACGAGGAAGAAGCTCATCTCTGACTGACTAGTCTGTTACTCCAGCGTGAGACTAGTTATGCATATTCTAGAGTATTAATGTGACTTTAATAACTATTACAGGTATAAGCTTCACTTTCAAATAGGCCTCTCCAAATGCAGTACTGAGAAACAAACATACAAGAATACAATCCTGCCTTCAATACTTCGTTTTCAAAGGAGCTGAACCCAGAAAAGCACTTAAAATTCACCACAGCCTACGCAAATGTTTAATTATTGCAGTCTATGGGACTTACTCCATTGAGAATTTTATACTGTCATTAGTTGAGTGCTTCCAAAAGTGAAATAAGCAACACAACTACCAATCACCGTATGTGGCACTCTTCCTCCCTCCCCTTTTTTTTGAGGGAGGTGGGGGAGGGTTTAAAAGCACATGCACTTAAGTGTTTTGGAAAATTGGAGCCAATAGTGAGATCACAGTAGAACCTCAACAAAACATTAGTTTTTTCCATCAAAAAAGATTACAACTGAACTGAGACTTTCAAACTTTCAAAACCACATTACGCAGGAGAAAAATGACACTGTTGTCTTAATTCAAATGAAACAAGCAAAGAAATGTCTTTATCATGTCAATTTTCCCCAAAAAACATTACCCCCTAACCTCTAAAACGGAACTTTACTTGCTTTTGTGGGGAAGAGGTTAGGGGGTTCTCTGCTACAGCCTGACTGCATATTTTATTTCCAAATGAGGTATGTGGTTAACCACTCAATTCCTAACTAATGTTCCACAGTCATTTTGCCCCAGTTTACCATCACAGATTTGTCATTCTTACATATTTCTTGGGGAGACTATATTTAATAGACATTTATAATTTAGTTTTCCAACCTTCTAGTATAATTAAAATTTTAGCCTTAATATATAGTTTCTTTCATCAATGAGTTTTTAATTTGGAATTTTACATCTCCATTACTGAATGGCACACACAAAGATGAAGTGCTATAGAAGAGTCAGTTACCGCATACATATGTTAATATTTGTCAATTAATCCATTAAATGTTTTAATATACAGAATTAGAGCATGTGTCACAGCGTGGCAGTACTGCAGTTTCAACTTGTGTTCTCATCTACCCTTCATGCATACAGTTACTATCCAGTGAATAGCCACTAGATCCACAAAGCAGTACTTTAGAATTGCTTGACTACTAAACTGCCATTACACAAAACAGAAGCTGCTATTGCATGAAGAGATGACACTTGTATTGTTAACTAGCTGGAAGCTATACAGAAATACAGAGCATAGGGGCTTTCCTGTCCTATTTGCTTTGAATAGGAAAAATGGGTAGTGGGGTTTGCTAATACATATTAGCCAACCCTGAACTAAAATTGATAAATCCCTAAATGCCTGTTTCACCTGGTAATAGTAAGCAGAAGGAAAACTTACTGTATAAAATTATATAGATAATTTCAAGATGTGCACTATTTGGAAATTATAACTAAACTTACCCAAATGCAACATCTGATTAACTTAAAGGAAAATTTCAGTACTTTTAATGCAAAAGAATCTGTTAACAACTACTCAAAAGCTTGAGATGTAACAAGCAATAGGTAAAAGTTACTGTTGTCCTTTCCTTTTTAACATTTAGAATAGGAATCACCAGTTGACCTTGTGGGTCAAAAAATAAAGTGATAGATTCCCTTGTGCTAGTTAAAAAACCTCTGGGAGAATTCCCAAAAAGTGTCCTTCCAAGATGACCTAGTATTTGAGCTACACTTGCAGCTTTCAGCATGGTTTCAAGACATGCTGATAAGTTCTTCACTTTGAAAATAGTTACATATCTTTAAGAACAGTTGCAAGAAGGTATGTTAACATGATTACAGTCAGGCATGTACACACAAGCACGATAGCCAGAAGATTTTTCCCTAGCAGGTAACTAGAGTTGACCTGGGCTCCCCTGGGAGCAGCACCTTCTTGGTACCAAAAGTAGAACCCAGTCAACCTGCCCCCTCTTCAGATCCTTTTTTGCCAGCTACTCCCACAGATAGGAAGGCGGGAGTGCAGGGACTGGATTGGACATGAATACCACATCTCAAGAAAGACTTTCGAGGAAGCATGTTTTTATTTCGATTTCTTGTTCATGTGCATTCCAATCAGGAGACTCACAAGCTCTCGTTAGGAGGTGGGGTTGGAGTTCTGCACTGACTGAACCTCTGCCCATACCAAAGGACGCATCATTCCTAGTCCAGGTTGCCACTCTAGAGATCTCCTAAGTAGGGATCTGGACCAGAAACCCCCTGGAAGAAGTGAGCTATGAGAGTTGGTTGGGGTACTCCTGCCAACTTCTAGCATTTTTGGATACAAGAAACTATCCATGACAAGCTCCTCTGAACTTTCATCCTGTCCGCCACTGCTATAAACAGTTAGGGAAGACTTCTTAAACAGTTTAGTTCTGTCTTATGTAGAAAGCTAAAGCCCTGCAACATTTAAAATGTTGAGACTGTGTTCCCTAGTATGAGAGTAAGGCTCATGGTAAAACACCAGAAGGAACATGGTCTTGTTTTATATGGAACAGAGAACACCTATGGAAGAAAAGGGTAGGGTCAAAGTTGGACACTGGCCTATGAAAAACCATATAGGATGGTTCCAACGTATGCACTCTAAGCTAAGACACCCTCCTGGCCAACATAAATCACTACCAGGAAAACTACCTTGGTAAGAGAGGTAGAGTAGGGAACATGAGGCCTGTGGCTCAAACAGTGGTTCCATCAGTCTGGGTAGGACCAGGTTAAGATGCCATGGAGGAAGAGGTTGCTGGACCTGAGAAGATAATCTCTCAAGGCCCTTTAGAAACCAACCAACCAACCATGGGATTTGTGAAAACAGATCAGCCAAGTACCTCTAGATCAGGGGTCTCCAAACTTTTCAGCCCGAGGGCCGCATTAACTATCAAACAGCAGTTCGGGGGCCGACTACACACTTGAGGTCCAAATAAAAAACAATCAAAACATGGATGTTGTTTTAAATTATTTATTTAATATTATTTTATTCAGTTATTATTTAATAACACATTGATACACTACACATGAACACCTGTATTAGTGTGAATGGTGAAATTGTTTCCTGGATGCCAAAATAGCAGACATTTCTGGCTTTGCGAATCCGTTTCTCCTGGAAGGGGGGGGGGCTTTTCCCCCTGCTCTCCCCTTCCTCTGCACGCTGTCCTCCCCTCCTGCTTGCCACCGCTCACTCCTTCCCCCCCCCGGGCGGAAGGGGTCACCTTTTTAAAGTTCCCGCCGGGGTTCACGTTCCCCCGCACGTCGCCGGGCGGGCGTTACCACCACCGTCCATCCTGCCCCGATTGGCCGGCTGCCCTGTCAGTCTGGGCGGGGGAACGCCGCCCGTGCTAACCCCCGCCCCCTGCGCCGTTTGCCGCCGCGCGGCCGCTTGTCAGCAGAGCGGCCCGCTTCTCCTGCCCCGGCGCGGCGTGAGTACACGCCGCACACCCCTGACAGGGCCCCCCCCGCGGCAAGAAGGGCCCGTTCGGCGGCGCCCCAGGGACGGTCTCCACGGGCTGGATGAGAGGGCCTCGCGGGCCGCATCCGGCCCGCGGGCCGTAGTTTGGAGACCCCTGCTCTAGATGAAGAGCAGATAATGTAGCTAAGTGGATCTTAAGAGAAAACCTATAGACCTTGTTGTTTAAGAACAATCAGGTAGTCTAAAATGGTCCATATCGCTGTGCATAAGGGGAAATCCCTGCTGTGTTGACCAGGAATCTCTTCCACTTGGCAAGATAAACAGATCTTGTGGATGGCTTTTTCTACTGCTTAGCAAAACCTCCTGAACCTGTTCTGAGCAGGAAAGCTCCAACAGGTTTAGCCATGGAGTTTCCATACTGGGAGATGTAGTGACTCGAGGTCCAGATTGCATAAGCTAACAGGCTCTTGTTAGAGAAGGTCCAGGACCAGGGGGAGCAGAGCCAGTTTCTGTACTGACATGTCCAGCAGGGAGATATACCAATGTTGACTCGGTATATCATAGATATACCAAGCTGGGGCTATGAGAATAACTCTAGCCCGGTCCCTCCTGATCTTGATGAGTACTTTGTTTACAAGCATGTATTAAAGAAGGGCGTTCCCCTCCCACCGCCACACACAGAATCATTGAAAGTTGAATGGTGTCTGCAGTAAAATCTGGACTGTGGTTCTGCAACGAGCAGAACCAATGGCACTTCTTGTTGTGACATGTGGTGAAGAGATCCACTGGGGACAACCCCACCTGCAAAAAAGTGATGACAGTGTCTAGGCAGAATGACTACTCATGCTTGTGGAAGGACTTGATGTGATCTGCTAGTTCGTTCGGTTTCCCCAGTACGTACAAGGTCTGCAGGTACACAGAATGTTCTATACAAAAATCCCATAACATGAGGGCTTCTTAGCATGCACCCCTCTGTTAATATATAGATCATTGCCAGTTTTATTGTCTGTGCTGACTGAAATGCAGTGTCCCGCCAGATAGAAGCTGAAAGCTTGACAGGCCAGATAGATTGCTCTGAGCTCTCATGTTAATGGGAAGGGCCAAAAACCTTGAGTCCTAAGATCTAAGTGGGCTTCCCAACCCACATCTGATGTGTCTGTCACTAGGGATAGGAATGGTTGCTGGGCCACAAAGGGGACTTCTGTGTAAACCATCTGAGCATCCATCCACCACAGGTGGGAGTCAAGAACTATCCTGGGCAGTATTACCCTATGTGCAGATTGTCTGCCCAGTCTACAGCCTGATGCTAGCCAACACTGGAGAGATCAGAGTCTGAGCCCATCATACTGCACCTCAAATGTACACACTGCCATGTGCCCCAGCAGCTTCAAGTACATCCTTGCTGTTGTAGTGGGGACCTGTCTGAGTACCTGGGCATTAGTGTTTGTGACAGCGTGTTGGGGGTCCCCCGTCTCCTGCACCCCGAAATGGCACAAACAGACTGCACCCACCGGTGGAATAGAGGAAGTTTATTGCCTCTCCAGGATACAGCACAGCACAGATGTAGTCTGGTCACAGAGCTGGGCTAGGATGCCTCAGGCCCCCTTGAGATGGGAGAGACTGGGCCCCTAAACTCCAGCCTCTTTCCCTAGGCTCTCCTCCTTGCTCCCAGACACCAACTAACTCCCCCTCTTCCACCCCTGCCCCCCAGCCAGGGCAGCATTCCACCTTCCTTTGTTCCTCTCCATGGGGGGTGGCTGGCCATGCTCGTTTGCATAGTGACTCATCCTGTTTTGCTGGGTCGCGGTACCCACGGCAGCAGCATAGAAACCAGCCAGGTACCCCCACTACGTCACAGTGTTAAACCTGGGTTCTGGGAGAAATGCCTTTGTCTGGTTGGAGTCTAGGATTGCTCCCACAAACTCTATCTGGTGACAGCTCAGATTTGGTCTTATTTATGAGACAGATTGTTGAATGCATCTGTGATAAACCTGAGATGAGCGTTCACCTGAGACTGGCCTTGATCAACCAGTAGTGTAGGCACAGGAATACTTTGACACAGTGTCTGCGTAGGAAGGCTGATACCACTGCCATGCATTCTGTAAACATTCTTGGAGCAGCTGATTGGTGGGACTGAATTGGCAGAGGATGTTGTTCACTACAAACCTGAGGTATTTCTTGTAAGAAGGTTAAATAGCAATATGAAAATAGCATACCTTAAACTGGGCGTGACATACAAGTCCATTGGGACCAAGAAAGGGATTACAGAAGTCAAGGAGACCATGTGAAACTTGATTTTTTTTTTTTTAAAACACAAATTTGTTGAGTTTTCACAGGTCCAGAATAGGCCTGAGCCCACTTTTGGCTTTCGGAATTAGGAAATAATGGGACTAAGAAACCCTGTCCCCAGAATTAAGTAACTTGCTGCACGAGCTAGGAGCAAGTGCATCTCCTGGATAAGGAGTTGTTCATGAGAACAGGATCCCTGAAGAGGAATGGGGAAGGGTGAGTGGAAGGGCAGAGAATTGGATGAATATTCCCTTTTTACCCAGTGCAGGACTCAGTGAGCCAATGTGATGAGAGACCAAGCATGGTAGAAAGGGGACAGTCAGTATCAGAAGGCAAGGCACGGTGGATCCAGCTGCATGACTTGTGAGTCCCCCTTGATAGTTCCATCAAAAGGTCTGCTTATGCCCAGATGATGGTTTCTGTTACCTGAACTGGGCAAGCCAGGATTCAGGCCATTTCCAGCCACTTATTCCTCCTTCTCTGGCCTTCCTGACAGCCCAGAGGTTTTATGGATGCGGGGGAGACAGGAGGATTAAGTGCCTCCTCTGTGTGATCGGCCTGTTAATGTTAAAAGGACTAGTAGCTCTCAAGTCCTTGAGGCAGTGAAGCCTCTTATCTGTCTTCTCCAGGAAAAAAAAAACCCCACAGACTTTCAAAGGGGAGATCCTAGATTCTTTGACAGACCTTATATGGCAGGGATGAAACCTGAGGCCAAGAACTCTGTCACATGGGCAATACCCATGGCCACTACCCTTGTGGCAGCATCCAGGGAAGCTTGTAACGATGCCTTGCAAATCAACTTGCCCTCCTCCTCCAGGGCCAAAAATTCAGGACAGGAGTCCTGGGGTAGTAGCTCCATAAGTTAAGCCATGTCCAAGTGGTATTGTAGGAATACCTACTTCAAAGGGCCTGCTGATTTGAAATCTGGAGCTGCAGACCTTCAGTGGCATAGACTTTTTGACTATTCAATTGAGATGCTTTGCCTCCCTATTTTTTTGGAAAGGGACCCTGAAAGCCCCAACATCCTCACTGGTTAGCTACATGAATGACAAGTGAGATGGGGGAGGGTGGGCGTACAGATGTTCATACCCATGCAATGGGACAAAATAGCACCTTACTTTTCTTCTCGGCTGCAAGGGCCACAGACTCCGTTGTCTTCCCCAGGATCTGTGTTGTCCAAAATGGTCTTTACTAATGGCAGGGCAATCTTTCATGAATTCTTTGGCCTGAATACTCCCTTTCCTCAAGAGCTGTTGCAGGGCTCTATCGTCTTCAAGGACTGGGATCATGGCTGTGGTAGCTAATGCCTCATCTGGGAAGGATGAGAATATTGTCAACCTTATAGGCTATTCCTCCATGCTAGCCCCCCTAAAGGGGTCTCGGGAATGGGGTTCCTGGTGGAGAACCGGGTCTGGGTGATTTGCCGGTGCCTTTCAAACAGAGGATGTAGCCAACTCCACTTGGTGCATTTGCATCCTTGTTGTCAACACAAGGATGGGAACCGGTGAGGCAAACAATGGTGTTGGCCCCAGTACCAGAAGAACCAACAGTGTCTGAGAAGGTCCTGCCAGTGCTGGTACTGATGCAGAGATCGCTGTTTAAATCAATATGCTGTAGATCATGGGCACAGTGAGAGACAACAAAAACATCGGTGCCTGCAGTGCCAAGGAGAGGCACAAAGGAGACTGAGGACACCGACATTGCCTTGGAATTAGAGTGAGGAGGGTGATCCTGGCTCTGGTGAAAAACCCAAGGTGTCCAAAATGACCCCCGTCATGGTCTGCCATTGCACTGGCCGCAGTGCTGAGTGGGAGCTGCACTATTGCCTCGCCAGGAAGATTTCCTGCTCCTGATTGCACTCCTGCTTGAGCTATAGAAGTCAGACTGAGTCAGAGGCCTCTGATGCTGAAGACCAAGGAGCTGCTGTACTCCCGGGTACTGAAGGGCCTCGAGTGGGGCTTTGGGAAGTCCTAGGCTGGGAGAGTGACGTGGCACAATTGGTGATTGCATCATTGTTGCCGGCTTGCTGCGGGACAGTGCAGATGGTCATTCTCTTGTGCAACTTGCCCCGCCTCAGTGGGGAGAATGGCACTGTGGCATACATGAGGTCCTGTGCAGAACAGAAAGCCTCTGGTATCAAAGGTCGTTACAAGTCCCTGGTTGGGAGTGGTGACAACAGGACTTGCAGACTCAACCCTCCTTGTGTTGGGAGGAGTCGATGCAAGGTCATGTGGTGGCAGGGTCGCTAAGTTGTGGCCCTACTTGGGGGTCTCAGTAGCAGACTCCCTGTTCTTAAAAAAGTGGCAGAGTGATCCTTATCATGCTGCTGCTTTTTGAGGCACTGGGGATTGAGAGTAGTGCCTGCGTCCTGGTTGAGGAACTCTTGGAATGGTCACATGGTACCAGACCCACTAATGGCGCAGGTGGGCTCCATACAAAGAACGATTAACTCACTGCTGCATCTGAAGACTGGTTTCCGTCAGTATCACCTTCAGCCATTCTGCTCCACCCTTCAGGATGCTTGGTCTGAAGTTCTTGCCCTTGGATGGATTTCACCTTGACACCTCAGACAGTGTGGGGATCACTCATAGGCATGCACTTTGCACAGGTTTTGAAGCCTGGCAACCTAGGCATATCCCACTATTGGGGACACAAGGGAGAAGCCTTCCCAAAGAGCCCTATTAATACTAAGTAATTAAATCTGAATTATACCTATTAACTATGAACTCTGTACAATTATATGTAAAAGCTAACTGGTAGCACACTCAAAGACAAGAGCAGAGAAGTTCTACCTAATCGTCATCAGTGGTAAGAAGGAACTGAACAGAGGGCAGGTCAACTGGACTCTATATTCGATGCCATGAAGGTGCAACTCTAGGTGGCACACAGGCTGACCCAATGACTAGCTGATAAGAGTAAAATCTTCCTCGTACCATGCATACATCCACGTACGCACCTGACTGGAATGCACATGAACAATCAAATTGTTTCAAGTTATCCTCTTACTACAATATTCTGAATCAATGAAATCCAGACCTATTGGTCAGTTGGATTATTATGTCATATCAGAATTACAGTAGATTGCAGCATGAAAAAAAAAACTTTCAAAAAACAGACCAGCCTGATATATATTTACAACATAATATCTGATACAACTGGTAATTGAATCTATTGTTGTGGCCAAATATCCTAAAAATCACACATCAATGTACAAGCATTCAGGATAAAGACTAACTAAGAGCTAGTATCTTATGTAAGTTCACAAATGGGCGCTGGTGAATAGCTGTCTCTTTAAGCACCTATGTCCAACGCTTTAGTTGATACAAACACTCACAAAACCTCTATCCAGCTGCTGCCTAGCTCTGAGGACACTTGCACACACAGACATCTGATGTCTGCTGGGCAAGCGCATGCAAAGGCTTCTAAATCCTGATGCCACCCTACAGCTAACCAGTGCATGAAGGCTTTACCTAAGTTTGACCTGAATGGTACTGAAAGGAGAGAAATGAAATAGTATCAAGTTGACTTGCTGAATCATATGGAAGTTTTGTCCTCAATTTACCTGTAAAACCTGCAGACTCATTGTGTTTGCCTTGTTTCATTTAAGTGTTCATGGATGGACCAATGTACCAGTGCGCACACTGCTTACATTTCAACCCATTTTTTGTTACTGCACAGCAGCAAGAATACACATAGTCTTTTTTTCCTAATATTTATTTTTTTCACCTGCAAACTGTAGCAAAACATGATCAGCTTTATTAGGCAGACAGGTATCCCTCTACATTATAGAGAATGTAGGCATGTATAAATAGAAGAGCTCTTTAGGAATGGAAAACGTTTTGAAGAATGAACAAAACCTCCAATTTGACTTCATGACTTCCAATAGCAATGGTTAAAATGATGTAGGTAATTCATTCCAAGAGATACAACAGCACCTCAAGGTGGCTGATCTATTTCCCCAGTAACATTTTTCACATAACAATGTGTTAAAGTTACAAATACTGATATGCACAAATAGCTATTTTCTAAGAAAAAAATATGTACAGTTCTGCAACATAATGAATGTGGTATCTGCAATTACTTATTAGCCAATTTTTAATATACATGATACCGCTACGTTTCTCCTGCCATTTCACAGGTTAAGGATGTTACCATAGCCTCCCATTTTGCACATATTACCTAGTGGTTTTAATACACAATGCAGGTTTGTTTGTTTTTTTTTTATTAAAGACTTCTTGTGTTTAAAGCTAAGATCAGTGAAACAAGACAACAGTGCAAGAGGCGCAGAGATGTTATGTGACCACATAAGAGTTCTTTTGGGTAAAAGTGTCTATAAGGCTATAAGAAAGGATTTGTTGAGGAGGTTCCTGTTGGAAATTGTCCTGTTGGTGCACCAGCCTGAAAAATAGACAAGACCAAAAAAAAAAAAATCAAATGCACAAACTTTTTGCACATATAAATATGTACTGTATCTAGATGGAATTTTAAAAAAAAAAAAGACCAAACACCTATTACTATCTTGGTTTAAAAAAAGCTTCCTTTTTATGTTAAGCTTAGTATTTTATGTATTGTACTTTTTGATGGTTTAATATAATTGTACGTAAATACCTTGGTCTGATTTTGAAAAGCCTTATCAATGCCATGCCATCTGAATATTGAATTATATCTAGGAGATCGCATGCGGCCTTCCCTAATTTAAAACAAAAGTAAGCTGCATGCATATCTAAATTAGATGCATTGTGCATTTCTCTGTCTGGACCTGTAAGAGGACTATTACTATGTAGTAAGTCTCACTTACCATAAAAGGATTACTAGACACTCCAACAGCTGCAACTTGTCCAAACGGGGTTACTACAGGCTTTCCCTGTCCAAATGCAGCAAAACCTGTACCTTGTCAAGAGAAAAAACATTAAAAGTAGCTTTATACAGGTGGCCAAGCCTTAAATGAAGAAAACAATTCCCTGTAAAGCCAACTGCCACCATAGACACACAAGTTAAACTTTTTTCATGGGTAATTTGTCCCTCAAGAGAGGAGGACTAGGTCAAGTCTGGTCCATAATTTAGGTTCTCTAAATATAAATTTTATGCAAAAAACTTGAAGGCAAATTAAAAAAACAAACCGTGAATTTTTTTTCCAATTCCTGTGGAAGCATGTTTTAGAACAACTTTGAGGATTGTCTCCATGCCAAAATGCTCCAAAGTTGTTCAAGTACATGACACTATGTGAAACTGATCAGAAACTTACTAATCAGTTTAACTTCCATGTTCAAACTATTTTCATCGTCTGAGTAAAATGCCAAACATACTAACAATAAAAGCAAAAATTAAGTAATTTTTACAGCTATAAAACTTAAGACATACATTGAGATTCAAAAAAATTAAAGTTCTATAAACCCTTAACATACACCTCGTATATGGTGTCATGGTTTTGACAAATATGCTTAAAACAACCAATCATAGCTATTTACTATTCATTTGTTAGTCAATTCATAACAAGTCTAATTCAAAAATCTTATATCTCTGGATTTTTATTTAAATAAGTTCAAGATATTTTGCTTATCTGTACATTTCTATTGTTGACTGACATCTCTATTCCATTTGTGTACACAGAATTGTTACCCTGAGTGTAATTTCTATGTGAATAAGGGTACACAAAATAGAGTCTGTGAAACTGCCATTTTGTATAAGGGATGTCTTGATCACAAGGGTTGCTTCCTGCCAAAAGAGCAGTGTTACACATGATACTCTACCTATGCACTCATCCCCACATCATGTGAACTCGTCACTACAGTGCTGCACCCCTCACCAAAGCTGCACTCAGCCCTCTAATTAGCTGTACTCAGCCCTCTAAGTCTTTGCACACCACCCTAAAATCTTGCACTCAGCACGTTGAGCCCTTTCCTTTCCTCAGGGCCAATAAAAGGCCTGGGCTGAGAAGAGTTCGGGTTTCTTTGGACCCTTTTGCTCTTTGGGTCCTTAGGTTCCATACCCGTTTTCATTCCTGTCATACTGAACACCATTGGATTAATGGTTTTGTGGTAAAGCCTTTTGGTTTAAACTTATTTGCCACTCACGTGTGGAATCATCCAATGTAAGAA